>NW_017729031.1:76518968-76526867 GCF_001723915.1 Gavialis gangeticus
ATTGCCAGATTGGTGTAAAGAGAACTCAGAAGTAGATGCAGATTGATTTCAATACAAATGTAATGCTAACTACTTCCGTTGACTGGGACCTTATTGTAAAGCCATCCGAATCTGGCTCATAGCAATTAAAACAAACACATTTTTCCATCACAGTTGCACCTTGTATATAATAATGAAGTGATCTCTGAACCAGGGATGTTTTACGTTACCAGAGAGAAAGAATAGTATCCATAAGTTTGCTAAGATTAAACTCAGGCTGTGATTTTTCTGAAGACCAATGGGATACCCCATTATTACAGTGAACATTGAGCCTTGTGTGATGGGGATATGCTCTGTAACTCAAATCCATGTCATACAAGATTCTCCAAAAAATAAGGAACTGTTTCTTCCTGCTGTTCTTGCAGATCACACATCTCTATTTTGCACATCTTGAGGGATTCTCTTAGCTACTTATAAACAACATTTCTGTGCCAATATGCAAATAACTATGCCAGGGCTATCAAATAGCTACTTATGCAATGGCAGTTCAAGATGTCTAAAGCACTATCCATAGAAATATGCCCCATAACCCATCCTGTGCTAGAAAAAATAGAGGAAACACCATATTAAAGGATCTTTTACATACTTTAACTTTCATAAAAGTTTGGAGCCCACTTTTGCCAGGCAGGGAATACACTTATATGACTCCTTAGAGGCCTTGCATATGTTCACATCCAATGAAAAAAAGACTTATAATGGATAAGAGTAGTTCATTCAAATCTAATATGCATTATCTTTGAAATAAATGAGCATCTATAAGTTCAGCCTTCTTATAATGGCTGCATATATTTTATATATTCAGGTTTCTATTGTCTTCTGCTCTTCAATTAATCTATTTTATAAGATCAAAGGGTAAAAGGGGCTGTGATCATTGCCTGTTCATAGCCTACTCAAAAATATCTACCATATCAATAAGCTACACTTCACTGGTTTTCACTTTACCAGTCAAATGTTCTCTTGTAATGGATGTATTTAGTCTGCAAGGACAGAACATTCTCAGAGTGTAAATGATTTATTTTTCACCCCATTCACACTGATTTCTAAGTGGTCAATGTCACTCAGAAACTAGCCAGTGAAACTAAAGAGTGTCAAAACAAGTGAGGATCATATGGACATTGCTGTCCAAGCAATGTCCTAAGACAGCTTTTTACTTGATATGATTGTCAGTTATGAACTCTATGAGGAAAGAAAGCAACTTAAAGTATATTAGAAAAATAAATCCTGTTAGACATTAAAAGACACATAACAATAACAATTGAAGGTTAATTTTATAAGTTGTCCTCAAGACAATGTACTGCTGAGATAAAAATATGTCACTAAGGGTCTGTACAGAAATAGCTTTTTTGCCATTTAAAGCACTTCATTGCCATGACTTAACAGAAGTGCACAGCCTTACAGTACTTTAAAAATGGGTACAGTCCTTTAAATTAATTGTTGTTAAGTGAGGTATTAAATTAGGAGTATTTTACAGCACTTTAGCAACATACAGTGCTTTAAATAACTTTTGTACACTGGTCAAATTTCTAACCAGTAGACAAGCCTCAGGAGGTTGTGAAGCACTCCCAGCCTCCTAGCCTGGAAAGTGCAGGGAGTCTCAGAGGCCTCCTTCAACCCCCACACCACCACCACCACCAAACACTGCACTTCTGACACATTTAAGAATGGTGTGACTTTATAGTACTATAAAAAGTGCTCTAAATTACAACAATGTAAAACACGCACAGAGCACTTTTGTCTAGATCCCAAGACTACTTTTCGAATGTGTGATGCTTCTATTGTTTCTATTGCTTTTAGTATGTATCTTGTCATACAAAAGTACTACTTTTTAAATTATGCTTTTCCATAGCAGCTTCTAAATGTGTTTTACAGTAAGCAAAATTCATGGTACTTTTTAAATGAGCAATATATATTCCGAGGTACCTTCTGGCCTTACCATCTATGAATACACTTTGAAAACAAATTTTATCTCATCTATGTGTACTGAACTTGTATTATGACCATGAGATTTTCCTTCTTTGTACCTGCATCAGGTGGGATAGCCATCAAGCAAACTGAATATCTGCTTCTCCTTAATAATTTCACATTCATTCTCCAGCTGAAGGAATAAACATTAGTTTATCTACCTTCCTGTCTGTTCCCAATCCTCCTGAGATCATGATGCCTTGGGCAAAACCTGGACTGATCAGCCAGGCCATTTAAAACATATTTGGAAATAAGAAGAAAAATCACTTATTTTACTTAAGTTGAGTCTTCTCAGTGCAGACTCTGGTTTCTAAATTTTAGTACCTGAAATATGCAAAATAAGTGTATTTCAGGTACTAGAATTTAGATCCAGAGTGTAGATTACCTGCCACAAAATCATCATGGGGAGAAGACAAAGAGCAATAAACAGGAGAGCACACAGCTGCAACTATGCTCTCTCCCTAAGGAAATCTCAAGTGCTGACTTTTAAATAACCAGTGGTTGAATGCTGAATTATCCACTACCCAGTGGTATATCCTATTATCCACTACTTTGTATGATTATATACACCAGCATAAAATAACTTTGCAAACTAGGTATACATGCTATTATCTGATTTGCATTACTCACTTCGTACTAGTGCGATTAGACAATTTGAAGCACATTGACGAATCAAGTCTTCAATCTGTAGCATTGATGTGTGCTGCTAATGCCCTAAATAGTTTGTCAATGAATAGAATAAAAATTCTGTCTGCTCAGAAATAGTTTTTTATCACTTATGACCCAAGCAGCTAGTCAATAGTTTGGAATCTGGAGGTCATTCTATTTAGGAAGGAAAAGATGATGATGGAGTTGGATATATGTGATGATATCCTGTTTATTTAAAAAGGCCTGTCTTCTTGAACATCAGAGGAATCAAACAACAGGAGACAGTTTTCTCTGCTCAGAACTCTAAGCGACAGGCTCCTTCAGCTTTTCCAGGTCACTCTACCAGTGTTACGCTTTCTCTCTCTCACTCGTATCTCCTACCTGGAACAGTATCCAGCAAAGTTCTCATCCCAGTTCTGCTTAGTTCTGTTTCCTAGAACTTTTGTTCAAGGTATCTTGAACCAGTTTTAAAATATTTCATCCAATCTATAACATTATTCAGCTTGAATAGAATGAACTCTCATCTTGTTGGTGTGTTTCATGGATGTGGTTCTTAGGTTCACAGGATTCCTTGAGTCACTTAGGAATGATTTTAAAACCCCAGTGCAGTTGCTCTAAAAGGGCAAACAGTGCTTTATCATTACAAGAGGATCCTTTCATCTTCAGATTAATTTTGAGAGCTTTCCTACAGATCCAGTTTGTACTAAACTTTATTTTCGTTAGACCTGAGCCACTGGCTGAAATGAGAGTACCCAACAGAAGAAAAATAGGGAACATTGCTTCAGAAGGAGACAGAAATAAGTGCAAAAGGTTATTTTAATCATCAGAACATACCCAGTGAATTGGCAACCTAAAGAGAACTGCTCTTCTCTAGATGTCTGACTAGAATCACTGCAACTAATGGTGCTTACACAGTTACAGAAGGACATCTAGATCGCCCTGTAACTTTTTGTGCTTTATACAAAGTGCTTAAAGTTACAGCATCATCAGAGATACCAGAAGTTCAGCATTTGTTGTGGGCTGAGTGCCTCCATTCACTCAATGGCAAAGACCAGAAGGCAGGGGGCACTGTAGCCTGTTGTGGAAGAAAGTCAGCCTGCTGCCCACATATTCCCCCTCCCCTGCCTGCCAGCTGGCTTCAAAGAGCCAGCCAGGATTCATCCCCTGGTGTGTGGGGAAGAGCAGTGTAAGGCCACCTCAGGGACTGTGCCCCCTCCCTGCCAATGCCATAGAGCACCAGAGACCCTCTCCTGCTGGGGGAGGTCCCCCACCCCCAATCACCACCCAGCTTTTCCCCTCCCCTGACTGCCAGCTGGCTGCACAAAGAGGAGACTCCTCCCTGTGGCAGACCAGGCCATGATATACAACCCTCATAGGGAACTGTATAGAAGTTCACTAAAGTGTTCTAATTAGAGTGCTGCTGTTTACTACCTGATTAATGAAGGTTACTTTTTCATGCTGTTGGCCATTTAAAAAAAATGCACTGCAGCCATGCAAATGTGTTATGACATGGCTGTAGATTTCTGTTAGGGGGCAGATTGCATGAAAAATGTCACTTCTGTTGTAGCTAGTCAAACTTTGAGGAACAAAGGTCTTAGATTCAGGGGAGACCTCCAAAAGTGATAAGGGAAATTTTCTGTTTCCAAAATTGTGATGAAGCCAGCTGTGTTTCCTAATCCTTACATGTTCCCTTGCAGTACTGAGGGCTGTTATCTGGATTCTCTAGCCATCAAACTCTTATTGAAAGAAGTAGAAATTTGGGCCACTTTAGCTGAGCAAGTGTACACAGTTCACTCATCCAGCTTCCTTATTAAAGCCAGTCAGCTACATGGCTAGGCTTCCAGACAGCTTATTGTACATAAGCAACCATATCCCCACAGTAGAAGAAAAACAACAAAAGAAGCAAAAGTGCAAACAGCAAACAAACACAACCAAAACCTGCAGTCTTTCTTCCAACCCTGGGAGGAATGATAGAGATTCTGTGCGTCTCCCTAAACAATACACTCCTCATTTCTCCGGAAGCTCTTAACTCTGTAACTCCATTCTCATAAGTTGCAGCTTGCTTTTAGCCAGGAAGACTACCATCATGCAGGCATCAAACTTACACCCAATTAGTTACTGTTCAGTAATGCACGTCAGATGCCTTAATGTACAGTAACACTGTGTGTCTGTACAGACTTGAAAATAACTTTAGTTCCAAGTCAGTCCTCACACAGGGTTAATGTGCTTTAATGCCTGCACGTGTAGACACTGGCCTATTCCCACTTACTGTGCAGTAAATTTAAGCCAGCATAAATGCACACGTAGACATGCCCATTGATTGCCTGCAAGCTAATGGAATGTTTGTATTTTCTCATTAGCCATACAACTTGTATTTCAGACCTTCAGGGGAAGAGAAATCAGGGTTATAGGCATTCATATTTAACATATAATATTTGTATGTTAATTAGCAATATGAAAGGTTCCTGAGGATTCTGAATCTACTCAAAATCAGGATAGATTTGGTCCATATCAAACCCCTGTGTACCTGGGCTGTTCCATGAAAGTTAGGTGGATTTTGTATAGAGATATTTAGAAATATTCACAGATACTCTTTAAGGATTTTCTTTTGTTTGTTTGTTTGTTTGTTTATATATTGGGTAGAGGGTTGACAGGGTCCATTAGTTATAGCTATCCAATCATTTCCTGGTGATTTTTTCCTAGGGCCAGGATGTTTGTGTCTTTGACAATAGGACCCAGAAAGAGTAAGGAATTCACTACACTAGTTGTAAGAGAAACGGAGCATTTGCTGAGTAGTGATGCCCTATAAGGTTTAAAGTGAGAATGATAAAGAATCCTACTCTGAGCCTCTACTGTCCCTGGTTTTAGTATATTAATCCCTTAATCTAATGCCTTTTTCTGTAGTTGTCCCATCCATAGGCCACTCCATGCCATTCCCTACACAACCCTGAGAAAAGGAATGTGACAACGGGACTGACCTAGCAGCCACTGGTTCTACCTTGTGCAACTTTCAGTCAAAAATAAGTTTTGTGCTTTCATATTTGGCCTTATTTTTCATATTATATCAATATCAATTGACACCAATTAACTTAATCAGTGACCTATAATTAGCAGTCTGGAGACACAATTGGTGATACAAAAACAGGTGTGTCTGGTGATATTTGTACAGTGAAGTAGCTTTCAAAGCAGTACATTTGCTCACAATTTGTCATGGTAAAGGATGCATTGTTAAATAAACAAGTTACTCTTCCAGCACTCCAAATTATAAAAATAAAATGTGCAGTAGCAACAAAGGTGCCACAACAGAATGATAAAATAACAATCTACAATGATGATTCCAATCAAGATAAAGACACACAAAAAAAGACATCAAATCAATCAGCCCACAGGAATACATAAACAATCCAAATAAGGCACTGACAACAAAGAAATTGTGGAAACAAGCCTAGAATTTATATATTCCAATCAAAGTGCCAGTAGTTAGATTAATATTTTCTTTTGTGCATTACACTTCGACAGTTCCCAATATTAAGATGTATTATTTGTCCTTCTTGTTGAAGAGTGTGGGATCCCTTATGAATCTTTTCAAGTGAGATAATAATCATGCTATCTAAGATTTAATGATCTGTCATTTTAATTTTTATATAGTGAGACATATAATCTTGATCTTGGTTATAAACACTACAAAACTATGGCTTTGTTAAAATCCATGGGAAATTTATCATTGATTTAATAAGGCCAAGGTTTCACAAGTTATCTTGAAAAACATAAACCCCAAATTTCCATCTCCTAGTTTCTATTGTGTAGGACATAGGAAGTTAAGACTGATAGGATACATCCTAGACCATTAAGTCCAGTTGCCCACATTTGTAGTCAATCATTTATCTAACAAATCCTCAAAATTTGTCCACTCTGGCCCTTTTCACACACCAATGCCACAAAGCATCCTTTAAAATCAAAATAGTAAGCAACAACATGCCACATATAAAGAACAGAGGAAACCACCAATATCCTACTACTGTAATACCAGTAAATCTGTGAGGTTAATTTATTTGCAGATAATTTTAAGAGGAGAAATATGCCCTAAACTATGGAAAGGCAAAAAAACAAAAAAAAACAACCTATCATCCTGGCCAGTTTCACATAAGGGCCTTCTTGACTCAAAACCTGGCAATTGGTTTAACCTGGAGCATATGAGGTTGAGTCTCCAATCAGGCACATGAGAGGTTTCTAAGTACCAACAGAAACATGAGCTGTCAATCTGAGTTCCTACCTGCAGCCAATGCCCCATACTTCTGAGGAAGGTGAGGATAAACCCCTATCAACAGAAACCGATAGAGAGATGGAAATAAAAATATTTAGATCACCAACTAAAGCCCTGACACAGTATCGCTACATAGAGTTCTATTTTTTAGAATTGTTAAAGCCATAACGTTTTGATTTAGATTTCTAATACCTAGAGTTTGAGAGTGGTTGTTTGGAGCTAATGTTCTATTTCAATTTATCTTTAAAATAGGAGTGGTTTGCAACATCTGTTACAACTAATTTTGATGATAGGACTCCCTGGGTAGAGGGTCTTGCCCTCCATTCAGGGTCAGACCAATTGTCATATTTAGAGTCGGTAAGAAATTTTACTCCATGGTGAGATTGGTATGGGCTATTGGGGTTTTTGCCTTGTTTTGTAGTGAGGGGCAGGGCCCTCTTCCTGGGATCTCTTGAGTATATATTAACAGCCTTTATGGAAACAGGACATTGGTCGCCATGGTCCCCATGATTTACCTGTAGCTGGTTAGGGTGTTATGTCTTGTGTTGTATCAGGGTTGGTTCTGTAGTTTTGCTGAGAGGTCAGACAATAGATTTATGTAGGATGGTTTGGAAAGGGGTGATCCTGCTTCAGGCATGGGGATGGATTGAATGACCTGTGGAAGTCATTTGCAGCCCTACTTCTCTATGATTCTATTATTCTTTATTTTAAAATAACTACATGGACATGTTCGACTTCTTTTGAGCCCCTGAATGTTCAAAGTAAGTCTAGTGTTGAAATCAAAACAGTATAAGGTGAAATCTATATCAATAATATATTTCCAGACAATAGCAATTAAGAAACCATACAGAGGACAAATCTTTAGTGCCAGGGAGTAATAATGGAGATAATTCTGGCTATTAATCCAGTAAAGCAGAGGCCTTTTCCAGAAATACATGTTGCCAACAATCTTTTAGTTTCCTTTGGAAAAATAAATGGCAGTACAT
>NW_017729031.1:76526878-76529390 GCF_001723915.1 Gavialis gangeticus
ATCTTTTAGTTTCCTTTGGAAAAATAAATGGCAGTACATTTCCTTGTGTTTGTATGTGCATGTTTGACGGAGAACCGGTGTAAAATACAGAGATGACAAACGTGAAGTAATGAAAATTATGTTCTTGGCAACCTCAGTATTCATATTATTATCAAATGCAATAAATCACTCCCAAGGACAGAATGACAGAGAAAGTATATATGAAGGTTTGTAATAGTATTTGCTTTTAGAAACAGGTGGAGAAGGCATTGCATGCAGCCATGCCCTCTGGAGGTTCAGTGAAAATTGCTTCTCCAAACCTCCTAAGCACTTGGGTTATATTTAATTAGTGGGGGAATCTTTTTTTCCCCAAAAAACAAAAATACAACTCCAGGCTAGAAGTGAGTTATAATGAATATCTTTATATTATTACTTGTGCTCTAGAAAACACAAATTATTTTAATTCCAGTTAGCCATAGTTTGGGATTCAATAATTGCTAAATAAATATTACATGTTTATGGAAGAATTTCAGAATTAAATAACCATTGAGTTTCAAATCCCAGATATTTTCAGCGATTAAAACACCTGATTAAAGCCAATTAAGGGCAATGAAAAACAAATGAACTTCAAAGAGCTTTGGATTAGGTCCTCAATATAGTTTAAGAAATATAGAAGTACATCCATAATGTTGAGCATGTAAATACTCCTATTGCACACAAGGGGACCCATTTATCTTGTTGCATTAGAGCTTGAGGACCCAATCCACATACAAATTAACAAGTTCAGTTCATATTCTTCTTCTGCTGTTTCATTTCAGCAAGTCCTTGACAGACAATCAAGATGATAAGAAGTTCAGGTGTGTAAAGAAATATCTTTTTATGAAAATAATAATTTTATTGCCATAATTTTTTGTGGTAATTCTCTCTGAAGAACATCATATTTTTATATATGACACTGTTACAAATAATACACATATGTTGTTTGAAGAAGGCAGAACATAGAAAATGAGACTTGTCCATAGTAATAGCTGACTGTGTGACACAGGCTGTCCTCCTGGAAATAGTGTCCAGGAGGTGTGGCATCCCAGGAAACATTCTGGGCATAACAGCAGAAACTTCTTCTTGTGGCAGGACAGCAACAGACCTAGGTCTCAGGCATTTGCAAAGGCAGTAGTAAGACTGTAACTTCTTTATTGTAAATGGTTCTTTATATCAGTTCCTGTAGTTCCTGGGTGTCAAACATAGAAGCTGCAGGCTGGATCTACCCTGCAGAACTGTTCCACCTGGGCCACAGTTAATCTGGTGGGCTACCAGCAGCTGGGATAGGGGGCATGGCCTGACACAGAATTTGGAGTCTCTGGACCCCAATAGACATGGCCATCAGTAGCAGCCTCCCAGATCCATATGGCTTCCTGGACATAGCTCTGCACTGCTGTATACCCCTGGTTGTGCACTGCCACCCTGACAGCTCTGTGCTGCTGCCCAGATGCAGCCCTATGCCACTCCATGCTGCTGCCTGAATTCAGCCCCATGCTATCATGTACACCCTGCTCCCCACTGCTGCCTGGCTAGAGCTCCACACTGCTGCCTGAAGGCAGCCCTGCACTGCTGCATCCCCCAAGACCTGCACTGCTGCCCAGACAGCTCCATGCAGCCTTCTAGCCCCACCACCATTGCTGTGGGCCCTGTGGATCTGGCCCAGGAGGAGCTCTTGCAGTCTGGATCTAGGACAGAGCCCAGGGTGAGTTTTATGCTTCTGCTGTAGATAATAAAGTGTTGTTTCCACACAGCAAGTCTCATGAATATAACTACAGACTGCATGCAGTAAGTCATCTACCCTGATCCAGGTGAAGGGCTAGTTTAGGCATATGCTACAGTGCTCAGTCAAGAGGTACTGCAAATTCTTTAGTGGCTCTGAGAGTGTTAACATAGGACTCTGCCCCTTCTGCTTGATGGGGACAGAGAGAAGTGGGATCCATTGTGGCAGCCAATGCAGCATGGCATCTCCATGTTTCTGTTCCTCCAACTTCACCACTTAAGACATGTGAAGGGCAATTTTGGAGGGCTGATTTCTGTGGGAAAGGTACATGTGGTATATAAGAAAGTGTGTTATGTTTTAAGTCCCAGTTCAATGAGGTATTTAGACTGATGTGTAAATACAAACATCAGCTTCAGTAACTAAATTCCATTAGCTTCAGGGCACCAATTCATGTGTTTAAAGATGTATATGCACTTAAGTACCTGAAACCTTGGGCTAGATACAGACATTTGGAGAGGTTAGATTGAGTTAAAAATGGCTATCCAATCTAAGGTAAGTCAGGATGCTAGTAGCAGGGGGCAGGCAAGCTTGGTGGAATCAGGGGACCTGAGGCAGGATTGGGGGTCAGGTGGAGTCCACAGTGGGAGGTCAAACAGGATCCATAGGAAGGATCAGATGGGCAGGAAGGATTCAGAGGTGGGATTTGGGGGTAGGCAGAGTTCACGGGGGGTTGGTGGGGTCTGGGAGGGTTTAGTGGGACCCAGGAGCATCATG
>NW_017729031.1:76529401-76529919 GCF_001723915.1 Gavialis gangeticus
ATTATTTTAGCAAACCTACACTCCCATTCTTTCTGCTCCTCACCCCACCAGGACTTATTTCCTCAGGTCACAGCACTGAACACTGATACAACTGGCACTGAGTGTATCTTGTAAGGATGGGAGGTTTGGGGGAGGAGAGCTGTCTAGTCTGTAGGGGTGAGGGCCCAGGGGGATAACAATAGCTCAGGGACAGGTAGGAAAACTACAGCCCTGGGATTGGGGCCAGCAGCTGGGCTTTCACAGCCCAGGGGCTATGCTGAGAGCTGTACAGGAGTTCAATTCACTGATCTAACCTAGATCAAACTGATTTGAGTGCTCATCAATACAGGTCTATCTTAGACTAGTTTAAAAATGGTGGAACCTGGTTTATGTGCACTGAACTTCTGTACAGTTTGCACTTAAATCCCTGGTTAGGTCAATATAAATGTAAGGTCCACACCTGTGTGAACTAAATTAGATTGGATGGCCATTTTTAACGTGATCTAATGTACCTTCAAACATCTCTACTTAGCCTTGGA
>NW_017729031.1:76534919-76535619 GCF_001723915.1 Gavialis gangeticus
TTGGATGGCCATTTTTAACGTGATCTAATGTACCTTCAAACATCTCTACTTAGCCTTGGAGAATACACCTTTGAATACCAGCCCAGCCCCCTTTTATAACAAATAGCGATTTCAGATTTGAGTGCCTAATCCTAAAGTGTTCTTAAGGATATTCTGGATTAAACCAACACCGTTACATATGCAATATCCTTGTTATCCAAAAGAAATTCTATTTTTAAGGGTATCTCAGATTGTAAAAATAACTCGTGTACAGCCCAATTACAATAATATAAGAAAACTTAATGAAGTCATACCATGTGACAGTATTTTGAGGTACATACACATATTGCCATGGATATTTTAATAATTTTACATAGTTGGTAAATATTGGAAAATATCACACATTGTTTATCATCCTATGTTTACACTGAAATAAACCATAGTAAATGATTCTTTAGCTCTTTTTAGATCATTCAGTTAATTATTAAATGTTCTCTCCAGCATAATTTTTGTAAATTGAAATGGAAGGGAATGTGTAAATGTCTATTTCCTTAAAGCCTCCTAGACTTTTAGCTGGGGTTGCATTTACTCCTGGCTAATTTCTGTGACAAGTTAGCACATCAACAGTGCCAAAATATTTCCTGGAAAAAAAACCTTTCCATCTATATATAGTTTCATAGTTTCTAGGGTCGGAAGGGACCTGAGAAGATCATCTAGTCCG
>NW_017729031.1:76536279-76536609 GCF_001723915.1 Gavialis gangeticus
GACCCTAGCCGCCCTGACCGTGAAGTAGCGCCTCCTGATATCTAGCCTAAACCTACCCTCTGCCAGCTTGTGACCATTATTCCTGGTTGTCACAGGGTGGGGCCTATGAGCAGCCGTGATCCCGCTAGGCCCCGCTGCCATACCAATTAGGAGATCCAGCACCCTCTTAATTCTGGCCCACCACATCTTTGATCTTAATAGTTAACATGGGAGGCTGCCTAGGATCTCCTATGATCTCAGGGTGACTTGGTGCTCCCCAGCCTTATGGGCTATGCATTCCTCCTACCTCCCCTTTAGCATGCCCCAAGCCTTGCAGCTCTTCCGGACATT
>NW_017729031.1:76537014-76537626 GCF_001723915.1 Gavialis gangeticus
CTGCTGGGGATCTCCTGTGAGGCCTCCTCACACCCCTACAGCCTCACCGGATCCTCCAGACGATATATACAACAGAACCATAAGCCCACCCGGCCGTAACAAAACAATAGGCCTACTGGCAACAACAAAACAATAAGCTTACCAGCTATAACAAAACAGTAAGTCTACCGGCCACAACATAAAGTCCAGGCCCACCTGGCTCTCTGGCCCACAGCCTCCTGGTCAGGCTTCTCCTCACCCTGACCATCATGCAGCCCTCTGGGTGCTCAGGCTGCACTGCTTAGCTTAGCTCTCCTGCAGAGCTCTTACCCCTCAGGTTGCCAGAAGGGAACTGCCAGCCAGGCTCTGGCCTGGCTGTTTATAAGGGCCCGGACCTGCCCCCTTCTGGTCACGTGACCAACCTGGTTGCTCCAGCACCCGCACCTGAGCTGCCCTGGTGATTGGCAGCTCAGCCCATTTACCACCACCAGTAGCAGGCACCCTGGCGCCCTGCTACACTTCTCTCCTTCCCGCGGTTGAACCTTCTTAGGAGTGGGGTGCGGGAGTGCCCCACGACACTGGTCATTCCTGGAGGTGCTCAGGGGAACAGGGACTCCCCCAATGCCTGCTGAT
>NW_017729031.1:76537637-76540342 GCF_001723915.1 Gavialis gangeticus
TCTGCCTTGGCCTTCCTAACTGCCCCCCTACATCCCCGATATGCTATCACCATATTTTTTTTGCATGTGATCATTTGAAATATTGATATTTTCAATGAGAAGCATACATTTCAAAGTGTGCTCATTGAAGAATCTCTTGTAAACATAACTCTATCATTTGTATTCACACACAGTATGCCAAGAAGAACAAAAACATTGCAATTAATTAAAATGTTGAAATATCTTGCATTGAAATGAAATTTCACTTTGCAGCAGGCCTAAACACAAATAGATTGGAAACTTCCACAAAAACACTAAAAAGAGTAAGAATCATTCTGACTTCAAATCAGAGCTAGGTTTTAAAACATTTTGTGCATATTTCTCCAATTGTTGCTTCCAACGCAGACTACAATGGACAGCAATAGAATACTTTCCTCATGAAAACCCCCCTCATATTTGTAATGGTACCTAAACCTAAAACAAACAAACAAAAAAGGATAAATGAGCTCGATCTTTCAGAGTACACCCAGCTCCAGAATTAAGCCCAGATGTGCAACCTCAGACTAAAAGTCCACTTGCCTTCAACCCATGTTTACATTGGAGCATTTGGCTATGTTAGGCTTGCACACTGACTTGACTCCCACTTTGCAATGGACTTCCATGTAGGTTCCTGTCATTGTAAAATCAGGTCCTTCCCTGATTTGTGTAACTATTCAAACCACTAAACATTTTGAACTACTCTGAAATGTCCTTTTAGTACTTTTTGGTTTATATAGCTACCCTCATTTCCTAATTAAAAAATAAATTAATACAAAATCATGTTGCTTTATTTGGTCTACTCCATAGTCTATTGTCTAGCTCTTTTGTAGAATGTTTAAAATAATTTTTCATCATTTCATTCTTTCATGTTTATATAACTAATGCAGTAATGCAAGTTTTTGTTTTGGGGAGATTTGGAGGGGGGTTAAGAAAATTACTCTGTCAATTTGGTGAACATAGATGATTTATTATGTTTCACAGATGTTTTCATTTACAAACAGGAATCCTTGATATTGCTGAAACTTACTCAACATTGTTGTAATTTGCATACCATTACCCATGATGTTTTTATTTTGGAAAGTTGAAATGTTTGCTGCTCATCATAACCTACTCCTAATGATTTTCAGTACATCTGTTAAAAAGCAGTATCTAGGCAATTTTCTGTACCATAATCATCTTTGATGTGTTTTACTGACTTACAAGTTTTTCATCTAGGGATTCACATATACTTACAGATTTTGCTTTATGTACATACAAATCAATAAAGTTAAGTTGTATGCGGAAGTATTACATCTTTATTCTTGTAACTGTTACAAGACTTACATTCAGAATTATCCAGAGAGATAACAAGTTTTGTTCAGAGTGAACTCATAAATGTGATGTTCCTGTTTGTGAATTAACCAGGTGTATCAAGAAATTAAAGCAGGAAGGAATAGAAAAATGTTGGAAAATAAAATACATCAGAAAAAGAATAATATCTTGTAATCCTTTACTGTTTCAGTTGCAAGCACCTTAGCCTCACAGCATGCTTATTAACCATAACTTAATATAAAGTTTATCTCTGCCTTTCTCTTTAGGCTTGGCTGCTCCTGTGTTTCCTATTTTAGAGTTTTCAGTATAGCCTCTGATCATGTCTTTTTATCAAAGCACTTCTACCTTCCTGTTACCCAGGTGGAATAGCAAGCTATCTACAGTGGTGAGTGAACTGAAGCCATAAGTAAAGATATCAATGCCTGAAAACACAGACAAACAGTAACAGTCTTGTACCTCTTCAGAGTCCTCAGCCGCTTAACCCCTCCTTCATTTCCACACTTTTTCTACTTGTTCTTTCTCCCAATTTTTGTGCTTCTTCCAATACACTTTTCTCCAATACCAATCTTCTTCCCTGCAGTTTATGGCATCACCTTCTTTAATACTTCCTTGTATGCAGCCTTTTACTTCTTGTCTATCAAATATTATCACCTTCAACTATATGCTTAAAATACCTGGCACGCACTTTTCTGGTGTATCATTTTTCTCCAGTTGTATTTACCCCAAGGCAAGGTAAAGAATCATTTGTTTGTAAATAAAGATATACAGGTAAAATGTTTCATAAGCAATTGGTATGAAGAAAGATTAGCAGGGGTCAGATAGTTAATAGCTTTCCATTAAGTTAATATTGGTGTTCAGTTCTTGGTTCTTTGTGTCAACTTAGTTCTTAGATTATCTTCTAATTAAACTGACCAAAAATATCAAATGCATTGTCAGGGAAAAATCGCTGAATGAATCGGGCCCCAAGATCATGGCGGGCCGGGGTTGGCAACTGGAACACGAACAGGCGGGATTATTGGCATGGAGGTCTGAGGCACAGAAGCATAATGGTTTAGAACAAAGGTGATTTATTTGACTTACGCTTAGAAGGCGTAGGTAGAGTTGCTTCTTCGGTTACAGTGGTACAACTTAAACAACGAGAGGGGTCCGTTGGCCCACGGGGTTCTTAAGTGAGCCCTTGCTTTCTAAACCCAGAGGGCTAGGGGCGGCTGCTCAACTTAATAGTCCCAGGGCTGGTCAACGGCTCATGTAAGGATAAACAAACAACGAAACTGTAATGAGGTGACGCCAGTCCAAGTGGACAAACGGATGGTCGGAGATCGAAGCCAAGGTCAGAAGCCAGGTAGTCGATGAGAGCCAGTGGGGTTGCACAGAAT
>NW_017729031.1:76540617-76557506 GCF_001723915.1 Gavialis gangeticus
AGAGAGAGAGAGAGAGAGAGAGAGAGAGAGAGGTGTATGTGTATGTCAGCAGTTCCTTTTCACATTCTAAGAAAAAAATGTAGAAAAACATAGGAAAAATGAAGAGGTGACAAAGGAGTTGTACTGCAAGCTGTATAGGGAAAGTTGGAGAGAATTAAGTATGTTTTGTCTAGAGAAAAGGAAGTGGCAACATGATAGTGCTTTTCAAATATTTGAAAAGCTGCCATAAAGAAGGGGCAAATAATTGTTCTACTTTGCCACAAAGATCAGGACACAAGATAATAAGGTTAAACTGCATCAAAGAAATGTAGATTAAATATCAGGAAAAACTTCCTGACTAAAGACCATAGGGTAATGAAACAAGCTGTTTGATGAAACTGTGAAATTTCCTTTATTGGAAGTTTTCAAGAAAAGACCCAAAGGGTATCTTGTCCAGGGCAACATATGCTGCATCTGTCTTGAGATCTCTTCTAGTCCCACAATTGTACATCTTCCCATGCCCAATACAAAAAAACTCCACTGACAAAATGTGGTTATGGGGATTTCTGCCTTCCTCTGCAGCACAGAGTATGGCTAACTTCCTTGAATCATCTGACTATATTTTAACCAAATACTTCATGTCCTTGCAGCAGCAGAAAATTGGCACTCTCTTCATTCTCCTGCTTTCCTTGTGGCAAGTTGAAGGGTGTTTAATGTTTCAGACATTTTATCTGGTAGTTGTGTGCAAGGCTTATTCCAAAAGTTTTTAAGAACAGGTTATTCAAACACTTGTGACTTGCACAGGGATGGTTCTTCTTTGAACAAGGGAATAGACTAGATGGCATTTTGAGGTACTTTTCAACCCTACTTCACTATGATTCTGTGAATTAAAAATAATTTGAAAAAATTACAAATACAATATTTTTTTCAAAAGTATGATTGTTGTAAAGGAATACGATGTTTTCCAGAATGGTGTGGCTGATTAGAAGGTTTGTTATTTACTAACCTGGCCACAAATTGTACACGTATGAAAGTTATTTGATTTATTTGGTGCCCCATATAAATATTAGTCTTTCATAAAGACCCAAATTAATTCATATCCTACTAAAGGAGATCCTATTTTGTCTGGAGAATGGAAAGGAAGGTATATTTGGCAAGTAAATATTTCAAAAAATACTAGGCAACTGTGAAAATCTCCTGAGTGTGTTTTTGCTAGTAAAGTTAGTTTTGAAGTCACAGCTCTTACTTTCAGGTGACATATTTTTGTGTGTAAAGATTAATTTTTTCAAGTTCCTGCTGTGCCTGTCAGTATGATCTCTGAGGAGGAAGCAAGTAAAAGATCAACAAAAAATTGGGATAAGTGAATGGAAGAATCATTTTTATTTGAGATTTTGTTTTGGCTTTTATTTGTAATGACAGAGAGGTATATTTCTATTAATGCAATGTAAATAATGGTCCAAATCACCCTGCTTCTCTCATGCACTGGAAGTATACATAATATTTTCACGGTCACTTCATTTATGGCCAGGTTGTGGCACATTTCCTAACATAGATTAGCACTTTGCCCCCTGTATGTTCCTTTTGATTCTAATGGATCACTTGCAAAGGCAAGTGCTATTCCTCCTTAAAAAGGAAGCCACAATCTGGCTCTTGGTGTACTCTTCAGAGCTATAGTGTCAAATCAACTCATCCATAACTATTTTGAGAAGCAGTCTGGAAAAAGATGCCCTGAGTGCTGTATTCCCTTGAAAAACAGAAACTTCTTTCAAAAGGAGCTTTCCCTACCTAAAGGACAGGTGAAATATTAAAAGGATATCAAATAAAAGCTTAAGATAATCTTGCGTGATTTTGGACCCCAACTCCCATTTTCACCAGGGGCTTAGGTATGATGGAATCTACTATTAGTCTTGTTGTCTTAGTTGTCACTCTGGCAACTTTTGACCAAAGATGAATCTTTTCTTCTTTTAAGATCTATCATCCATAAACTTACTGCCATGTTAAAAAATCTATTGAACATCTTATCAATTCAGAGTCACCTAATGATTCTTAACTTTCTACTCAATAGATAGGTTCATCTCTAATAAGAGTCCGTTCTTTTACATTTTTTATATATTTTTCCCTTTATCTACTTCAAGCATGTGTGGTAAAAAAATCAATAAAGAGCTATCTATCTATCTATCTATCTATCTATCTATCTATCTCTGGGTGTGTATATGTGCGTCTATATAATTTCCCCAACACTGCAGCACCAAGAGCCCAAGAGTTAATAAACTGACTTAATAGTGTTTTTATTGTCCAAGTGGAGGTAAATGCAAACAATAAGCAAAGAGCATAAAGGGTGAGAAATATATTGGATTTTTAAAGTTCTTTCACTCTTAGTAATCAAAGTGCAGTGGCAACATGATGAATGTAAAGAACAGAAGCAGCAAAAAACCTGAAGGACATAAAAAAAAAAAAAAATTATCTCCCTATGAATTTTCCCTCTGTTCTCAGTATTCTGTATTGTATCTAGCTACCTCACACTCTCAATATTTCTTGCTGATACCCTATTTATATTTTCACAATTATTTTCATAGCCTTTTAACTTTTATCAAAGGCATTTTCTCTTTTGAACTTCTTACCACTGTGGTCTCCTAAAAATGCCAAAACAAAACAAAAATATATCCTCTCGGTCTGCTGCAGCCATTCTCCCAAGGCAACTGACATGAGATAAGGGACTGTCAGAAGGAATATAGCCATAGGGGACTCACTGGGTACATCTACATGCACTAGAGTTTATTGCTCCTGGGCATACATTTACACATGCACCCAGTATCACAGGACATTGAGTCAAGGTGGAGCAGCCCCAGCTGGTAGGGGACCCCAGGGGTCAACATGTATCAAACAAGCTGGCTGGGGCAGCATCTACACATGTGCTGCTGTGAAGTTTTTTCCTCTGCAGCAGGATGGTGCTTGTATTAACAAGTATTTGTTTTTATGGGGACTATCCTGTTGTGAAGTAAATTAGTTTAGTTTATTCCAGCCTAATAGGGGTGCACATGTAGACATGTGATGTTTTACTGTGCAGCTAATTAGTCAGTAAATATCTTGTGTAGATGAGTCCACTTCTACCTACCTACCTACAAATAAATAGCCACAAAATAATGAATAAATATGAAACTGGATTGCTTCTGTGACAATTGCTACTCACATAATTGCTACTCACATAAGGGATTCTCAGCATGGGAAACTCCAAAGTTGGTTAACAGAAGATCAGACAACAAGTATTTTTCCTTTCTCCCCCTATTTGTGGTATCAAACTTCCTTCCTTTATATCCTGATTACTATATTCATAAGAATTTGAACACATATTGACTTCCAAATCCTGCTTGTAAGAGTCACCCAAAACCTATAACCTACCTTTAATCATCAGGTCATTTTTAGCAACATCTGAATTACCTCATTACTATGACAGGTTTGTACCTTTACTGGGGCAGTAACCTACTTCTCTAATCAGAAACTCAACATGTTCTGGACATATCTGAAATTTCCTAGTCAAGTTATTTGCTAGTTATTCTACATTTTGATAACAAAATGTTCAATGTTGGCTAACTAAACATATTACTAAGCCTTAGTCACGTCAAACCTGTACTATGAGAATCAAAAAATTCCAGCTGGACCCCACTTTGTGCTCATGTGTTATTTTCCTCTCATATTAAGTTATAAGCATGGATCCTGTTTTCTTCTGATAAAAAATTGTAAAATCTCTGACTAAAAAAAAAAATCTCAAATTCAAAACCCCCAAAATCCATGATTAAAATGAAATTTAATAGACATTAGGGCTGGCAGGGACCTCGGGAGATCATCGAGTCCAGCCCCCTTCCAAAGTGCAGGAAGTCAGCTAGGGTCAAAGGATCCCAGCAAGATAAGTGTCCAAATGCTTCTTAAAAGAGTCCAGAGCAGGTGCTTGCACCACCTCTGGAGGGAGACTATACCAGGCCTTGGGGGCTTGGACAATAAAGAAGTTTTTCCTTATGTCCAGCCTGAAATGGTCATGGAGGAGTTTGTGACCATTGGACCTTGTCATCCCTTGGGGTGCTCTGGTGAACAGGTGTTCCCCCGGATCCTGATGCACACCCCTGATGTCACCCCTGAGGCTTCCAACAAGTCACCACTGAGCCTGTGTTTTTCCAGGCTGAAGAGTCCCATGGCTCTCAGCCTCTCTTCATAAGGTCTATTCTCCTGTCCTCTGATCATGCGCATGGCTTTCCTATGGACTCTCTCAAGCTTCTCCACATCCTTCTTGAATTGTGGAGCCCAGAATTGGATGCAGTACTCCAGCTGCTGCCTCACCAAGACCACTATATATATATCAACTGAACATAATGTTTTATTGGTATATTTATAATTTTAAAGCAGATAGGAAGCCTACCAGTGCCTCAATCACTACAATAAAATTAATTCTAAATACCTATACATTTTTATTTGATTTTGGATTTTTTATCATGGAAAATCAGAGCTCCCCCTGTCCCTTTAGCTCACAGAAGGTATATCCAGGCCCCTCACTCTCAAGCCACAGCCCACCCACACCTGCTGGTGCCCTTCACTCCCCATCCACAATCTGCTGGTCCTGTCAGTGCCCCTCACTGCCCCCCCACAGCCCTAATGGTACCCCTTGTCCCCCACTCACACCCCCTACACCTCCCAGCTCTGCCAGAGGGGGCCCCCAATTGCCAGAGCTATGGGGCCAGAGACCTGAGTCCACAGCCCCTGCCCCCCTCAGCAGCTCGTAAGCCCTGGCTGCCACCCATGGGAGGTGGCGGCTGCTGTGGCAGAGCAGAGTGCAGAGCCTAGCTCTCCCCTGCAGTGGGCAGCATGGCTGGAATGGAGCCCATGGTGGCGGGAGGGTGAAGGCTGCCCACTGTGGGCTTGGGCAGGGGAGTGCATCTCCCTCCCATTGTGTGCACTCCCAGAAAGGCTGGAGGGGGGCCATGCCTCCCAGATCTGTGTGTGAGGCAGGGGCAGAGGCAGTGGCAGCGGCACGCTGACTACTGTAGGCTTGGGGCTCCCTGACCTGCTGCCTTCCCCCAGGGCCTCTGCAGCCCATCAAACAGAACCCAACATGGCAGGGCAGAGCAGAGCTGGGTGGGGAAGCTCCTTGCCACTGCAAGCTCTATGCCACTTTGGTGAGAAACCCCCTGCCAGCCCTGGAGCAGCAAGGGGCACAACTTGGGGACTTGCAATGGCAAGGAGCTTGCAGCAGCAAGGAGCTTCCCTACCTGGCACCCCTCTGCCCTGCTGTGTTGGGTCCCACCCTCTGAGTTGCAGAGGTCTCAGAGGAGGGCAGCTGGGTGGGGAGCCAAAGCCCACAATTACCCCACCCTTACCCTATGTACAGATATGGGAGGCACATGTCCCCCCTTCCCCACCCCTGGGGTGCACACAGCAGTGTGGAAGCAGCTCTGGACAAGTTGCCCATGGCCCTGGGTCCCAAACCCCCGGCACCACCTAGCTGGGCAGCAGTCCGAGCCCCAGCCCTGTCCAACTCACTCCCTCCCAATGGGGGCCTCAATCCCCGCCACACCAGACTTACCTGTGGGAGCTGCTCTCCAGGGTGCCTGGTGACTACATGCATATACATGCACATGGTGCCCCCTCCCTCACTGCCCTCCTCCCATTCCCCTCAGCCCCCTGCAGGATGGAACTCTGCCAGTCTGCAGAGAGCTCTTTGCAAAACTGCACAATCCATGTTTTTCTGTTAAAATGTGAATAGTCCATGTTTTTCTCAGATAAAGGGATAAATTGTAGTTTTTCCCATTTTTCCATGGGAAATGGAAAACCTGGATCCCTGGTTATAAGATTTACTAACACTGAACTTCACAAAAGCTGTTTTGGTGATGCAGAAGAATAAACAAGAGGACTATGATAACTGATTGTGCTAGCACAGAAAACAACTCAGAATACTGAAAGAGTAGATGATGTGACATTGTATAAGTTGCTTTTTATATAATAACCTAACAGTGACAGGGCTCTAAATTAATGGAAGCAAGCTCTCAAATCACTATAAAGCAATCATTTTTCCTAAGAGAAGGCACACTCAGAAATGGTAGAAAATTACATGACAATGCTTAAAATGTGTAGATACCTGTGTATGTGACAAAATGCAAACAGCATTTGATGCCATGTTGAAATAGGCATCCGAGTTTTTATGAACTTACTGGCCTCATTTCTTGTCAGGCTGTTACCACCTTTTATGTTAAAAGTAAACCTCCATCCAGCAGGAAAGAATATTAAACCCAAGGGAAATATCAAGCAATTGATGATAAAAAATTAGAGATCAAGTCATTAATGATAAAGAATAGAGAGACACTTTCTTTTGACTGGTCAATAAATTACTTTTTATATTAGCAGTTAACTTGACCGAACTTATACAGTGCCATACAGTGGGCTATGGCAAAGGAGGAAAGCTTCTATTAAATTAACACAAAGGCAGAAACTTTGTTATAACTGAATGCTTTTTTTCTGTCCTTCCCTTGCTTTAACCCATTGAATATCTGAAGGGGATTTTGTCTCACGATCTTCCTGGCAGAAGTATGGGAATAATGCAACATGATTTACCTTTCATCTTTTAAGCCCTTCGTTTATATCTTAATAAGAACATCCTCATAGAAAACAGTTTGTTAAAAAAGTGATGTTCAGAAAGCAGTGCTCATAACTGATTGGTGATTTATTAAGATGTATAGATTTTGGGGCTTTGAATATGGAAAAATACAGCACAGAATCCAAATCAGTTCTGTTGATTAGGAATGAAAAATTGGGTCCACTAACAATAATCCCTTAGAAGAGTGAATAAGCTGGAATTTCTGCAAAACCAGCCATTCTGAAATACCCAGACATTTTCAGTTACAGTAAACCATGCAAATACACTTTGAGAGTCTCATCTCTCCAAATTATATACAAAGATTTTCACTTTACTGCTGCTAGCCATAACAGCAGAAGGACTGCCATTTAGATACAAGTCCACAACTCAGGAAGGGTGACTAAGAAAAGATTTGTGTTGATGAGTAAAGAGCTTAACAAAATGATTTTAAAAGAGAGAGTGCAAGAGAGCAGCTTATGGGAAATTAAAAATGGGAAGCAGGATATAAAAGTACAAAGGTAAAAGCTAAGAGTGCAGAAAGCTGATAAGGAACTAAGGTAGTAAAGTGTACAAATATAGCAAAGAAAACACAAAAGATAATTGGGAAGAACTGTGCTAAATACATGAGGCAAACAGCCATACATGGATCAGCAAGGACAGGGCCAAAAAGAGGTCACAAAAAACAAGTAAATGATAGAGATAAGGTTGAGCTCAACAAAAGCCTTAATACATTTCTTTGTCAAATAACTGCTGGAAAAAAACAAAGGGGACATCTCCCAGGGACTGATTAGTTGGGGCCTGGAATGGGTGAGGATAAAGGGGCAAATGTTAAAAGGCTTTAAAATTGCTCCTGAGCAGATAAGCAATGCAAAGAATTAAAATTCACCAGCTGTTAGTGGATTTATCACAGACTACTGAAGGAGAAGTAGCAAGGCAAAATAGCAGGAAACCTTTGGAAAATATAATTAACTGCTAGGGGAAGAGGATAGGACATGAAAGTAGCTAAAGATAATCACCTATTTCATAAAGCATCAGGAAACTACAGAACTGTAAGTGCCATCAGCTGAGAGGAAGATATTGATAATATTAATCAAGTACAGATTGAATAGCGGGGTAGATGACCTTTGAAGTCCCTCCCATTCCCTATAATTCTGTGACTATTATTCAACCATTCACACTAGAAGTTAGTATTGGAATACCTATGTGATCTTTAAAATAAAAGCTAGTCTGAAAAAAATATATACATTGGAATTGCATCAAGAACAGAAATGAAATATTAATTTACAATAACTTTGTTTATTCGAATGCTGTGGGCATTAAAAAACTACATTTTAGGAAGTCCAGCCTCAGAGACGGACATTTATATATAATACTGTCATTTAAAAATAAAATCTAAATATCAGAGTTTTTGGGAACATTCAGTTAAATGACTAACATGTTAACCTCTGCTCTTATTTACTGCTTCTCCTATTGGTGGTAAATCTCTCTGGTAGTCACTTAAAAGAAATTCAAGTTTTCTCTTGGTCTAGATTAAAATATGGATAGGCTTTCAAGCAAAAAACAGCTTCCTAAGCAAACACATAATGGACACGTCTACACGTTTGCTTTAATGCACAGTAGTCTATTGTATTGCGCATTAAAGTGGCATATAAAAAACCATGCTAATATGCTAATGTGCAGTAGAATAGGCTACTGTGCATTAAGTGTCAAATAAAAAGTGTGTGCTTGCACTACTGTGCTTTAGCACAGCCTAATACACATTTATTTACTTCCTCATAGTGGAGGTACTAAACTTAATGCACATTAGGAAAAGTGAATTAATGCACATGTATACATGCTCAGTAACTACATAGTCAGGCAGAAGGCAAGGTCATATGGCACCTTAGAAACCTAACTCATTCAGAGAAGAATAAACTTCCACAGGCAAGAGCCTACTTCATCAGATGCTATGAATGGAGTTCCAGAGAGCAGAAGTACTCACTAGAAAAAAGCAAAGTCAGGGAGACGGGAAGGAAAGGATAGGACAAGAGGGTATGAGAAGTGAATATGGGTTAGAGCTCAAAAGGGACAAAAAAACCCCAAAAGCAGTTAGCCAATACAGGGACACAAGGTTTATAAAAGCTAGTACAGGTAATGGAATAAAAATCCAGAGTCTTTTGAGATGCTGCTTAACACAATCCAGTCTGTAGAGGATTTATTGTTGTGTTTTTTTCACATTCAGATTGGTTTTTAAAGTTTTCTTGTTTAAGAAGTACTCTTATGAAATGTCCAGGGAGGTTAAAGTGTTCTGCCACTGGCTTTTGTATCTTTCTTGAATTTATGTCAAATCGGTGTCCACTTGTTCTGTCACATAGACATTGTTCTGTCCATGTAGACAGCTGAGGGGCACTTTAAACAGGTGATTTATTTATGCAATTTATATGCCACCTGTCATGAACCCCTCCACTAGACCTTGGGGTGCCCATGGGGAATAATACAGGTTTTCATGTGTTTCTTATACTTATATGGCATGTGTGGTCCTGTTGAAAAGCCAATGTTCCATTTATGTCACTTTTACCACTGTATAGGTTATATTATACTGCCTGTTCATATCTTTATGATATTAGACATCCCACAGTTTTCATAGGAACTAAGGGATGCATACTTAAAGAAAAGATAATAGGCAAAATTGATAAATATCTCTTGCTGTGGTTTTCTAAGGCAAAGACAACTGCCATTCCTAATCACTGACTGAAGAAGCCATTATTGGGAGGGCACTCAAGGCATTGCCTGACTGTAACTGGAAAATCATTCTCTCCCTAGCAAAGGTGAAAATGGCCTATTAGCCGAAGGAAGGCCAGAAATCGCAGGGAAATGAATTTCTAAAGAATTCTGACAAACAAGGTTCTTTGGTAAATCCAATATCCTTTACTAAACCAACTCAAGTAGTTGGAAAAATTGTTCTTAGCAAGCTTTTAGGCACAAACACCCCTTGTCATGCCAAGGAAACATCTACAGATGGTCTGTGCTCTTCTTGGATGGAGTGGTAAAGCAGCCGGAGGCCAGTACTTATTCAAGAAAGCCAGTTAGTTAAGATTTAAATTGAGGTGGTCAGTAGGTGAGAGACAGGTGTGTGTGTGGGGGGGGAGAAATGAATGTAGTCAAAGGATGAGAGATGGGGGGAGGGGGAAGGAATGAAAATAGCTGGTAAAAAGTGGAGGGTTTACCTGGAGAATCGGATGTTAGGCAGGTTATAATATGTCATAAATCCAATGTCTATATTTAGTCCATAATTTTTTGTATACAGTAGTCGATGAAGTGAAGTTCATAGGCTCATATGTGAAAGATATTTTGTATTTTGTAAATTCCCTTTGAGGATTAGAACTGAGAGATTGGAGAGAGAGTTGTTTTCTTGTGAGAAGTGTGCACACGCAAGTAATTGGGTATTCTTGTCTGATAGATTTGCGGTGTGCATTCATTCTGGTACACAGTTGTTTGGTTTCTCCTACATATTTTTGATCCAGACATTTAGTGCACTGGATGAGATATATTACATTTCTGCAGGTGCAGGTGTAAGATCCAAGAATAGTGATGGCTCTGTTGTGGGGTGTAGAAATTGTGGGGGTGGTCGAGATATGTTGGCAGGTTTTACATTTCTTGTCCATTCAGTGTTTTTCGGGCCATAGGAAGTTTGCTTCTGGTGATGAGTTTAGTGAGGTCCGGTGCTGTTTAAAGGATAAGATGGGTGGTTATGGGAAGATCTAGACCCCTAAAGAATTCTGAGACCCATGAGGAACTGTGATGATGCTGATGTGTAGGGGTACAGAATAGCTTTGAGGTATTTATAGAACTATCTTGAAGATAGAGAGGGTCTTTGGCTGATCCCAGGGCTCGGAAGGAGTTTAAGTCCCCAGTGGTCAGGTCTAGTAGAATCAATAGGAAGGCTGGTCTCTGGCAAACATTAGCAGGACCTTCAGGAGGGCTAGGTTGTAGCCAAATGAGATAGTAAAAACTTAGTTGTCTTCTTGGTCTGTCTTCAAACTTATTTTTTTCTTGTATAATTCTTTTTTCAAGTATAATAAATTCATTTTGTTGTTTTATTTCCTTACTGACTGCATGTGGTAAAGCATGATCTCTGAGTAAATATTCCAAGCTAACCCATTCTATAGAAAGGAGGACCTACAGTTTCTTTCACAACCTAAGGGGAAGCCATCTGGAACTGGTGGAGATTCCCCTGCTGCAGCTGTAAGGTTTGATATAAGGGTAGTAGAGCTGAGGCTTGCACATCTGTTCTTTGGTCTGTTCCCTGATACAAGTAGTATATTAGGGAGAAACCCGGGTTCTGGGGCACCATGAGAGAGGATTTGTGACACCATCCTTCCCAACAGATACTCAGTCGGGCTTGCAGTAAGAGAAACTGAGCAACCTAATGAGTCAACTAGAATACAGAAAGGGAAAAAGGAAAGAAAATTGAGATCCACTAAACAACTTCTCTGTCTAGCTTTGGTTGTTAAATGCCAGCCCAACTAGAAAGGTGTTATAGTACTTTTGAAAGACATCTAGTTGGAGCTCTGGAAGGCCCCAAGAGGCAGTGAGTTCCAGAAGTGAAAGGTTACTGCTGAGAACAATCTCCCATGCATCTGCAGCAAGTGGACTTGGTGTACTGATGGTACTTGTAGGAGGTTGCTTCTGGCTGAACTTAGGGATCATGATGGAGCATAAGGGAGAAGAACCCAGGCTGTTTAGGGCCTTATAGGTCAACATCTTGAATTGCACCTGGAAATCTACTGAAAACCAGTGCAAATTCTAGAGCACTACTGTGATGTGCTCCTGGCAGCCCACTCCCATCAGGAGGTAGGCAGCCACATTCTACACCAGCTGCAGCTTCAAAGTAGTTTTCAAGTGCAGCCCTACATAGAGAACATTGCACTAGTCTAGCCTTGAGGTTACAAATTTATGGATGATGTGGCCAGAGAAGAGTTTGAAAAAAGCGTCTCAGCCTTCTCACCAGGTGGACTTGGTGAAAGGTGCTCCTAGCCATGTCCACTAGGGCTGTGTGAAGTTCTGGTCACTGATTTGATTTGGTGGAGGTTTGGCCCAATTTGGAGACTGAATCTCTGAATTTGAATCAAATCAGGAGACCCCTCAGTCTCTCTGAATCAAATTGGAAGCTTCCAATTCAATTCGGAGAGATTCAACAATACAGACATAGACATAGCTTTATATGTTTTTTTCTACATACCTCAGGGTACCAGGTGGCTTGTAAATGCTGAGATGGTGGGGTGTATGGAGCATCCCATGGGAGCATGGGGCAGTCCCCAGAACACTCAGCAACAAATCAGTAAGTGTACCAGAAGCACTACTGGTCCACTTCCGGGTCTGTTGCAGAGCATCCAGGGGACTCCTGCTCCGCTCCACAGCTCAGTGACTGGTACCTCCTGGATCTCAGGGGGCACCCAGGATCCCCCTGTGGCTGATCACTGAGCCGGGGGGCAGGGATGAGGGATCCCCTGTGTGCTCAGCAGCAGACCCCTCCACACTCCTATGGACATTCCATCCTCCCCACCATCTCAGTGTTCACGAGCTGTGCCTGGTACCTTGAGGTATGCAGAAAAAACATTTAAAGCTGTGTCTATGGCTGAATTGCTGATTCTCTAAATCAGAATCTAATATTCAGGTTCAGATTCAGCCAAATCGAATCAGGGCAGTGATTCAAATCAGTGAACAGTGAATCAAGACACTGTCCCCCAAATCTGGCCAAATCCAAATCTGAATTGAATATAACCCACTTCACACACCCCTAATGTCTACCACCTAAAGATCCAGGAGCACCCCATAGCTGGAAACCTGAGTGACAAGGCAAGGATGAACCCCATCAATGATAGGTAGAGACCAATCAAATTTATGATTTTGCAGATTTCATGGATCTGTGAACTCCATTAAATCCAGCATTGCCTGTAAAATCTAGACAATGCTCGCAAAATCCATTGAATTTGTGAAATCTGGAAAGGAAAAAACTGCTCTGTGGTATCTCACAGGAGTGGGGAAGGGGAGGGGGGCAAGGAAGAGGGATGCCTGCTTGAAGGGCTGCCATTAAGATGGCTGCCACCCATGCTCCTCACAGCTGATTGGCTGCAGGGTTGCTTGTTATGTGGCCCCACCCCTCTCAACCAATCAGTGGCAGAGCTCTTGAAGCCAATCAGCAGTGTGGGGGGGGGGCATATGACAGGCCACCCCCACAGTCAATCAGCTGCAAGGGGCAGAGCTGCCAGGGACCCTCAGCCAATCGGAGGCATGAGGAGTCTGCTGTGTTCTGACCATGAAATGGCTGCCTAGGCCTGCATTCTGCCCATGAAATCAGCTGCCCCTGTGAATTAGGTAGATCCCTAATGATTCATCTCCCAGCCAGTCCCAAGTTAAGTGGTCTGCTCACTATCATCACCTCTGTCTTGTCAGGATTCAGTTTCAGTTGTGTTTTTTTGGTCTGGGGATGAGTCAGTCTGTGTTGATGAGAGGGCACAGCTGGAATCTGAATCTGCAGCAAGGCCTGGTGGCTTGGTGAAGATAGGTGTTAGGCATTCTGTTGCTAGAGATATATTTTGAGGTTGGGAGGGCTGCCTCTAAGTAAGGAAAGGCTTGTCCCTCAAGGTTCCCTTGAGATGGTCATCATTTTCCAGGAAGGGTTGGAGGTTATTAATGATGTGTCCAAGGTGTTCAAGCTGGCCATTTTTGGCAAGCTGTTGTCCTTGCCATGGGGTTGGTGTTTTAGTAGGGTTCTGAGTCTGGCTTTGTTGATTTCAGTTGCTACAGTGTTGGGGTTGTATTGTAAGTATAGGAATCTCTGCTACAGGTACCTAAGGTGTACATCCAAGTCAATGGGATCAGAGCAAATAGCTTGGCTGTGGATGATGAATCTAGTAAAGTTGAAAGCTGGTGGCATGGAAGTAACTGTAGTGGTCATTTGGTTTCCATTACAATGTTTTAGTGATATGGCTATTGCAAAGTTTTGTGGTGGTATCTAAGAAATGAATTCATTATGTGGAATATTTAAGAGTCAATTTGATGGAGCTGTGGAAGTTAAAATTTTTGTGGAATTTCTTGAATTATTCCTTCCCATGCGTCCATATGATGAAGATGTCATTATCAATGTACTTTAGTATATCAAGAGGATGTGAGGGAAGCTGCAGAGCAAATGGACTTCAAGGTCTGTAATAAATAAATTGGCATACTGAAGGCCCACATGTGTGCTAATGTGTGACTTACGACTAACAAAGCTAACTACCTGTTTACTAAATTGTATAATCTTTTCCTTTTATTTACACATAAAGAATAATTTTTCATCCTCATTTTAACCGCCTCATTTCCTCTTCCTCCGTGTGCTACTTCACAATTAATTGAAGGAAAAATTATATAAACAATGGCTTATTGTGGCAGAGTTTCTAACTTTAGTGAGACTCAAATAATGGTCTCAGGTTAAATAATCCAAAGTTATTCTAGCAAAACATAACTTCCAAGAAGTCCCAAACCTGACTATACTCTGCGGAAATAACTGATAGATTTTTTTTTAAAGTTTAGCTTCTTTTCAGATCATCACAAAATATGCTAAATGGATATTCTTCAGATTTATTAATACCTATAAATAATCTATTTATGTATTTCCAATATATTGCTGTACAGACAGACTACAGCTATTTGTAATTTCTGATATGTTGGTTAATTGGAAATTATTAGGTAAGCTAGTGATATTTTTTCTGTTTCCTGAATGGAGTAATGGATAACCTGTAGATTCTGGGCAATTTGTTCAACAGACCCTTTAACATTGCCCACTTTCACAGGAAATTAAGAAGTTAGAAATGAGATTGATAAGGACAGCATCATACTTTCTCAATATTATTGCACATGGGCCAGTGAAGATTGGAGACCACAGATTTAAAATGTAATATTGTGAGGTGCTAACTGTAGTCTGTGAGATTTATTGGACATTAAGGATGTTCATCAGTTTATGGGAAATGCTCAGCACTGTATAGTATTAAGTCTGAGAGTCAGTTTATTATATAGTTATAGTCAGGTCTCTTTTTCCAATAGAGATTACAGTTAGGAAGGGATTTTCAAAAGTGTTGTCTTAAGTTCACACCCACTGAAGTTAAACTGAGTGTCACTATTGACCTTCATAAAGGCAGAGTTCAGACAAGTTTAGCTGCTGTTTTTTTCTTATTAAATCTTATTACAAAACCAAGTGAAACAGTAAAACTCTGTTTGATTAAGGGTGTTATCTTATAGCTATTTCACAAGTAGGCTGATTCATCTCTGCATTTCTGGAAAAAAATGAAATGTAATTTTTTTATTATAAAACAGGTGAAAAAGCATAATGCTAAGCACAACAAACCAAAGATAACAATCATCTTTTCATGGACTATTTGGACACTATGCTAAAACATATCAAGATGGATTTCAAGATAGATGGAGATAGTCAATATTTACCCTTGGTCTCAGAAATCCATACTAGATTTGTTTATGGCCTTTAGGGCTGACATTCAGAAACAGAGAATCCATATTAATTCAAACTCTGCCAAGTGAAGGTTCTGGTGATAAAATTTTTGTATTGTTAGAAAGAAAACATAATAATGCAAATACATTTATCTTTGGACCTGCAGGTACTTTTAAATATTCCAAGCACATATTAATATTTCTATCATCCCTTGCAGGTTCTTCTGATTTGTTTAAATGTAACAAATTCATAAGGCCACCTTTGAAAGTAATAATAATCTTCTCCTTAGAAAATAAGAAAAACGAAATGGGTAGGTTTTATTTGGGAAATGCAAAGAAGGCAATTTACCTTCCATACTCAATTGCAGAAATGTTTGAGAAAAAGAGAAAAGTCTAGTTATCAGGCACAGGAATAGGGGCTTGGTGATATGGATTTCAATTCCAGTTCTGTATTGACTTGGTGTATGACCTCTGGTAAATTACTTAAAGGTGACTTAGAAAATAAAAGAAGAAAGGGCTCCTTGCTGAGGATATGGCTACACTGCAGACTGCAATGTAATATAGAGATACACAAGTTAGCTGTAAACAGCCAAGCTTGGGAACAAGAACCACTCTCGTCACAGCAGCACAGAGCTCAGTGTGCACTAATTTACCCTGCTGAGAGGCCCATGCTGAGCTTCATTCTGTCATGGCTTGACTGCTTCTAATCCACAAGCTGCTTGGTTTTTGTAGTAGAAATATCAGGAAGGTAGTATGTCTGGTTTTACTGCAGATAATCTCCAAAGACGGGTGAGATACCATGCTGTGCCTCTAAGCGGGGCAGAACAGAATTTATGGAAAGGAGAGGGAATTAAAATGATTTTAGGCTGTTTCTATGCTGCCTGATTCTGGGCTGTTCCAGGAGTCAAAACATCCCTCAGTAAAGCTAGACAGCTACAAATAGACCTCTCTAAATTGCAGCAATATCTCCAAGCTATTGCAGCAACATGGACTGAAATGTATAGCATTGCATGTTACCTGCAAAATGCACCACCCTAGCCTATCTTCCACCATAGCTTATCTTCCTTCCATATCATAACAGATCTTCAAAGGCTTCTGTGGGGTTTTCACAGCCTTACATTTTCTTCCACCATAGAAGTTGCAAAAGAATGCTTCCTATTTGATTCAGGGGTGTTTACAGCCTCCCTATACCACTCCAGTAATCATTTAACCCTAGACATCTTGCTTAATATCCTAAAGATCATTAAAGCATAGATTCCATGGCATTGTGTTTGTTCAATGAAATCTGATTCTCATCTGGGTCTTAAAAAAACCAAAAACAACCCAAAGAAAATCTGAAGAATTTTAAACATTGCACCTGAGTTTCCCTATCTCTGCTGATTGCTGAAGTGTAATTTCCTTGCAACTAAGGATGCAAAACACTGTAAAATCTGTTCCACACTAGAAGATGTTGGCTTTTGAAATTGAAAACTCCTTTTCATGTTAGCATTTTACTGAATATCACCATAAATCATTAGCACTACACTGTAAACTGCATACAATTATATTTTACACTCGCTCCTGCTAATTAGCAGTGAAAAACTTCAGCTTGGAGAACCAGGGAGAGGAAAGTAAAATGAAATACTAGTCCATTCATTACTCACCCATTCTTATTAATGACAATTTTAGTAAGATTTATAAGGAATGGAACTGATATCTTCTGTCTCAAGAAAGTTTAATTTGATGCAATTATTCCTCTCTCCCCTTATCATATACTACTTATTTTCCTGTATGAAATTAGATCAGCTGTTATCTCTAAACACACACCCTATGAATTTTAGCTGGA
>NW_017729031.1:76562506-76569090 GCF_001723915.1 Gavialis gangeticus
TAAGGAATGGAACTGATATCTTCTGTCTCAAGAAAGTTTAATTTGATGCAATTATTCCTCTCTCCCCTTATCATATACTACTTATTTTCCTGTATGAAATTAGATCAGCTGTTATCTCTAAACACACACCCTATGAATTTTAGGTGGAAATACCCATAAGGAAAAGCAGATGCTTATGTGATTGACAGGAAACCCTGCAACACTATCTGTTCCAATGAAACAAAGCTAGTGTTGTCAGAGGGATGATTTACTGGGTTATATTGTATTGGTAAATACTGATTTTTTATATGACTAAAGGTCTGGTCTCATTGCAGAACAAAGTAAATATATCTTGCCTGGAATAATCTAATCTAATGTGCTGTAGCAAGATAGGAATTTTGATCAAAATATTAAATATTAAAGAATTCTGAATAAATTGGAAGACAGGATTAAGAAAACATTGTTTTTTGCTTTCTGCAGTTTCTTAACAGGCAACTCCCAAGCCATATGGCTTGGGAAAAGAACAATAGAAATAAAAATAAATTCCACCTAGAAAATCACAGCTACTGGAGATGTGATTTTTTTTAGCTGTATTTTTACTACTGTATTCTTATAGGTCTCCTATCTCATATTTATTCATAGCTCACATAAATGTCAGTGTTGTAAGGCACACCTTTTAAGACTGTGTAGGCTATCTATTGTTCAGCATCATATTTTCTCTTTTCCTGAAAAGATATTAAAATATACTAAAATTCCAGTTTTAGGAGATTCTTGATGATGTTTGTATAAATCAATAAGACTATGTTTCCTGGATGGAGTGATTCCATTTAATTGCAATCTAGGATACATGATTTAGTATATTTCACTGATGAAATAAACTTAGAATATATATATTTCTATTTCTGCAGAAAACCTGCTGATTGCCCTAATATTGTCTGTGAGGGCAGAAGGCAAAGTATATTTGGATGATAACATCAGTAAAAGGAACATCAAAGAAGAGAAAGGAAAGGCTATATTTAGATTTTAACTTGGGTTAATTTCTCTCAGAAGTGACCAGTGTACCTTAAACCTAAAAACTTTCCCAAAGAAAGGGAAATGTCTTCATAAAACTCATGAAATTTGAATTTCATTGAAGATATTCTGACCAGCTGAACTTCCACATTTACCAACTTTGAGTGATAGCAATAAAGCCCAGGATATGTGTGAATGGAATTGCAGTACTGTGACTAGGGTTGGGCAAAAGGGTGGCAGAATGGGAAGCCCATGCAAAAGCAGTGGCTGTAACAGCTAGAGTATGACAAGCCTTCATGGTGACAGCAGCAGCAGGAGTATTTGGTATCCTCCTCCTACCTCCCAGTCACACATACAGTCTTCCAGCTTGATAGCATCTCTCCACCCAGGCCGCTGAAATTGTTAGTTATGTCTCTGATAGAGTGTCAGCTTTTTGAAAACATTCCATTTTCCTCCTAAAATGAAAAGATTTGGGCCCTCCTCTCTAAAGCACAGATGAAGAGAATGAAACAGGAAATTATTTGGCTTAAAGGGCATAGAGAACTAGATGGAACTGTCTATCCTGGTCATCTATCATGGCCAGGTCAGTAGTACCAGCAGCCAAGTAAGAAGCAGTATGGTGCTGCCCTATGTGAATAGAGTCACAAGTTCCCTACTCTCAAAAATATTGTTCCTCATATAATCATGTTACCATGGTTTAGTTAGTGGTTTTCAGCATGATCCTGTGCAACAGGCTAAATTTTAAAGGTATAATAATATACACAAGACATTTACTGTGCAGTAGATTAATTAGCTGTACAATAAATGTCTCAATATCTACATGTGTGCCCTTATTAGGCTGGAGTAAACTAATTAAAAAAGACTAATTTAAAAAACTGCAGCAGTACACATGTAGATGCTACCCCATGTGGGTGCTTCAGCGTGCAGGTTGCTTGCTGGCTAGCCCCACTCTGAAGCAAACTCATGCCCCAGCCAGCCCCTCTGCAGCTAGCTGGCCCAGGGGGAGCAGCCCTGGGCTGGCTTACTGCCCCCTGGGATACCCTGCCAGCCAGGGCTGCTCCAACCTGACTCAATGTGCTGCAATCCCAGGCACACATGCAAACAGCAATAAACTCTGGAGTTTATTGCTCCCAAGTTCATGTTCAAATGGTGCACCCAGGAGCAATAAATGCTGGAGTTTATTGCTCCACATTAATTGGATGTGTAGATGTGACCACTATATACCAAACTTAGGTAGATCAAGTTAGCTACCTTTGGCTATATCCATGAGTAATAAAGCAGGTCACGTATTCCAGACAACATAATTCATCTCCAAGACAAAAACATTTATCAGTGCACATTTAAAACAAATTAGGTCAAAGAAGAAAACACAGTGTGGGGGTACTTCTTTCTTAGAAAAGGTTTAAAACAAAACACTGTCTCTCTCTCTCATGTTCTTACTCACGTTGCAATTAAGAATGTAATATGTAATTTAAAAACCTATGCTACAATGGAATCTTACAAACAAAAGATAAAAGCCACAGTGCCATTTTAAAGTTCTCTTAACTGCGGCATTCATAATCAGCATCTTGTAAGAAACTGTTTATCTATACTGAGCTGCTGAATTATATCAATTGTTCAGATTCACTAAATGAATAGTATTCTGGATATGGTACTTTTTTTTAGTAAGCAAAATTCATTAATTTAGTTCTATAAACACCTTGCAAAGAAACTGCAGCAAATTATACTATGGGGACAAAACATATTTTATCTGATGAGCTATAAAAGCTGATAGTAAAATGACTGATTACATAATTGTTGAACAGTTGCTACAAAGCCCAGCATAGCAGTAACTGGTGATGCTTGTCTTGTTAATGGTTCTGGGCAAAAATAGTAAAGGTTACTTTGCCAAAATTTCACAATGATAATTTAGAAAAGGTCAAAGAACTTGAAAGAAGATTTAAGACAGTGACCTGCATAATGAAAAAGTGCAGACAACTCTGTGATCTGTTACAAAATGTAGTGTGCAGGCAACGCCTGGAAGCATTCATTACTGCAGTGTGCTGTTCAGAAAGTAGCAGGGTGAGGGAAGTAGAAAATAAGGATAAAATAGGACAAGGCAGTACAATTATAAATGAATCGGGAATAACAAATTTTGAGAGAGACGCATGTACCATTTTCTATCATACGACTATTTCCAGGCCTGTTCTTTTTTGTAATGTCATCTCCTCCTCTAATTCCTACTCTAACATTAAAGGCACTTAGTGTACATTGCTCATTTTCAACTGGCTGAAATGTTTTCAGATGTTTTTAATATACCTTTAGGATAATTGTACTGTAAGAAAAAAAGGAAACAAGATGGATGCAATCTCATCATTCTTTTTCTTTTGAATAATAAGGAATACCAGCAAAATTACATTATACATTCCCTATCACTGTGGTTGCTTAAGACATTGGTGGAATTTGAGGTTTCTCCTGCTCACTTCTTGTGATACATAGTAGTTTTGAAGCCTTTGGGGTTTTTTGTACTAAAGATCCTAACTTGTTTTACAGTTCTGCAGTGTGCTTTGTGGCTGTGATGTACAGGAGGAGAGACAGCAAATGTTCTTGAGGATCTTTCTGGAGATAGCATTTATCACACAGTTGCCTGTGACTGCAGGAGATCAGAATCAATAACTTAGGTGGTTCTTTTTTTGTCCAAAAGTCTTATGTTCTTTTTTTACTCATTAAAAAATGTAGGACAAATTTTGTAGTATCCTCATCTATCCAAATTCTTGTACAACCTCATTACTGGGATGTTTTGAACACCTTCCAAAAATGCATTAAGCAATGTGACTAATGTCTGCCCTATTATTTTCTTTTTCCCTAGAAAGAAAACTATGTGACTCTGTGTGTGTGTGTGTTGTATGTATAGTATGCATACTGTACTATATATACATTAGCAAAGGAAGGTCATAACATGTTCATTGCATTTGAAACAGAAACAGTTAAGGTTTGTAGTTGTACATTTTTTCTTCAGTTTGGACAAGGCTTCCCATCCCAATTTTTAAAAAAATATTATAAAGGAGGCTATTGCCATTGTTGGTATATTTTCCAAATTTCCCATATAGATCCCTAGTATTCTGTAATAAGCATGTTTCATATTACAGGGTAGACATTCCATGGTAAAATACACTTCTAGAATTGACAGCCAGGCTGCAATATATATGAAGGATAGTTTTCAAGGAACCGCTTCTTATTTCCGGTAGCGGAAATGTGTTGCACTGTTTAGAAGGTTGATTCTATAAATCATTCTTAGTCTAAAGATACTCACATTAGTGACTTTTCTCACTGAGAAAAATACATTGTACTTTTCTCAAGTACATTGAAAAAAGCACATATGCTCAGTGAGCTCAGTTGGATTCTTCACATGAATAATGTTACTTACACAGATAAATATTTGCAGGACTTGGCTCTAGAAGTATATGTATCTGGATTTCATCATGTCATCACAAAATTATAAATCCCTCATTGAACATTGTAAGACAACTTTTAGGGTGACTCTACACATGCTGATTTAAGGTGCACTAGCCATTTTTAAGGCGCATTAAGGGCACAGATCTACACACGTGCACCCTTAATGTGCCTTTAAAATGGTGACTTTAGGCTATTCACTGTGAATAGCTAAAGTGCCTTAACACATATGTAGACATGCTAAGGTGCATTACCACAATGCATGTAAACTGACTTGGGACTAACTTTAGTCCCAAATTGATCCACACACTGCATTAATACACCTTAGGGCATATCTCAAATACTGCAACCTTGGACAAATGCTTGTTTTACTTTATTACTGAGATTTATATTGGGTTTTTTTCTAAAACAGGTTCAGCTTTTAGTAAATAACCTTGAGCCTTGTGAAGACTTGTGACCATGAAGCTTACACTAACTTTTTAGATTGTTGAACTCAACATGCATGAGGCTAAAAACTGTACCCAATGCTTTAAACATATAGCAGTGTAGCGGTGTCAAGACACAGGGAAAACAATATTCCTATGTTTTATTTGTTTATTTATGTTCTTGAGGTTAAAATAATTTCCCAGACTGAAGAGACCTCCACTACATCCTCTGACTGATCTGCTTATGGTAGGAAGTCTAAATCTTATAGGCACTTTCAAGTATAGGTATCATAGGTGTCGATCTAAAGCAAAAATGTCTCTTTTCTGGCACCTACACATTACTTTTCAATTATGCCTTTGTCCTAGAAATCTATGAATGTTATAGTGTGTTCTTAGAAGCTTTCTTTTGAGCTGTGTTATGAAGAAACATTTTAAAAAGTTGACTACTATCTCTGTAGAATTATGACATTTCAATGTAATATAATGCAGGAACTTTGAACCTGTGGATTCATCATGTAAATTAGTTTCCATGTCAGAAGAGTTGTCACTGGAAACAATTTTACTGTCACAAAAGCTATTAGTAATTTGACTCCTTTGCTCCTAAAGCAAGTAAACTTGAGAAGAACACAAAACTTTACAAAGGACATATAATTTTCCTTACAAAGAGCAATTCCACATTAAACATGAAAGGCTAAGCGCTCAAAGCACTTACATGTGATATAAAATCATAAAATCATAGAATGTTAGGGTTGGAAGGGATCTCTGGAGGTCATCTTGTTCAAACTCCTGCTCAAAGCAAGACCATCCCCAACTAGATCATCCCAGCCAAAGTTTTGTCTAGCTGGGTCTTAAAAACCTCCAAAGATAGAGATTTCACACCCTCTCTGGGTAACCTGTTCCAGTGTTTTACTACCCTTCTAGTAAGAAAATTCTTCCTAATATCTCACCCAACTTGAAACCGTTGCTCTTTGTTCTGTCATCTGCCACAAGTGAAAACAGTCTAGCTCCATCCTCTTTCAAAGCCTGCTTCAGGGAGTTGAAGGCTGCTATTAAATCCCCTCTCTGTCTCTTCTTCTCTAGACTAAATAAGCCCAGTTCCCTCATAAGTCATGTCCCCCAGACCCCTCATAATTTTTGTTGCCCTCTGCTGGAATCTCTCCAATTTGTGCACATCATTTCTGTAGTGGGGAGTCCACTAAAGAAAAGAAACATTTTTTGCCAGCTTTTGTGTCAACGTTTTTGTCTCTTATTTTGTCCAAAAAACTTTTTGTCATAATTATACAGAGAAAGTTGTCATCTCTGTACCACTGCTCAAAAGGTAAATAAATAAATCACAGCAAAGAAAAACAGAGACCCTTTAAATTGTGACCAAATCTTGACATTCACAAGTTTTATAGTTTTCCTAGACTTCAGGAAGGCTTTTGATACTGTCTCTCACCCCATTCTCATTAGGAAGCTGGGGGACTGTGGCGTAGACACCCTAACAGTCCAATGGGTCGCCAACTGGTTAGAGAGTCGCACCCAGAGGGTGGTAGTGGATGGGTCCTTCTTGACCTGGAAGGACGTGGGAAGTGGGGTCCCACAGGGCTCGGTCCTTGGGCCCGCCCTGTTCAACATCTTCATCAGTGATTTGGATGAGGGGGTGCAAAGCACCCTGTTCAAGTTTGCTGATGACACTAAGATGTGGGGGGATGTGGGCACAATAGAGGGGAGCAACAGGCTACAGTTGGACCTAGA
>NW_017729031.1:76569352-76583726 GCF_001723915.1 Gavialis gangeticus
CCAACTTCCAAGGGAAGTGGTGCTGGCCCCTACCCTGGGGGTCTTTAAGAAGAGGCTGGATGCCTACCTGGCTGGACTCATTTGAGTCCCGTTTCTTGTTTTGGGGTTTTGTTGTTCTCCCGCCCTGGCGGGGGGTCGGGCTAGAAGATCTACTAGGTCCCTTCTGACCCTTAATCTATGAATCTATGAATCAGCTCAGGTCCCTTCCAACCCTATAAACTATGAAACTAAGTTGTACAAAATGATATAAACCCTGTTTTAGTTTGCTTACTGTAAATTATGAGGAAGAAAATGACCTGATGATGCTGGCAGATTAAGTTTCCAAAAAACTTCTAACTTTGCACTTAATTGATAGGGGTCTAATTTGTATTAGAAATGTATAGATTGAGTAGGATTGTGTTAGTGCCCTTTTTGATAACTTCATTATTTCTTCTGTGTTCAATCAGTATTAAAAGCAGCCATTTCATATACCATAGATGCATTGTGGCTTTTCAGAAGCAAAGATACAGGAATTTGGCAGTAACTAGAGATATGTCATTTATGAATGTTACTGTCCTTATAGCCAATTATTTTCCAGTTTGGTAATTGATGCAACCAATTTATACTCAGATACTTTCCTGTAGTGATTGGCTAACAGCCATATATATACAGGGTGTGGCAGAATACCATCTCTGTCTCTCCTCAAACTCTGCTATCTATTTGGTTACCATGGTCACTGCAGAGGGCAGACTCCTCTGCTCCCCCCAGCCTTACCCCTCCCCCAGTTGTCACCTGAGCTGGATACATTCCTGAGGGAGGGGAGAAACCTGCTCCCTCTTTCTACATAACTAGCATCACATACTTGGGTGGGGGACTAAAACTCTCTGTTGTTCTAAACAATGCCAACATGACTGGAAGGGAGCTAAAGACCCTACCAGTCTACCTGGGAACCAGTGATGCACTTCAAATTGGTTGGCTGGCAGCCAACCATTGCTGGCCTTCATTGGATCAGGTAAATGAGGTCAAAAGGGTTATATAAATAAAGGACTGCCCAGGAGAAGGGGCTGTAGCCATGTTGAAAACGCAGAGAGAAACTAAACTATCTGAAACTCTCTCTCTCTCTCTCTCTCTCTCAACTCATGATCAATGAACTGTTCGCCTCCAAAGGGAATCTCCACCTGCCTCTGGATGATACTTGAGAGTAAGCTACCTGAGATCTAACTAGATGTATAGCTTGCAGTAACTGAGATGCATGATCAAAGGCTACCATCCCACTGTTTGCTCTGAGGTATTTCTCTGATATTGCTCTACCCTGTACCCTATTCTAAACCTGCTCCTTGTAACCAATGAAGTTTTCCTTTGTACCTAGCATGGAAGACTTATTAGGAGAGGGTCTAGATTATGCCTTCGGGTCCCCTTGGTTCAGCTAAGGGAGACCACTCTTTGTGCTTCAGACTGGGGGAAGCATCCCAAGTTCTTTCAGGGGGTCAAGTACCCTCAAGGACTACTAGGCCTGTGTTTCCTAGACAGCACAGGTCCCAGATCAGTCCAGACTCTGGGTGGTGGTGGTGTTACCCCCAGGCTTGTGGGTGTGCTCCAGGAAGGGGGTCATCCAGACGTAAGGCACCCCCAGGGAGGCACATGGAGCCTGGAAGGTGGTTGGGTGCAGTGAGGTGGGTGGCTCAATGCAGGAGCACCTCCTACTGGCCTGCCACACAGGGTATTTATAAAGTCCTTGTGCAGTTTCAAACTTTAGTAACTTTAAACGTACACATGATAGAAGCAAACTGTAAACAATACAATACAGCTCAAATTTTTAGACATCAACATAACCATCATCTTTCATGATACATTGTTCAATTCAGATTTCCAACTCATAGAAAACATTTTCCAGGTGTTGCTGAGTGATTTCACGAATTAAATTTGTAATCCTCACCCTACACATAGCTTACACTATGCAAAAAACTTAATGAATTATGCTTTCAATTGCCATTTACAGTTTGCTTCTATTGTTTTTATCCAAAGTTATTAAAGTTTAAATTTGCACAAGGAGTTTATAAACACCCTATATCTATATTTATATACACGTGTGTGTACATAGATAGATTTAGTGACAACAGTAATATCACATATGTCTTTGTGTCTTTGGGGGTCTAAGATGGCCATCGCCATAAGTACTGAAGCCTCATAACCAGAACTGTAGCTAACATGCAGAGAATAGTAAACACGTTCAGTTTAAACAACTATAGTTGATTTTTCAAATTAGTTTTTATTAAACTAATGCTATTCAGTCTGTGTTTTATCTACACAAATGTACATCTATACATACAATTTCCCATGATGGGGGAGAGACGGGCAATGTTTAATGCTTCTGCCCATATGGCTTCCATGCTTCTAATCCATCTGCTCATGGAAATATAAGGTACAGTGTATAGTCTTCTAGGTTACTATGCCTTCCAATAGTTGGAGAGTCCTATAGTGGTATTCACCAGGTTCCAGGTTTTGGAAAGAATCAGAAAACAATCAGACCAGAAGTACAAATGTAGCTGTTCCTTGTGTGTCCTTGTATATTTAACACACATAGTTATTTGAGACTTGGTGGTTCCTGGTGTCTGGTTTTTTCATGTTTATTTTTGCAGTGCAAAGAGCAAAAATTGGCAATAATCAATAATCATGGAGGTGCCATGGGTGGCTCCAAGGATGAACACGTTTCAAAATGATCAGTAGCAGTGATGCACAAACCACTACATATTTGGAAATAGGGTAAAACAATGATAATAAAAAATGATCTCCAAACCCAGAAGTTAAGAAATCTATAAATTGGTGGGGGTACCAAGCTGAAAGTAAAGTGCTATTTTGTTTAGGGGGTGGGGGGGAAGGGGGTTCTTGTTTGTAAGCAGCCTGTGTTTACAAGTACTAACTTATAGCAGAGTTAGTTAATTTACTGTGGCCTGAGAGGACCACTTGGGTAGACACTGAGACTTTACTGTAAAGCTAAATAAGCAGCTCCTCAGTAAACATCTTGTTTAGTTGTGCCCAGTGTATATAAGGACTACATAATGGGCATTGAGACCAGACCTATCCTTCATTTTCTAGAAATATATTCAAGATGCAATGTATTTCACTAATTTGTGTCTTGATAATTTACTTCTGCCTTTGATTAGTCTGTCTTTAGATTCACACATGCCAAATGTATTTCTGGGTGTTTTTTCCTTTTAAAGGAAAACCTTAACTGCCTTTCCTTTCTAGTTTCCTCTCCTAATGCTCATAGCTTGTTAGAATTATTTCCTATCAATATACTTCAATACAGGACTATGATTACCTCTCCTAGGAAAGATCTGGCAGTTTAGTAGCTTTAAAAAATGTATAACTTAAACAAGTTTTGTACAGCTGCCTATGAAGGAGATACTACGCCAGTCACAAAATTTAGTATATTGATATAGCTTATCTTTTTCTTTTTTTACTTTGTCATCAATATTTTTGTCTTAATGTGTAATTTCCACAGCTTCAGAAGTGTGGCCTTATTTTCAAATCATTAATTTGATACACGTCTCATGGAAGAATATGGACTCAAAGACATAGATAATCCCTGGTTTTAGATTAAGCAAAGCATAAAGCAAAAACCTCTAAGAAGGAACAGACTGTCAAGATCATAAATATCTTTGATTCAGACAGAATACATTGTGGCAATTAAAATTTCAGACTTAGCTATACGTGGAATGTTTCTGGAATTTAAAACAAGTGCTGTGCAATGCTGCTTCAAATTCAAGCCTGCCCTTGTTCCTTTTTAGCTTTTTAAAAGAATCCAGTTAGGATGAGGTAAGGTAGCAGGGTTTCTTTCTACAACTCTAAGAAAAATGTATTATTATTTTACACCAGAATCAGTCCCTTCTGCTGCAGCTAGGTTCTGTAGTGATATATTTTTCATTCCTAAACTGTTTGCGTTTTGGTCTCATTCCCATCCGATATATGCAGTAGCTTCCAGTTTGATTTCTCTTAGCGGTAATAACATGTTAACTTTTTATCCTCATGTATTTCTGTTTTATCTACAACAAATCTGGCTACTTTTCTCTTTCTTACCTACAATTGTTGGTTTCTTTTCATTTCATTTGTTTCTTACCAGGATGGTGCTACTCGTTACTGTCTCTGTTACCTTTGTAATGCCTGCCAAACATAGCTAGTGATCAGGAACCATTTACACAAAGAATTTTATCCACTCGCAGGTTTTACAAAATATTCTCAAGAATGATGTGATTTAAAATTTTGTTTTCTTTATTCCTAAAGGTTTATCAGATTATTTATGTAAATTCTTGACTGTGGATTCTTTACAAAATATCTAATTCATTCTTTACCATCTAGACTTCAAGGCTCAATATATTAATCCCAATATTATTTATGTCCTCTGATTAAGGATGGCTATCACCTTGTCTTGCACATTGGGACTGAACCAGGGAACTCTAAAAATATAAATCAATATAGCTTGCACCAAAGAGCCAAACCTCACTAGCTAAAAGCTGCACCAAACTCATAGCTTCATTGGAATGAAGAGGAAACCAGTTATAAACTTTGGCACTATTACTGAACATTTTAATTTCTTGTCCCAAATGTTCATGGAAAGTGAGTATAACCTGTGACATAATTTGTGAGCATACATTTGTGTACAAACATGTTTCAGTTAAAAACAATCTAGAGACATCTTATAGAATTTAATGTGCCAAGAGCCAAATAGATTCTGGAGAAAATCACTCAAATCCAAGAAGTCATACCAGGGATGATTAGTCTTCTATATTTTTGTTGAATAATACTTCCAAAATAGCATTATCCAGTCACATGTACTTTTAACCTCAGTCATGCTCATATGGAGTCTAATTCTGATCTCAGAACCCCAATGGCAAATCTGGCTTTAGTGGGACTGTGATCAATATCCATATAATAAAATGATTCCTCTGAACCTCTTTGAATATAGTACTGATAGGGCAAGATAATCAGTGCCAGCTTCCTATAAAATAACAGAGAGCAATAAGCATGTGTTTTGTGTTTGGTATTCATGGAGCAGAGCCAATCAAAGGTTGCAAAGTTTGTACTTTTGTATTTCTCCCCTAGAATGATAAGGCAGTTGATTAACTTCTGAATTTCAAAGAAATAGGCACTTAGATCTTTGAGGGTGAAGGGCTGGCCTCTGATATTCCTTAAATGCATGGGAAGCCTTGGAAAAGGTAACTCAGTACTCTGTTTATAGGCTGCTGAGAAAGTTGGCCATAGTTTGTAAGCATATTTGTCAGGCTCGCAGCTAACTTGTTTTTGAGCCATGACTGAAGCCCCAAGGCAGTTTTCATTCAGAGATTGCTCGCTCTTCTTTCCTCTCCACCCTCCATTTTTGCCGCTGTTCTAATTTTGTTATTAAATTCAATGTTTTTGTTTGTTTGCCAAGAGTGTTATTCAAATAATTTCTAAGCATCTGTATACAACAAAATAAAAGCTTATTCATTTCCCTACAAAAATACCTTCCCTAAATTCACTTTCCAGGCAAATGAAAACATTAGTTCAGATATGAAGAGGACACATAAGAAGTCAAGATAGGTATTAGTTATTCTCATACTAATAGTTTGTTAAAGCTACTGAATAGTTTAATTGTTCACTTCTAAATTAATGAAAATATGATGCACTGGAACGAAAGCAGCAGAGGGGACTTTTGAAACAGGAGAGTTTGATGGGAAGAAATAAGATTCAAGGTGGGACATGAAGAAAAAGAGTAAGGTTGTGTGTCATGTATGCTGTGGGAGTGCAATAGATGTATTTTTTACCAGGGGGCTTAAAAAGCATAAGTCCAGATCCAATAAATCTTATCCATGAGGCTAGCAGACCTTACTTGTGAGAAGTAATTGACAATGCCTTAAGGTAGAAGCAAAATTTTCTCCTTCTCCCATGCAACTGCATCATAACTTCAGTGATTCTTGCATTAAGCCTGACTATGACTTTGATATCTACCAGAGTTATAACCTTTGTCCTATATGAATTTACATTTAAAAACAAAAAATATGTACATTAAACCACTCTTTAGGTAGGAAGCTCTGAGACCCTGCAGCAGTACTTGGAGAAGTCAAGAGAGGATATATCCACTGTTTTGATCAATGTTGGATCAAGCTCATGGATTTTAAGTTGTTTAGGTCAGAGGATACATTGTCCAAGTATGGATGGACATCACTTAGTCCCAGAATATGTATATGTTTACATAATCTTTCATATTTCTTACAGAAGTCTTAATTAATTTAACTGGTTCTTATAACAGCCTCATTCCCATTGCTCTCATTTTGATAACTAACCTTCTCTGTATTGCTGCTATTTTTAAGTTGTTTCCTACTTCTGCAATCAGAGCAACATATGTTCTCCATAATGAAAATCATCAAGTTAATATAGATGTATTCATTTTTTCTTGGATGCTGGCCATAGCTCTGCTTCCTCTGCACTCAGTCATATGAATGCATTATTATATGTGAAAGGATAGTTGAGATGCGCATCCGTTTGCACTACAACTACTAATGTAAGGTTCTTCTTCATCTTTAAGAATACTGGCTGGTAGGTAAGATCTACTTCAGAATCTGTTTTTACTATTCTTCTGCCATTGCTGGAAAGGCAGCTAGTAAGTTCTCCTGAATGAGTCTGATGCGAACACTCTTGAAGCAGCATAAAGACTTATACGTTTATACCACAAACACATTCTGGACCTCTCTTTCATCAGATAAGTGACGTGGACCATTTAGTAGGATTACCTTTTTGTAATTGCATGCCAGCAAGAAGTACTAAACTAAAAACTTATTTTACTGTACCAAGAAATATGCATGTCTTATGCTCAGAAGAACAAAAAAGTCATAAAAATAGAAGATGAACACTTCTGTAGAAAAGCAGTTTGGTTCTTGTGATAAAACTATCAGTTTTGATTTGCTCTGATTTCTTTTTTGTTTTGTTTTTTGGTTCTGCTTTTTCTACTTTGCTTGTTTATTTTGTAGTTGCCATTCAGTTTCTATTGTGTGGTTACAAGGACTGCATTTGTAGCAATCATCAGAAAATACTACATCAGTGCCTTAGACAAAGGTTAATCATATAAGGAAAATGAGTCCCATCAATCAGGGTGTTTTAACCTTTATGTCACTATGCCACATGCATTTTGATGATTGGTCTGGACTTTTTAATGGGGTAGTTAAAAAGCTCTGGTATACAATTAAATCAATATGCACAATTGGACTTTTGTAAGATGCTTGTTGTACTTTTTAAGACAATCAGGAATTAGCTGGATAAACAAGCATAACATGATTTCAGTAAGTGGAATAACATTACTGGGAGTGTTTTTTTTATCCAAGTCTTGCCAAATGTTTCTGTACATAGTATATACTGGCAATCACTTATCCCAAAAGGTTGACAAAAACATTGTTCTAGCCCTTCTTGCATACTATGTCCGCAAAGCATCCAATAACAAAAAACATTTAGAAACAGCACTGCACCTCCTACAGAAACAACACTGTGCCTCCTAAGAAAACCTCCTACCTCCAGCCATGGCACACTCTGCCACTTTGTAACTATAAAAAATATTACATGAAAGAGCATAGTTGAACAACAGCACATTCCTTTCAAGTCTGAAGGCTTTATTGACGGCAATTTATCAAACTGGAAAAGAAAATATTCCAGTAAATTTGAATTATCCTGTATCACTTCTTCTTTTAAAAGAAAATAGGGGTCCATTTCTTCCACTGTTACATATGTTGCTTCCACTGTTACATGTGTTGCCACAGCTGGTGGTTCTTAGCTTCTTGGCCTTCTATGCAGATGTACTAATTTACATGAACTAAGGATCAGGTCAATGCTGGGAATCAATCACTTCGGACCTCTGTGAATGGAAAGCTGCCATGAAGCAGGACCTATGTTGCTTCGAGATGGAGGGGGCCAATGATAAAATAGAGAAGAGACGTCAAAGGCAGGCAAGGCAAAATGGTACTCAGTATGCCAGTGCAAGTTAAACTGATTTGTATGTGCACATTTCTGAAGGATCTGCCTGTCACATGTCGGATGACTTGGCCACTCCAGAAGCTTTGGTGGTACCTAGTAACCTTCCAAAGATGTAATCCCCATGGTCTCCTGAGACTGATGGCTGCCAATAATGAAGGATCAGGTCTAATGAGTGGCAACTTATGCCACAAACTATCTCATTCAAACTAAAGATAACAAGGATTGTGAAACAGGGAGTGGGAGCTGCAGGGGGATGTACAGGGTTGCCATCAAAGTTTACATATAATAAAAAAAAGTGTGTGAGGTGTGTGTGTATGTGTGTTTGCTGCTTCTATAGCATTTTAGTTAAAGTTCATTCTATTATTCTAAGTAAAAGTTTCAAACACGCCATATTAATAAACAACAACAACCAAAAAACCTGGCAAAACTCCTTAAAAAGTCTCCTGTTCAAAAATATGTACTCCATACCATCAATATTTTTCAGAAATTAATTAAATAATAAAACTCTCTCTCTTTTCAAAGTTTAAAGATACTAGAAGAAAATGATCCCAGCTACAGCATATCTGTAAAATTGTATCAAAATCAACATTTTATAGAACATATTTATCAGAAGGTGCCTAGAACAATACTTGATTTTACTGGCTAAAATCATATTTGACCAAAGTGTCTGCCACCAAGAATATTATATCAAGTTTAAGTGTAAAGTAAATTCTAATGGCTGGACTATAAACTTATATAAGAGGGTTTGTAAAAAGTGCTGACAGACCTCTATATCCACTGACACTGCCATGTATGATTATAATTAGTTTTTTTGCAAGCCAAGAACTGTTCATTTCTGCAAGCAGTGTAAAACCTTGTCTGTAGACCATGTCTATTAATTTGAGACTGAGCATTATTTCAATGCTTGATCAACTTAAGAAGAAATAAGAGCTTTTGGTACAGTTCTTTGGTGATGAATAAACAGCCTCAGGTGTAGATTTTGGGTTCCTTTAGTCAGCAGAAACTGACAGGGTTTAGAGAGATCTAAGTCTTTGCAGTTCACTTAAGACATATTTCATGAAGTGAACCTACACTGGATAGACTGTTCAAGGACCAGAAAATGACAGAGAATAGTACTTTAGCATTTAAGAGTGGCAGAGTCAGCAATAGCTGAGGGGCAACATGAAAACCAACCTTTAAGTTTTGCTGTTTTAATCAGGCATATTGGAAAAAGGCAAAAATATGTTTAAATGCAAAAAGAAAAAGGAGGAAAAGGAAGCAGCAGCGGCTCAGAGTAGACTTATATTTGAGACATTCAGCATCACAGGTGGAAAAAAGGGGATGTGCAGTGCTGTGGTTAGAGTGGTAAAGTGGTTGCTAGGATTCCTGGTGTTATTCCAAACTCTGCCTATTTACTCAGTCAGCAATCTGTAATTTAGTTTACCTTTCTGTAAACTAGGTATAAAAATGCTTTCCCACCTAACAGGGTAGTGACAGCCCTTTTATTAATAGTGTTGATCAAGTATTTTCTAATCGTTAATGGAAAGCAGCACTTAATTGTAATACATTATTAAAGTAAAATTCTAAAGAGGGAAATAAGAAAAGTTTCAGATGTCACCACCCTGATGCATATTGAGCAGTCCTACTGATTGTAATCCAGTTCTAGACTTACGAAGAGCATTCCCTACTAAATCTACTAGAACTGCATCTGAAATCAGCAGTTCCCATACTAGGGATCTCAAATGTGCTTGTGACAATTATGATGCAGTTGAAACCCTACAAACACTCAGCTCCCCCCGCCCCACACACCCGCTCAGAGTATGAACTCAGACCCATACACTATGGAGCTCAGACTGGGAGTGGGGTCACATTAGACAGAAAGATAAAGAGAAGCTTTGTGACAAGCTGAAAAAAATTGGAACTGCTTCCTTAGGTGGATCTAAAGAAGAAAGATTCAAAAGTAATTTAGTATACAGAGAAAAAACTACCAATATGCTTTGTTAGTGACAATATGATTTCACTGAACATACACTTAGTAATTGGCTGTCAGCCTGTACCATGGAAAACTGAGAGAAAGTACATTTATAAACAATCCACAGTGAATGGATTAAAAGCATACCTATGAAGGCAGACAGAAAGAAACTTAAATTTGATGGTCCTGCAATAGCCATAGTTTTGAGAGTTTTTGCAGAGACACTACTGGTTTTCACTATCTTCCGTGGATAGCATTATGTCACTGTACTAAAAATGTTCTCAGTGTCTCACTAAAAAAAGATTTTAATTGAAATATAAATAGATGTTATGCAACATATCGTGGATCATTCCATGCCAAATACCAGTAGATTCCAGACAAAATCTTAATTTTGTTGAGCTTGCTTCAAAATGCACTGAGGTCATTGGAACATGTATCTTCAGTGTCATCTGTATCAGACTAAGTTTAGAGAGCCTATCAACTATCTTCCTGGATTTGAAAACTCTCTGTAGATCTCAGCTATGCAGTCATGATCACTGTCATTCTCCACTGTCTCTTTAGCTGCTTCTTCAGCACAGCTAGTGCCTTCTGATGGGGATTCTGAAAAGACGGTCACAACCACTGTTATGTATAGCAATGTGCTGTTATTGACTGCAGAATAAATGTAGAATGATGCATTTATGCTACTCACCGAGTTTTAGTTGGTAGGGTATAAATTAAGGTAAATCTGACTATCAGTGATGGTGATGGAGTACTAGATTTTCATTTTAGAAGTTAACATGAGACATGTATTAAAAAATTTGAAATGAAAAAATTGATAATAAATGTAGACCTATACCTAAAAGCTGTATATTGAGTATATCACTGTTTAGTTAACTCAATCTAGTGCAGTGTTCCTATCAGACTAGATTTTGCCTGCTTTATTCAGATAGTTACTTGCTCCCATTCATTTCAGTGACATTATCTTTGGATTATGTATTATTTGAGTAACAGTCATATAATCTGGTGCATTGACTGCTGCTGACCAGAGCACTATAAAATCTTCTCCTCTACTGTGCAAGTACCCAATCGTTCCTCATTTCTGGAAATTTTTATTCAAACATGCATACTTATTAATTTAATGGCACTAGTTTAAGTAAGTACTCTTTAATATAAATAGTGACCTACAGAATTCACAGCAGAAATGGGGTACGCTGCGGCTCCTTTAACCTTGCAGGTTCCCTTGCACACCTCTCCACCACTGGTTGTTTGAACGGCCACATTTGCAGCTTGCCCCTGATCAGTGGGAAGGCAAAAACTGCAGTTTTAAATATAGCGCTGTTTTTGTCTGCCTCCGCTGACTGAGTGAGGAGCCCTGGCAGCCCTGATGCTTGTTGCTGACCAGTGGGGAGGCAAAAATGGTGCCATATTTAAAACTATAGTTTTTGCTTCCCTGTTGATCAGGAGGGAGCAGTGGGGTCCCTCTACCATTAATGGGGGAGAGGGGGGAGGGCAGAAGGGGAAACATAAAAATTTAAAGAGCTGCCATGCAGCCCACTTCCGCCATGAATTTGGTAGGTCCCCAAGTATAAAGTTAACACTATCTGAACCCACTATCTGACCTCTCTATAGAGTTGTCATCTTCTATGGGCTACTCCTAGCAAACCATACACCTTGAATGTGTGTAAGAGTTGTCTCTAATTCCATGTAGTTTTGAATCTACAAATCAGCAATGTCCTACGTGCATTTTATTCTTGTGTCCACAATGTACCATACTTGGATACAGATGTATGTGCTTTATGATTGTGGGGTTCTGTGGAGGTTCATGCTCTGCTATCTCTCTCCAGTGAGTCTGAGGTCCTTTCCTTCTGTTTCCTGCCTGACTTCTAATTATCTGTCTTCTCTGTCACAATCTTCTTTCTAGGCATTCCTCCTTGGGTGAAAGTCTGTGGTTATCTCTGTTGGAGTAGAACATACTACCCCTCAGAGGTGGGAGAAGACCAGGGAGGTTATATAGATTGCACCATGGCACACCAACAGCTTAAAGATCAAGCAAACCTTTATTGGCTACACATACACAGCTAAGCAGCAATGCTAAACATGTTATAGCGAATCTCACCATGCTACAGCAATCTTGGGTGGGTTCGGTAAGAGAGTCCTCAGTCACCTGGCCATACTGGGGGCAAGAATCCCGGATTCTGCACTGATCGCCTGATGTTTCTTGGGACGCTGTCTGGCAGAGAGACATCTTTGTTGTTCCTTTGTTATTTCTTTCATGACTTGGTGTAATGTCATCATTGCTAGGCAATAGCTAGGCACTGTTGCTACTGTACTTTATTTTTCTAAATAGTTCTGCCTTTCTAAACAATAATTAAAGTCACAGTCTCCAACTTTGACATTACATCCCTGTTGCTCTTAATTCCCCAAGTTTGGTTTCTTTTTGTTTTTTATTGGGTCTTCTTAACCTGACTTTTCCCGATCTGCTATTTGTTTGTTTTTCTGTTTCCAGATCTAAGTGCAAAACTGCATATTAGCTATTTGAGCCAATCTGGGGGTCATCCAAATGATTCTGGGAGTTCTACCTACTCTTGTCAAATAGCTACAATGAGCCTGTATTTTTCTCTCTACACCCTTCCTCATCTCTTCCTCTCTTCTAAGGAGGGTAACTGCTCTTCTATTTTTCCTTACCACACCATATTATTGTCTGCCTGTATCTTCTAACTTTTGATTGTATTCACATACTTCTGTGAATCACCCATCTCATTAAGGGCTATGCCATCTGGTTCCTTTGGTTATACAAGTATCAGGAAATTTTTGGCTGTGCACTCGTCTCTCTTATATTCTCTAATATGTCTTCAAATCTCCATTTGTTCTCCAACATTATTTCCATCTGCATCTCTAGTTTTCAGATTTTCTCTTCCATTAATTCTATCAGGCTATCTCATACATAGTTTCTCTAAGGTACCCACTGAGAGAAAATGTGTATCTTATAGCTCCAGCAGTCATCTTCATTGTCTCTGTGATGCTCTTAGTTACCCCCACTGCTGCCTCAGTAGTTATCCGTAGCCAGACAGACAAAGAAACAAATGACATTATTTGTGGAACTTAGTGCATATCAGTGCATTTTGGCTGCTGATGGATGTGGAAAAAATGTGCTTTACTTTAAACTCGGCATACTCCTGTACTGAGTGCAGCGCATGCCCAGAAAAGGTACTGCATTTGTTGGACCCAGCTTGCCTAATGTCTGTATAAATTAGGTGCTTTAGTGGGAGGGTATGGTGCTTTTTATCCAATAGGTGATTGAATCAGATTTAGATAAAAGTGCCAAAAGCCCTGCTGAATCACCTGATCTATACAGACACTGTGGAGCAGGGTTGAACTAACACTGCTATTTCTGGTGAAGTGCGGGGGGGGGGTTTCAAGTCTGTTAGCCTCTGTGACAAGTATTTTTCCCCATTTCTAGGTTTAAATATTCCATTATGAATAGTCTGTCTGATCTGTTTGGCCTTTTACGATGAATTTAACATGGGCTGTCGCCGTGGCAGTATTGAGGCCCTGGACCATCATTATCCGGTTGGTACAGTAATGAGGGACCAATGACTTGATGACATTAATTTGAGCTCCCTTATCTAGCAAAAATCATGCAGTTATAATGTCAAACGGATCTTCCAGGCTCTGTACTTCGATCGATGCTTAAGGTTGAAGATCGTTACTACAAAGTGTTGAATGGTTTTCGGCGACAACAGCTTTACGACCATCTACTCGGGTAATGTGTTGTTTTTCGTGTGTCGATCGGATCATGTCGGCGCTCTGTTGGCAGTTGAAACGTTACATTCTTTTTTATACGTCGCTTAAGTTCCAGTCCATCTGGTGTCGCTTCATTTGGCTTCAACATGGCTCGAGTAAGTATCGCGAATCGCTGCAGTTTGTCTCGCTCAATGTACGTTGCTTTCATTTTCCTTGATTCATTTGCTCTTAGTTCGTTCAGGTTCCGGTCACTTTGCTTGGTTACAATCGGTTCGGTTAGTTCCAATTCACTGTAGCTCGGTTTGTTTATCAATAACTCACATGTTTTTGGATCATTACGTTTCAGTTCGAGGTTGGACGGAGTAAATTTGGTTCGTGGCAATTTGATTTCTTGTAGTTGGCTTCGCTTCGGTTCATTCATCAATTCGGACTTGGTCCATTTTGGGTTGTCGTATGGTGGTATTAGTTTGTCATCGTTTCGGCATTGCTCATTGTCCATTTGTTGTTCCTCTAATAGGTAAGTGGAGGTGGGATAGCCGTCGATCGCCGGACTTGCGTCGACGGCACTTATTCGTTTTTTGCCTTGTCGTGAAAATCGGTGAAACCCAGCGCCTTGGCAAGGTCTCTTTGTCCATCCTTGCCCAGCAGTCTCAGTTTTTCATTGTTTAATCCAGTCTTGTGGAGAAGAAACCCGAACATGGCCCTCTCGGCCGATGA
>NW_017729031.1:76583865-76585507 GCF_001723915.1 Gavialis gangeticus
TAGCAATCCCAATGTGTGCATGACCGGGCCATTGATTGATGGACTTAACAGGAGCCTAGCGGTTATGCTGTGACTCCCACCATAAATTTCAGTGGCTGCTTGTACTGCTTCACTGAGACAGGGCACATCCCCAGGTATGGTGACGAATCGATGGGGCCACGCTCCTTGTACTTGAGCCGGAGTGAGATTTAATGGCTGATGACCTGGAGTCCATAAGGCGTATGATGCCCCGATAATGGCATGGATTAATACAGTAGCCGTGATGTTGCGGGTATTTGCTCCCTCATGCCAGCAGTGGACTTTATGTTGCAATGCTTCAGCAACAAGGGCTGGAATCGAAATAGGCCAGTACTGATTGGCCAGTATCGGAACCGGGTCGACCACTTTGGCCCGGCTCCAATCCGCGCTGCGGACTAGTTGCAAGGCTTCGTCCTGGTCAACTGTTTCACTGCCGGCTTCGGCCACAAGTCTTCCCAGCCCAGCAATCGGGGTTTCCTGAGGTTGAATTCCCATCTCCTTTTTTAATTCGCTTATTTCAATGCGGGTCCTAGACCTTGTTGTCACTGTTATCTGACTCTGTCCTTGTGGTCCTCCCACAACCTTCCGGACCGCAATGGGGAAAGCAGTGGTTAGCTCTAAATCACTATTTAATCCTGTTGCCAACTCGTCTTCTGTTGTTCTTTGCGCAAGTGTGATGGGCTTGGTACGATCATGTCATTCGTGTGTTGCTTTATTAACGCCTTGAGTCCTGATGTCGATGGGCTTCCTTGTATTTTCATGCTCCTCAACCACACTGCCGTCCTTATTTCGTTGGCTAGCATAGGGTGGTGGCGTTGCAAGTTCAACAGGTGGCGCTGTTGTGGGAGGTCAGTGATGTCATGGAGGCGGCTTGGGTGTGGCTACGAATGATGGTGGTGAGGGCAAGGGGGTTGAGTCCCAAGCGGGTGGAGGAGGGACCATGACAGTGGATTGACTGGGAGGCAGGGGGGCGGGGCCTCTCGACATCTTGGGAGGATTGGACGCTGGCGGGGGTGACGTCGTTACATCCTTCCGTACACTCCCCTCTTCGCTGGTGCCATTCGATAATGGCGGCTCAGCTAATTCTTTAGTGAGAGCTCGGGTGGGGGCCTCAAGCTGATTCTCCCACTCCACAAATTCCCCCAATAATGTGAGGTATTCACTAAATAGTACATTTATTAAACAGCCTTTCTTCCATTTCTTGCCTCCGATCCATTTCGCCCATCTACCATCTCGCTCCATGGCCTCTTGAAGCCGCATCAAGAACTCATGGCTTTTCGATCTGGCCACGATGTTCGGGCACAGAAAGCGGTCCCTTGGTATCTCCTTCCCTCCCTCGCTCACATACCAGATGCACCGGCCAAACTCCTGAGCCGGGCTGAATGCCATGACCAGGGGGCTAGTACAGGCCGGTGGCATATCCCTGCTTTCCTCCTCAGGGCGGTAAATGGCCTGGGGGTTCTGCATAATGCAGCGGTACGCCCCGGTATTTAGCTGAACGGCCCATTCGCGATCTCTCGCACCACAGAGGGATAGGTGCCCCTTGATCACACTCTCGGCCGAATCCATGGCCTGGTGATAGATATTATGGGCCCTTATATCGTCCGGGCCGGTGATCGGGCGG
>NW_017729031.1:76590507-76605597 GCF_001723915.1 Gavialis gangeticus
ACCGAGGTTGCAGTCAAAGTCCGTAGGGGTGATCCGGAATCGTGGTCGAAGATGGTTGGAAGCCGAAGATCAATACAGTTAACGATACAGAATGCCAGGCGGGGAGAGAGGCCAATAGGCCCAAGGGCCTAACTGAAGGACAGTCCCTGAAGGAGTCAGCCTCTGTCTCTCTCTCTGTGGGACGGGGCTCGCTAACCTTTTATCAGAATTTGGTAGCCAATCAGAATGTATACTCCACAGAACTTTCTAGTCTGATTATATAACATAATTGGGCATGCGCACTGTTATCCTCTCTCACACTGGGCATGCGTCTGACAGGGAAACTAGGTCACCCTTGAGTGACAGGTCCATAGGTCATGCAAAGGCCACGTGCAGGGCCTGTTACTATGGTGCTTACAAGATAGCCTCTGCACTGGCAGCACTCACAGAGCAAATTTCCAAGACAACAGAGTGCTGTTGGTGATTCCTATTATAAGTTCCCACAGTACTACAGATAATTGGTACCTCCACATTTAATCAATTATTATTATTATTAACTATTACCATTATTATTGGTAACATCTTTACCTGAGTGCTTTATTTTATCCTGTCCAAAGGCAGGAAAAACTATCTTCACCGGCTCTTACTAGAGAGGGTATGTTAGAACATCTTTATAAAGATAGTATAAATTTTTAAAAATGCATTAAACAAAAGGGAAAAAATGCTTTTAATTTTCCAAAGAGATGAGAACAGTCCCTTTCTTTATGAATCTGCCTCCAACTATGAACACTTTCTTTTTCTGTGCTTCTGTAGGATTTATGACATGATTGCCCTTGGGGACATTCACCAGACTGCCCTCCTGTGTAAGAGTGACTTGCTGGAACGACAAAGAGGCAGCTTAATCCCTCACCACTGAAAGGAGAGGGGAGTTTTAGTGCACTGTACTTCTGGAATTCAAGCCTCAGGCCTAAAGCTAGTATTGGAAAAACATTTTTTATAAGCCCCACTCTGTCCCCCTTGCTCCCAGTCCATGACTCTCTCCCTCTTCTACTTTAGCTGTTTTTGAAGTACTGCTCTACTAAGAATTTTTCATGTAAGATTCATTTCCACCCAGAGCTAAGCTAAACAGTCACCAATGAGTTTGATTTTGAGTTAGGCTAAAACTGAAAATGCAGAGGCAAACTCAAGAACAAACCAAGTATCATGTCAGGCAGTCCACACAGATTGCCCCTAGCCCACCACAATAGCAAGTTTTGTGCAGCAGTCCTAAGTAGTCCCATCACCTCAAGTCATCAAAATAAGCAGCATTTGGCCACAACTTACCTTAATAGCAGTTTATCTAAGTTAAATTCACATATGTTTGAACTTGAATCCCTTCAAATTTAAAATGAATTCCCAACTGTTTGTCTGCATATAAATCATTGTATCCCATTCCAGGTAATGCTGCTGACAAATCCTGTGGCTAAAATTAATAATGAAATCATGTGTCTTTTGAACTTAATTCTCTTAGCCATGTCTGAAATTCAAATTAAATTTTGACTCCCAGAGAAAGAAACATTTTGTCTGTTCTGTTTATAGAAAGATGAGAATAGTTTTTAATGAAGAAAAACTTGTAGGCTTAAGTGCCAGGTCACAAGAGTTATATCTGATACAATAAAAAAACCTTCTGTAGCTTAAGGTGTATGTTATACATGTGCTGGCTGAGAGGCAATGAGAAATGCCTCTTGTTAACAGAGCTACCCATCTGTTGCATCATGAACATTTTTAACATAGCAGAAAGGTTTTTTTCCTCTCTCTGACAACAAGGAATCACAATTTTCAACTGATAAAGCACCTGCAACTTGATTCAGTATTTTTTCTTTTATATTTGTCAAAATATAAAAAAAACCCTACATCCTAGCCAGCAGTTTACAGAATAGATGAGATCCCAGGGGGGCAAGTACTGTAGATTTGGTAGATTAAAAAGAAGGAAACTTGTTTTGATGAAAGAATTTGGGGGCGGTGAATGGGTAATGACAGCTGATATGTATAGCAAACAGGCTTTGTTCCTACCCTTTTGACCATGAATAAACATGTTCAGACTTTTTGTCAGGATAAATACTTTCAAGCTGTATTAATGATCAAAGTGAAATCAGAACCCTAAGGTGTATGGGGAGAGGGGGATTTTGTATGTTGTCATTTCTTTACTGAGGGCATATTGAACCAGAAAGGTGAAGAATCAATGATGAGAACATACAAGGTGAATGATTCTAAACAGAAGGGGCTCTGCAGGCAACAATATAGGGTACAGTGTCAATGAACAATCAAAAAAGGTTGGACTGGTGAGTAAATGCATGTGGCACATTTGTGACACAACAGCAAAAACCTCTCTTAATTTGGAGCTTATAGCTACTTAAAATGATACAAAGAATAAGGACCTAAATATTGGAATAAAGGAGCAATGGCTGAAGGAGAACTGACATGAAGAAATGAGTATTGCAGGTAGTGAGAATAGAAACTACAAAACGATAAGAAAAAATGGAAGAGACAGATAATAGGCAAGCAGGAGATGGACACATAAGAAAGGAGAGATTTCGTCAAATAAAATATTCTGCCATTGAATTCCTTGAAGGGGTGAATCACAATGAGCTTGAATTCCTTCCTACTTACTCCAGTTTTGTATTTGTGTGATCAGAGTGCATTACTCCTGTTTTACACCAATGTAAGAGAAAAGAGGCTCAGGTCCAATGTAACTAATGCATTTGATTTCCATCCTCCCGCCTCCCTCCCCTCATTTTCCCAATAGATTTTTTTTGTGGGCTTGAATGAGATCAAGAGAGAAATAAAGATTATTGATGTCAGGATTGTGTTCAAAGAAATGGGAAACAGTGGTTTGGAGCAATTTCTACCTTTAATTGCTTTGGAGCCAGCACAGTATTGTGCTTATTGTGATGTTATCCTTTTTAATTTTAAATGTGTGTGAATCGACCCATTCACCACATAATTCCTCACTCCCCCAATCTCTGAGTTTCTTTTTTTATCTTCAGTCTTTTCTGTGTATTACTCTTCAGCTTTTCTTCCTTCTTGCCTAATGAAACTCTGCTATCCTGTGTTGGTTGTTAAACAGAGCATCAAAAGCTAGATATCATCTTTAACCTTATTTCTATGCCTAATGTGTAATTTTAACAATTAACCTTTTTGTTCAATGAAAAGAAAGTAATGCAGCAGAAGTGGCATTAAGAGAAAGGCTTTGCTGTTACTAAAACTGCTTTCAGGGTAAATTAGTATCTCAGCAGATAATTGCTTTAGTCTTCCGAGTCTCCTCAACCTGAGGAGTGAACCCCCTCCTCCCTGCCCCAATACAAGGGAGATCTTTTCATTAACTCTTTTGTGAAATAATAGTGTGAGTGTCACAGCTATCACACTCTTTAGCTGTGTGGTACATAAGATTATTTATTAACCTAATCAGTTGTGTCTGAATTTATCATCTGAACTCACTTCAGCTGCACAGTGTGCCAAGGTGAAAATTGCAAACAGTAGCTTTCAAATAATCTCTTCTATCCATGCTCAAAACAAAAAAATGTCAACTCTTGTTATGATAAGGTCATATTGTAATTTTGCAGTAAACCCATATTTAAAATGTCTTTTAAATTGTGGAGCTGAAATACGTGTTAGATGAAATACTGTTAGTAGACTTAGAGGGGACAAGTTATGGTATCAGTGGGCACATGCATTTGATCTGGGATCCATGAGCATGGAGCTAGGTGAGGAACAAGCTGGGGAGTTTGTTCCCTGCTCAGCTCCACGGCACAGAGCTGGGTGGGGAACAGGCTGGGGAGCTTGTTCCCCTCCCAGCTCTGTACTCATGGAGCTGATCAGGTAACAAGCTCCCCAGCCCCTGCCACCAGGGAGCTCCCAGCACCAGCTCTGCACTACAGGGCCAGGACTGGGAGACCCTTGTCTCTCAGCGCCAGATCCACAGTCATGGGGCTGGAGCTGGGAGAACCCTATCTCCCAGTGCCAGCTCTTCAGCCATGGGGCCAGCACTGGGAGACCCTTATCTCCTAGTGCTAGCTCCGTGGTCATGGGGCCAGTGCTTGGAGATCCTTATCTCCCAGCTTCAGCTCCATGACCATGGGGCTAGCACTGGCAGATCCTTATATCCCAGTGCCAGCTCTGTGACTGTAGGACCAGCACTGGGAGAACCAGTGACCATGGAGGTGGTGCTGGGAGATAAGGATCTCATAGCTCCCTGCTCCCCAATCATGAGGGCAGGCCTGGGCCTGAGAGATAACGATTTGCTCCCAGTCAGTCCACGTAAGTGCTACCGCACTGTTACTAATCAAAAGTAAGTTTGCTACTTGCATTTTCAGGTAGCAAATTTACTTGTGTTGAGTGAAGTTTACTGCACAGTAAGTATGTGCACATGTAGATGCACACGCTAACTTTGCAGTAAACTATGCTACTGCACAGTTAAGCATCTTGTGTAGATGCACCCAGTATATTATACCTAAATGAAGCATGACAAATAATAAAAGAATGTAATATTTTTCCCTCCAAGCTCGCCCAATATGCTGAAGAGACATGTCTTTCAAGGTAAAAACAAGCAACATATTGTGCAATTATTATTGCATCTTTTCCAGGCGTGCAAGTGATCAAAATCATTGCAACAATTTAAGCTTTTCAGCTTATGTGCTTATGTCCAGCACACATGGAGAACAATATAATGGAAATACAAAGACACATATTGTGGCTGACCATTTTGTGGCTGACTATGCTGTAGAAAGAACAGTAATGGAGGTCATCTTTTTTTCATTATCTTGGATCTGGAATAAAGGAGTAAATGGAATTATCTCACTTCCTCATCTTTCTGCTTGTAATGCCCTGTCTTGAGATGGGAGTCCGGGAGTAAACATGATACAGACTTTGTTTTGAACAATTTCTTTTTTTGAGAGGGGGAAAGATAAAATGAAAGATCCTTATATCATTTGGCAAATCCCTGTCTGTATTAAGAGGGATGACAGCAATTACATTCTTGTAATTGCATGTTGTGAGAATTGTTTTCAAAAAATGGAATTCAGAGGCATGACCATAACTTTTTATGTATCCCAGAGTCTTGAAGTATTTGAGAGGTATGAATGAGTTAAAAAATGTAGGTTTTTGTTTTTCAAGAAAAGTGCTGGTTTGTTTAAGTCATTACACAGGGACTGGAATGGTATTTCTTGCAACAGAGCACCTGCAGAATGAACAGGTTCCTTTGGTTATTTCATACAAAAGCTTTGTACAAGAGGCAGATAATCCACATTCTAAAGATTCTTTTCATAAATCCTAAAGCAAAACCAGCCCCATAAGCTTTTCTTTGTTTCTGGTTGCTGAAAAATGTAATTTGCCCATGCATCATGGTCTCCCAACAACTGCTGACACTTACTGCAAACCAGCTTTCCAGACCTCTTGGTGTACCCTCCATTTAATTGAAATATCCACATTGTCATTTATAGCCAAATGCTTTCCACGCGGCTGTTTCTTTAACTGAGCTCATTTATAATGACATCTGGCTATAACTAATGGTCCATACCGCAAATTATTATCAAATCTGAAGATGGCTATTACGAATTAATATAATTGACACAATGGTGAGTGTGCCTTAGTGTTGATGAGGGCAAATTTTGTAATGTAGACCACACTTCAAACAAAACCTTGAACCAGCAGAATCAGAGGTAGGTAAGAAAATGGTACCAAGATATCCCACTTAGCAGGAAAGGGTAGACAGAAAGGACAGGATCAATCTCCTGCCAAGAGATTTCACTGTACACATGGCAATGGAGGAAGATATTTTCAGCACAGAAGTATAACATCTGGATTTAAGTATATTATGCATTTTGGGTCTGATGCCAAGTCCACTGAAGTTTCATAGTTTCATAGTTTCTAGGGTCGGAAGGGACCTGAGAAGATCATCTAGTCCGACCCCCTGCCATGGCAGAAAAGAGTACTGGGGTTAAACAACCCCAGCAAGGTGTTCATCTAACCTCTTCTTAAAAACCCCCAGGGTAGGAGCCTGCACCACCTCCCTTGGAAGTTGGTTCCAGACCCTAGCCGCCCTGACCGTGAAATAGCGCCTTCTGATGTCTAACCTAAATCTACCCTCTGCCAGCTTGTGACCGTTGTTCCTGGTCACTCCTGGCTGTGCTCGGGGGAACAGTGACTCCCCCAATGCCTTCTGATCCCCCCTGACCAGTTTGTAACAGGCCACAAGATCCCCCCTCAGCCTTCTCTTGTGGAGGCTGAACAGGTTCAGGTCCCGTAGTCTCTCCTCATAGGGCCTGCCCTGCAGTCCCCTGATCATGCGAGTGGCCCTCCTCTGGACCCTCTCTATGCTGTCCACATCCCTCTTGAAGTGCGGCGCCCAGAACTGGACACAGTACTCCAAGTGAATGAAAAAACTTCTTTTGACTTTAGTGGGTTTTTGGATGAACCTTTGTCTCAGACAGGCCACATTATTGCTCCCATGAAACCGAGTGTCAAAGTTCATGAGCAGGTTCAGTAACCTATAGATTACTATAACCTCCATTCCAGAGTTAATAGCATTCATAGTTTGTTCTGAATTATTTTCATAAATGTTCTGGCTTGATTTTACAGCTACAAGCTGAAAAGCATCAGAGATATTTTGCATCTGTGAATTAATTGTGAAGAATATGATTAAATTCAAACTACATTTTAGGCATACAAGGGGATTGAAATCACAGAATGAGTGAACAATGAAAAGAGGATGCTTACTAACAAGATTTAAAGTCATTAAGAGAAAAGATTTTGATCCAGATTTTAAGTGAACTCTGAAGTGTCAAACTAGAGTGTATTAGGTTTAGGTGTGAAAAATGGAGTATTAGGAGTTCAAAAGGATGCAGTTTCTTTTGATCCTAAAATGTTATGGGATTATCCTTGTCTTCACAAAAGGCTTCAATCGTAAAGGATTACTAAATGTTAATGAGTTTGATTTTCTTTATTGTGATATTTTCAACTTTTTAAAATGGTTAGAGACTTGTTTAAATAATTAAATTGCTGTCCTGTTATAGCAATTGAATGACTGCAAATCACGGTGAGACACAGCAAGCTAGGGAAGGAGCCTGAATATTATTGTATCATAGCTTGCAAAACAGATGTAGAGATACACGTTCAACCTAGGCAATGGAAAATTTCATTCAAACTGTTTTTATTGTTCAAGGTGTTTCAGGCCTAATGCAGTGAAAGCTATTAAAGAAATACACTCTAATTTGGGAGATGGTTAAAATAAGATGTGTGGTTACCTGCTTAAGGAGTTTTTATTATTATTATTTACATGAAATTATTTTTTAAAAAACAATACTAAGGTTTCTGATCTTACAAGCTCAAATACATATACTTAACACCCACATACTCTAGCACGGAGCTCAATATCACTATCCCCAGGGGTAAACTTAGATATATTTCAAATGTTTGCAGAATTAAAACTATAGTTTTTAGGATGGCTTATTTATTTATTATGTCTTCACAAGTCAACAGAGTTCAAGTAGCTTGTTCCCTGAACAAATGCATATTCTGTTATCAGTTTTTCTGAAGTCAAATCTTCCTTATCTATCAAGGGGATGTTACTGCTTGGTTTTGTTCCTGCAGTGGAAAAAAAAAGGAGCAGTAGCTCATGCAGCAGCATGTAATAGCTGGCAAGCTGGTGGGAAACACACTTCCTTGTTAGGCTTAGATGTAGGAAAAGAAAACACATACAGACAACAATGGAGAGGGTGCATGTCTCACAAGCTGCTCAGTTTTTGTCACAGCAATTCCAAAAAAAATCAATGCTAGACAAAAGGAAAACAAAGGTATTGGCAGTGATAATGCAAGTGTATAGGGACCCACTAAAATCTACAATATGTAGTAATTAAGGAAAGCAGATATGATATTTGGTACAAAGACATGAGATTTACACTTTTTAAAGGAAATCATTCCCTGTACATCACAGATATATTTCTTTGGCTACATGTCAATTGTTTATGGAGAGGGAGGACAATAAATGGGGAGTCATCACAGGCTGTCTGCACCCTGTTTATAGTAAGCAACGGCTTTGTGTAGCATGCCCAGTTCTGTCTGGGAAATGCAGTGTGAAACTAGTGATATTTAGCTTTACATTTTTATAAATCATCTGTGTTGTACTTGCCTGAATTTTTATTTACAATGGGAATGAGCAGTCATTACACTGTCCATGGTGCTGATGGCAGATCCAGAGCTATACCTGGAGAATGAATTTTAAGCTTCACAAAAGACAAAAATATTAGTGCCCTGTAATTATAGAGGAAATTATGAACTTAAGCACATTCAGAGGGAGGGTAAATAAGAACTTTCACAACCACCTCAACAGCAGCTAGTAATACCAGATGAGGGAGAAATGAGAGAAATTAATGGAGAGTAAAACATGGGGAAAATGAGGCCTAGAAAATTTCAAGACTAGAGGATTGGGGAACAAATAAACAGAGACCAAAAAGATGTTTTATTCTGTTTCCCATTTCTTCATTTCTTCTTTTAAGAATCTGAGAGCATGAGGGTTCCAAGCACTAAAAATAACATATTGAAAAGTCAAACACAATTTTCATTAGTTTGCAAACAGCAGGTTAGTAGCATAGTAACATTCAGAATATGCTGCATGTTACCAAAATTATCCATTCATGAGTAGGATTTTTGTATCCACTCACAACCAAGCTCCGTATGTTGGTATGCTATGTAGGGAGGCATATTACAGAAACCTGGAGACAAGAAGATAAATGTCTAATAATTCATTACACAGTATAATTTTAAAGCATGAAAAATCATCTGCATACATTTCCATGATCTTGACAAGCCTATTCAATATCTAAGACATTTCAGTCTTCAAATACCATTTCCTAGCACCACCTAGTTCAGTATATTCACTATTTGGACAGTTGGAGCTATATGAAAGTGTTTCTTAAAATAGAGTCAGTCAGTATTTGATATACCTTTCCAGACTATAAGAGGAAATGATGGCCAATAATATATAGAATTTTGTCTTATCTTACTGCCTGTGGTTTCAGAGTGAATCCATAAATCCAGTTATGTATAGGATATTTCAATATTGCATTAAAATAATGTTAGTTTGAGTACTAAGAAGATGACTTGCATTTAGGATGAGTCTAAAGGTGAAAATTCTGACCTAAAGCATTAAGTTCCATAGCCAGGGAACAATCTGAAATGCATAACAATGTATAAAAGATAATGTTACAACATAGAACATTGTCTCAACTGGTAAGGGAAGTTGTTTTCCTTTAAAAATATTATTATGGGTTATAAGCATGACTCAATTTAGCAACTTGGCTTCATGACACTGACAAGTTTACTATCAGTGAGTGGATTTACATGTTTTCCTCAATGCACTGACACACTGGATGAGTCCAACATTTTTGTTAAAATGTCACTGAATGTGCTCCTTGGTGACTCATGAACATTCTGCCTGGCTGGCAGAGCACAATAACTGAGCCCAGGGAAGAAGTGTGGGAGTGTTCAGTGGGACACTGCTGTGATTGTGTTGCTCAGAATACTTTTCAGATTGTTTTCTTTCAGTAAATGTTTTAAACATTCAAATATCCATAAGAAAAAAGGATGAAAAATATACTCAAATTTGAGGTGGGGGGAGGGAGAGGGAAGGAAGGGGAGAGAAAGAAAGCCCCCAAATACAAATTGTTTTACAATCGAATATAATGGTAATGAGCTATATTATGCTACCTTTTGAGCCAGTGTGAATACAGATTCACTCTTAATCTTGTATCTAATGCCTCTCAACTTCTGTTATTTTTTACATACAGACATAACAAAAATGGAGTTTTAGACTACAAGAAAATATATTTTAGAGTAAAGAGAACAAAAGAGAGAGTAAGGACATGTCTATATTGCTTGCTTACCATGCCACAAAGTGTTGTGATGGAACATGCTGTGTGAGCTAGTTCCTGACCTTGAAGTAGTGTGATGCTCAGCACTGCTAACTAGCCCAAGTTTAGGGCTGCTCAGATTCAATAAAACTGCTTCCACTTATGGAAGAAGCATGCCAAGTGGATTGTGGCATGTTTCAATGTGCTGCTGCCTAGAATGGTAAGTAAACCATATGGGTGGGCCCCAGAAGAATAAATTCTCTGCAGGGGAGATGCCATAAATATGTGTAGCAATTTTCCAAGAGATTTGGAATGGTCAGTAACTACAATGCATTTAGGATTAAATCTCAAGCAATGGATAATGCCTATTCAAAATGGACCTTACATATCTTGGAAAAAATATTGACAGTCTCTCATTTCACACTTTTGCATTTTTATAGCTTCTTGAATTATGGTGGTAGGTGCCGTTCTTGTAACTGGTAGCAGCAACTCTGAGAAAAATTGCCCAGATCATCATAGATACCTAATTAACTCACTCAAGTCTACAGGTCAAAATGTCTGCTTAAATCTTCAGGGTCATGGGTAGAGTCTCCTTGCTTGATGAAGGTGCCCAACAGCTTGCAAAGAACTTTTTTCCAACTATGCAGCTGTTCTAATAAAAGATATAACTTCTACTTAATTCTGTACACACACACAGTGCTTAGGAAGATAAGGCACAGTACACTGAAAAAAGCTTCAGTTTTACTTGTGCTACTGCATGTTTATTAACTAATGTAGAAACCAGGTTAGATAATACGTAAAGTAAAAAACTAGAACTCTGAAACCCTGAAGTAGAAAATAAAGAATAAACAGAGGGAATCAATATGCTATGCTAATCTAGTATTGGAAACAGGAAAAATAAAACAAAATAATGCTGTGTGTAAAACAAACTCCTAATCTTGCAAATTGGATGCGTCCTCTTATTCTCTATCCCTTCCTTTTTCTTCCTTGTTATTATTTACTAACAATTTAGTCTGCAAAAGATAATGCTAAGGGATTGCCAACAACCATATTTGGTGTTAGCAATAGTTTCGAAGTGGGGAATATGTAACCAAAACTCTAGGGTGCATTGCATTTTTGGATGATCTCTTTTTATATGTCTCTCTTTTTCTAAAGCCCCTAGCATATATTACATTTAAGCCACGATTCACCAATTAAATACATTGTAAGTAGTAACCCAGCCATATGTTAATGCAATTAATGGTGCAATAAAACAAGAAATAAGTTACAAAATATGTGTAACTACTTTTGGCTTGTTCTCATCACACTTAAAGGGCATGTGTGGCCAGGCATCAGCTGATTGGATCTCCCAGCCTCAGAAGTGCATGAGAGTTCTCGATTCCCATGGCTGAGTGCACTAATCAGCTGACTTCTGCTACTAGCCTCCCAGGCTCATTGAAGCTCTTGTCTCTGATGTGACCCCCAAGGCTGGGATCAGGGAACAGGTGACTAATTTGCTACTTGCCAGCGATCCCAATTCATCCAATAAAAACAGTTGGTCCAGTAAAAGTATCGACCAAAAAATCCTTGCCTCTCTCATAATTCCTGGACCAAGACAGGTAGAGAATCATGCAAAATTACTGGAAATTAATACCTAGTGACACCTGACTGCTACAAAGTAATACATCATTTTTAAATGTTCAGGACCAAATTCTATGCTGGTGTAAATTCATGAAACACCACAGAAATCAATGCTGTGGCACATATTTACTAGAGCAAAGAATTTAATTTTGAGGAGAGATCAGTTGTGATCTCTAGGGTATGGCACTACAGTGAAGTTCAGAAGTAGGTAATCTGAATCTAAATGAGTCAGCCTGGGTACAAGGAGCAGTCTAGCTGCAGTAGCATAGAACTCCAGCCAGGCTAATTTAGTAGTGTGGAGCCTTTAGTACAAGCTGCCAGATGCCTTGATACTGTAATATGGTGTCCTGCCTACAACAGCAAAATAAATCAGCAGGAGGTTCATCTGAATGGATATCAATAATAATATCATGGATTGTTTTCTTGTATACAGTAGCATTTTGCTATTTTCAACAACTGGCTCAAAGTTACAACGGCTGTAAACATTGCCAGCAATTGTTCACTTTCAGCGGACAAAGCTTCTAATGTTTTTTCAATTGAACATAAATCTAGCATTATGTCAATGTGACCAATGTTGCATCATCATCATGATGATCAATACAAAAGCTGCATATTCAAATATGTCAGAAATATATTGCTAGCCATATTTGTGTTTTCCTGATTTCTGCTGGTTTTCCAGAAATCTTTTTAAAGGCTTAATAGGAAGGGAAGTTTGTAAAAGTTCTGGATAAGGTTATATTGACCACGTTAAATGAAGTAACTGCATGTCATTTGATGTATTTTGTAAGAAATTTACAAAGTTTTTAATTAGGCACTGATGCTTGGTAGCCAGAACCTTCAGAACAGCTAAAACTCTTTCATGATCTAGGTGAATCCTGTAATCTGCTATCTGAATTTCATATATGAGAAGAATTGTTTGCTGGCATTCAAATATTGAGTTGTACTCTTTTGCTTTATGATCACGCTGAAGCCTCAGGGTAACAAAGAAAAGTAATAATGAAAATGAAAAACTATTTAAAAGTCTAATTTTCTAGTAGTGATTTTAAATATAGATAGATATAAATTATGCTTAGGCACCACTCAACTTAAAATTAGACTTTCAAGGCTGTTTAAATGGTACACCAGCCAGTTGCAAGGAAGTTTCAAAATCATTGCAATCACAGCCATTCACTATAATCATAATGGCTGCTTGCAGACATTAACATCCCTCCACCCCCAGAATGGCACTTTATTTTAAACTCAAGCCCTACACATGCCCAGAAGAGGCAACACCTTAATTTGGACCCAACTCGCCTGACACCTGTATAGAGTAGGTGCTTTAGTGGGGCCTTTATGGCCCTTTTATCTAATAGCTGATTAAATCAGCTTTAGCTAAAAGAACCAAAAAAACCCCACTGATGTGCCCAATCTATACAGTCACTGCAGACCCAGGTTGAAGTAATGCACTGCTACTTCCAGTAAAGCACAGTGTTTTGGGTTTTTCTTAATGACTGCAAGCAGCCACAGTAAATCATTCTTCAGTGTGGGTTATCTGTTCTTCTCTATAATTGATCCATCCAGGATGTTTGTACATTTTCATTCTCATATAAGAGGCCCAGTCACTTAGCTCAAATTGTAAACACATACTATTAGCTAGCAAGTTCCCAGGCACAAACTATGGTAAGGGCCAAGATGGTCATCATCTAGGTTTAGTCTCTTTATTGTGGAGTTAATTACAATTAACCCTTATGGTAAAGTCTAGCCTGCAGAAACCTAAGGGACTTACCACAATTACTTTTTTTAAAAAGAAAGGCTGCTAATGAAAACAAAACAGAAACGGAAAAAAACCCTACAAATATCTGATACTAAATTATGTGAAAATTAAGATTGTATATACATATGAGATGATCTATAATCATTGAATATATGGACAGCATATATATGCTTTACATAGATGTGATACAAAATTGTGCCTTGAAGTAACTGACCTACATTAGGGATAGTATAGTGCGAAGTTTCAGTGATCCAAGTGAAGTTCCAGAACCACTGCCAAGTTATGACAAAAATACAGGGAAAAGAAGATCAGAGGGCAAAAAATTAATCCAGAACTAATTTCCAGAGGAACACTGCTGGAATATTTGAAGAGTTAGCAGTACAACAATGCCATATACATTGCCCATCTTCCAATTCTGCCCTGTACAACTACTGCCTGTAAATACAGTTGTCACAAAGTGCCCTCCAGGGGGGTTCTTCTTCCTCAGGACCACTGCAGCCTTGTCTGGCCTCTAAGAGTGTTCTCCAAAGTCAGCCCAGGCACAGCTTCTAGAATAGGTGGGGGATCCAAGCTCCTTCCACCTCTGCGATCCTGGCCTTTCAGTCTCTCACCTTCCCTGGTTTTCCAAGGCCCTGACTTCAGGAGCTAGCATCCATTCCTGAGGGAAGAACTTTATCTCTTGTTTGGGAGACGCAGAATAACTCAAAGTTTTGAGCAGAAAGCAGACAGCTCTGTTTAAAGTAAGGTATTTACTGGGGCCAAGGCCACCTAGCCAGGGGTTCTCCATGCACAGAGCTCCCTCATTCCGTGCACAAAGGCCCCAAAGAGCACTGCCAAAGATTGCTCTGCTCTTCTTTCTCCAGTTGCTCCAGCCTCTGAGCCCCCAAAGATCCTCTCCTGGTCTCTGACTCAGAATCACAACCCACCAGAAGCTAACAAGCTCTTGTACACCCCCTTCTTCATTGGCATGCTCCTCTAATTCAGCTTGCTTCCAGCCTCCTCAGCATTGGGCCGGGAAGCTATTGAAGACTGTGGATTCCAGAGGCCCATCTTGTCTCATCCCACAGGTAGGCAACTCTGGCACTTAATGGAGGTTAAGCTGTCTTTCCCTGTTTGCTAGTATTGAAGTAAACATTGCAACATGAACACATTTAATTCAGCATTATGACAAAAAAATCCTATAATCTGTCACACCAACAGGTTCCATCCCATACATAGATCATACTGACAGGTTCTTGTGGGATCTTAGGAAGAGGATATCCTTTGGATTTCTGTTTCTTATCTTACAAACATTTGTTACCTGCTGTTTGAAAAAAAGGTGAAATTCTGGTTCTATCAATGTTTCAATTTATGGCAAGTTTTTTCTGTCATCCTTTGGTTATTTACATTTCTTATTTCTTTCCTATTCACAGTTTAGCTATTTTTTTCTGAGGATTCAAGTACACTGTCTGCTATATCTTATATTTTTTCAGCTATGTTACTGTTTTCAGTTAAGGGGACATGAAACCATGCTACTTTGACTTCACCAAGTTATACTTATTTAGCTCTTTGTTACATCATATTAGTCTTGATTATAACAACATTCACAAGAACTAATTTGAGGCTAACTCACATCTAATGGCTAGGATTTCTGTGGCTGCTCTTTTTGAAATTTTGTGATTAACTGTATATATCTCAGGACTTTGGATGTGTATCTTTGGACTTTTAGACTTTGGATCTCATTAGATTCTGCCCATCTACTGTTCTTTATTTATAGGGTGCTCATAGTTTCATAGTTGGTAGGGTCGGATGGGACATGAGCAGATCATCAAGTCCGACCCCCTGCCACGGCAGGAAAGAGTACTGGTATCAAAC
>NW_017729031.1:76610597-76613699 GCF_001723915.1 Gavialis gangeticus
TTCAGGTCCCGTAGCCTCTCCTCATAGAGCCTGCCCTGCAGTCCCCTGATCATGAGAGTGGCCCTCCTCTGGACCCTCTCCATGTTGTCCACATCCCTCTTGAAATGCGGCGCCCAGAACTGGATGCACTACTCCAGCTGTGGCCTGACCAGTGCCGCATAGAGGGGGAGGATCACCTCCTTGGACCTGCCTGAGATGCATGTGTGGATGTATGACAAGGTACGGTTGGCCTTCCTGACTGCATCCCCACACTGCCGGCCCATGTTCATCTTGGCATAAGTGTTCCCATTGAGACTTCATTCTATATTAACACTACACTCTCAATTTGATAGGTAAGGAAGCACTTGCTAACTTTTCTAAAATGTATCTAACATTTGCATAATAAGGTGCAAGAATGCTGACTAAAATGTTAAAAGTTTACAGCAATAAATAATACATATCTTAAAAATACATGTGGTCAGAAGTGTTAACAAATTACAGTGCAAAGTGAGTCACTTGGCACTTTGGTTTACCATCCTGTAAAATGGCTTTCCAGCATCTGCACAACAGATTACTGGTATAAACAATCTTCACCATTTAGCTGCATTTCAGTCATGGGGAGATGTAGTGTTTAATGACACTGACAGATTTTCATTAAACTTTAAATGCAATAGATGCCTCTTAGTAGCAAGTAAATGCTGGTATCTGTTGATATGGCAGCATTCTGATTTGCAAGGAAAACAGTAGCATTAGATCATTAGAAAACAGTAGTGAAATAGTAAAATACTTCAGGTTTTATAAGTTCTGTGTTTTAATGAACTTGACTCTGGGTAAATATGGCACTTTCCAATCATCAATGATTGTATATAACACAAAACAACCTTTAGTTATCCTTTTCATTTGGCCAGAAAATAGCACTTGCAGTACCACAAAAATATCCCTCCTCTTCATTTTTCAGGTTAATGGCTTAGAGACAATAGTTCTGAAAATACATACACAAAAGAAAGAAATGTGAGGTAGAAGCATGACTATAGCCCCATGTTAGGAGGCATATTTGGTTTCCACTGGTCTGCTAATGTGGAGCTTCCACTGAAGTCAGTTTTGACATTGATTTTAGCAGGAATAGGGGCAGCTTTGTGAACAAAACAACCACTGAAAATATTACATTCTTTTATTTAATTTTAATGGTATTCTCAATCTCCCTATATTGTATAGAAATAAATCAAGAAGATGTATCTCTTTTTAAAAAACAGGAAAACTAAAAGGTTGATCTGATTACATTATAGACAAAATGGGCAGAATTTAGGCCCATAAATAAAATAAGTAGTACCAAGGACAAATCAAATGTTACCTGCATGGTCATTTGATTCATAAGGCTACAAAAAATATATTGAGCCAAATCCTTTTGTTCTATCTTTTGAATGAACTGGTGCGTGATTAAACTGAGCAGATACATTAATGCAGTTTCAGGAATTACTATAGGATGAAATAAGATTGCACTTAGTCCATTTATAGCACCTAATAAGTGAAATAGGATCTGGTGTTAAGGCTGTGTCTCATTTACCTCTGAGAATCTAGAAAGGTTTCTAGGCTCACCATTAATTTAAAGCTCAAAGAAAAAGTTGCAGACATTTTGGGCTGAATTCTCTTTCACTTTATGAGCCCAAATCACAGCTGAGCCATTGTGCTTTGCATTTTATTGTCATTGGATAAAATGGATGAGGATTAGTGAGGGAGTTTCTGCTGCATTGAGAGTAATGTTCCAGGTTCCCTTCTTGAGCAGCCTCCATCTCCTTGAGCAATATATTTACTAGCTTCCCTTTCTTAGCTGCCTAGAGGACCAGCTTCAAAAGAAGGGATGAAGAAGGGACTGTATAAAGCCTAATCTGAGCCTTAGGTTCTAGGCCTCCATCACCCAGCATGAGTTTGAACTTCCCAGTAAAGTTTTTGAACTACTAAGTCTCATGTTTCCTGGGCAAGTGCCCTAACCACTCAGCTACTGGAGTTAAAATAGAGGCAGGCTTTCTTTCTTCTTTCTCTCTAATGCCCACTGGCCATCAGTTTTGTGGGGTAGAATTCAGAGACTTGTGCATGCCCAGCAAATACAAGTACCGTATAACCTCATAAATCCGGTATGCTCAGGAAATTTGAAAATTCTAGATTTTTAAATCGGAGCAGTGGCCAGTCATGGAGTCGGGGGGTGGGAAGGGTAGCAGCAGCCGCACGTGGAGTGGCAACACAGGGTTGTGTATGGTGGCCGCTTCCCCGTCCGCTGTTCCGGAACCAGCCGCTGCTCTTCCCCAGTGTGCCAGATTTTTGAGAATTCCAGATTTTTTATATCTGGATTTATGCGATTTTACTGTATATAGCTGTGTAGCCGCCTGGCTAGCATGCAGTCTCCTTCACATGCTCAGTAGCAATATGCATGCTAACATGTCTGCAGTGCCTGGGTAATAGAAGCACAAACTGTCCATAAGTTCCAAAAAAAGCACTTTACATGCCCAAAAGATAGTTTTCCAGCCAGATAAGTGAATTGGATTTCTGTCCTTCATGCCTCATTGTAGGACTCATTTTATAGAACAGATTTCATCCTTGATCACAGATTCTTAGAGAACATTGGCATTACTTATGATTTAAAAGCACAATATCTCCTTAGCATCTACATCAAGTAATTTGGTGAACCATGAGGAAGCTCCATAGGATGATACAGAAGAAGCTTCTAATAGGGTCCTGGAGTAGGAGAGCCCTAGCACTCTCCTTACTTTCTATAGCATCCAATCCTATACCATATAAATTGCAGCAGATCTGCTGAGAATCTGAATATTTTACTCATAAGTGCTGTTGCATTTTCTGGCACTTGTAGACTTAGTTGTTCCTGGACATACAGGACCCCTTCTAATGGGCTTTAAAGGGCCAGAGAGCAGCAAAAATGATATAACACAAATGATGATGTTTACAAGAGATACATGCCATATAGAATGACACATTTATGACTCTTTCCCATGCAGGAGACAACATGTAGATGTAGAAGATGCAGGGTAAGGGAGCTTGCAAATATACCTGGTGTAGAATTATAGCGTTTTAATTCTGTGCCCAGAGCTCTCAAATAGAAATGTCATGACC
>NW_017729031.1:76618699-76624915 GCF_001723915.1 Gavialis gangeticus
AGGTCCAGGCCCAAAAGACTTGCACGTGATCTTGATGGCTGTGTGCTGTTGCATTTTCTGGCACTTGTAGACTTAGTTGTTCCTGGACATACAGGACCCCTTCTAATGGGCTTTAAAGGGCCAGAGAGCAGCAAAAATGATATAACACAAATGATGATGTTTACAAGAGATACATGCCATATAGAATGACACATTTATGACTCTTTCCCATGCAGGAGACAACATGTAGATGTAGATGATGCAGGGTAAGGGAGCTTGCAAATATACCTGGTGTAGAATTATAGCGTTTTAATTCTGTGCCCAGAGCTCTCAAATAGAAATGTCATGACCTGCCCCTTTCCACGCAGAAAACTTGTTCAATGCTTGTATTTCCTGGTCACTAAAACAACACTATCATAAGCTTGTATTTTGCAGTAGTATGCTTCTCTTGGGACTTGCCTGTGACTATGAGATCTGAGCTGCTGTTCAGTTTTATTTTGAGATTCCCTACAGCTCTTTAAATACCACAACAATTTACTGTGCTTTTGACAGTGTTTTAAAAACAGATACTAAACTTATTTTAACTATAGTAAACATAGCACTAGATGTCAATACCCCTTTTCTTCCTTATATCCAGAGGAAAATGTAGTCTTACGTGATGCACACTGGACTTCCTTTTTGAACGTAGACTCTCTCTCTTCCTCCATTGTCATCTTGCTCTCTCCCCTGTGGACCAACCAGTCCAGACTCCTAAACCACAAACATTTCAAAGCAGCAGCCACTGACTGTCTGTGCAGCAAGATGTTATTTTTATCTTCATTCACCAGCATATCCCATCAAGCAATTCATTTAACTATTCTTATCTGATAATATGACATACAACAAATTAACATAGTATCATCTTTTCAGGGACAGCCCTGAATCAGGCCATATATCTTCTCAACACAAAAACAACATAAGAAGGGAGTTATTTAGAAGCAAATTCAGATCCCTGTTATGCTTGCCAAAAGATGGATATGCAACTGTAATACTAATCTATGTACTATTAAATATCACTTTATTATGACAATGCACTCTTCTGCACACATTACCTCCTATTAGAAGCTAATTCAGAACAAAGGAAGGTGACCTGGCATACCGAGAAAAAATAACTAGCTTTGGTACAAGAGTATCAGAAGGTATAACAAAATATAATTCATTACAATAGAGTGGCCATGTAATGAATACATAGATAACAGTGATTAATATCCTCAAGAATTCTACATTGGATAGCATTGTATTGAGATTAACTACTTAAATTCTAAGACTTTTAATTTCACCTAAGCTATGCTATTCAATTATGGCTATAAAATTTAATATTTTCCCCCCAAAACCCACATTAAGCCACTCTTAACTAACAAGAGTTACATTCTCAATAAACACTTATCTAAAGCTTTTGAAAGAATAAAGGTACAGTGCAGGAAGCTGGAATGTATCACATAATAAAAGCCAGCTCTAATCTTTGTTGTTTATGTCATCTGATAAAGTAGCTGAACTGGATGGAAGGCTGGCAACTTCCACAAATGATTCTTCCTGGGGGTGTCTAACAAAACAGCAGAATGCACAGTAGTTTATTGTACTGCGCATTGGCGCGTCACAGCAAAAACTACTAATGTGCTAATATACAGTAGAATCTACTGCACTTAAGGATCACAAAAGAACCATTCATCTTTGATACTGCACATAAGCATGGGCTAATGCACCTTTATATACTGTTATACTAGAGGTTCTAACTTAATGTGCCATAGCAAAGGCGCGTTAATGAACATGTAGATGCACCCCCTGTGTATTACCCCACTAGGTCCTTTTGCATACAAGCAAAGTTCATTTACTTACAACTGCTTGGTTGTAACAGCAACTCATTATGGTTCGTCTTTTATATCCCTTTCATTACTACAGGTTAAAAAAACAGTGCTAATAACAGGAGAGATTTTAAACAGGGCTTTTGACACTGGGGAAAAATTAATAATCACACCTAACATAGATGCCTACCTGAATACCTGATAGAAGATGCCATGCTATCTGACTGCAGCATGAAGTGCAAAGGCTGGATTGAGCCCCCTGCGTCCATGGCTAACTTGGTGATTTGGGACATTCTCCTGGGAAATGGTAGATGTGGGTTTGAATCTCCCCTCCCAGGGTAGCTTCCATGTAGAATGCAGCGCTCAGTTTTTGGCAAGTACTTTCACCATTAAGCTTTTTGGCAGTAGCTGAGTGCTGCAGCCACAACCATTGCCATTCTTTTGTACTAACCTGCAGTTAGGCAGGTCTTCATAGCATTAAACAGTCATTAAGTATAATTGTGGCAGACTGTGGGTTTTATTGTAATATTCCTGTGTTAATTGTGTTCATATTGTTATAAAGTTGCATGCTTCCATTTTCCCATAAAGCTGGTACATGGGGAAAGAATGAGTTATAGTGAAGCAAAAAGTGGAGCCTGTGTTGTGTGCAGTGGGGGAGGGAGGGGGGAGACAAGATAGACCTCTAGAATCAGCAAAGTCTTGAATAGCTTTGTTAGCAACACCCAAGAAGCTAGAGAGAAGTGGAATGAGATGAATATAATAATGCAGAGTAGAGTATTAACAAAAAGGTGTCAGGTCCTGGTGTAGACAGTTTGAGGAGCAAGACCAAGGAAAGAGCTTAACTTATCATGAGCTAAAAAGACTGGAAAGATAACAACAGAGAGATCTTTGGGGATACTATGTACTGTGTGGGCTGGACTGGGGAGAGAAATACTTAACCCTTTGACAGACAGAGTATCTCTGACTGGCTTGTGTAAAAGCTGTGCCTGTATCTCTGCAGGTGCTATCACTATCTGGCTTCTTGTCTCATTGTCCTTCTATACCTGTCTGCCATGCCTTGATGAAAAAGATATATACAAAGAAAGAAAACAGAGGTTGGGAGATGGTATCTCCTAATTACAGTTGGGGTAGCAATCCTGGGCACCTTCAGAGGGCTCCTCCATCCCCTACACCCTGTCCTGACCACACCTGTGATGTTCTGGACACGCTGGTTTCTCCAGGTGCTCTCTCACTCTCTCTCTCTCTGTCTCACTCTCTCTTGGCTCAAGCTGTTCTTCTCACAGCCCAGCACTGCTAGCAAAGCTGCCAGCTGTTGGTTGGTGGTTCTACTGGTGGGCCCCTACCTCTTCAGAGTCCCTGCACCAGCAGGAATCCTCATCACTTTAACAGTAGTCCTTTTTCTGGGTCTGTCCTTCTCCAGGCTCCCTTGGAGTGTGTGGGGCACCAGCCCAAGTCCTTCTGTCCAGCAACTGGCTTCTCCTGTCTTTCTTGCCTCAGGAAAAGCCCCCACATTTGTTCCTCACTCACTGGTCATGCCATTCTTTGCCCCAAAGAGTATTTTCTTGCCACTTCCCAGTCATTGGTAGGTACCTATACTCTCAGGGTTTCTTCTAGCTCCCTGGCTGACTGTGACTCCATGCTCTGCACTGCAGCTTTATGTGATTCCCCACTGCTCCAGCTGTCCCCTCTCCAGGGTGATTAGTCCTGGTGCTTGTGCCTCCTTTAACTTCCAGCTCTGTTACTGAGAGCCAATCCATTCTGTTCTTCCCTGCACATGTTCTCCCACCGGGGCCAGGGTGAGGCTAAGTGAGGAACATCTGCATTCCCTGTGGTTCATGACATTCCTCTGTGGCCTGGCCCTGGTAAGTTTCTTTCCCACCCCACCACCCCAGTGGTATGTCTTGGTAATGGGCACTGAATTGGGTACTCTGTTACAGATAACCTTTGACCTAATGAGTGCCTTAATTGAAGTTAAGCTGTCTGTTTGCTGTTTGGGGTTGTACTTTGTATCTCCAAAAAAAAGTCAAGTCCCTCACTTAGGAGCATAACTGGATGCTAACTTAAGTCAAGGCAGCAGAGAGCCAAGGTCTCAGACCAAGAAAGGCCCTGGGCTTCCCCCAACACACACCCCAGAAGCCACACCTGAGCTGGCTTCAGGGGGCAATTCCTATGACCAGACAAGGCCACAGTGATCCTGAGCAAGCACCCCCGTGGAAGTAACAGAATCCATAGGCAGTAATTAGGCAGTAACAGTAATTAGGCAGAGTTTAGGAGCAGTGATTTAAATTGCAACAGGACTTACAGAGGAGTTAAAGGTGTAGGTGGACAGTGTGAGTGTTTCTGAGCCTGTTCATTAGCTCAAGTGTAGCTAGTGTGTAGCTACCTTAAATCACAAAGAATGATCCTAATCAAGCACACAGACACTGATGCTATCTCATCAGCTGTCAGGCAGTGATTATTCCAGTAACAAGCTCATGACTCATGCTTTGTGCATTCCAACTTACAGGAGGTTGTGCTGGCTGCCACATTAGATACACTAGTGGTTTTATGACTGATTAGGATCATTCTTTGTGATTTAGGCACCTCAAATTATTTAAGTGCTTTGGAAGATGATTAGGATCTGGCTCCAAGAGCCTAAGAACTGGATTTTCCAGTTTGCATTCTAGTCCTCAGACTCACTAACACAGCTGCTGCCGAAGAGGGCAGGATTCCTCACAGTGGAAGAGTGACAGCTCCTCTGCACTTCCATGGGATGTTCAGCCAGGAGAGGGCAGATTTCATCTCAGAGAAGGGCTTCCTAGGCATAAAGGAAAGAAACTACATCACCTTGTCTTGCACCTTTTTTCCATGTTCATTTTGAACTAAACCAAAATAGAGACTGCCAGTAGCTTGCATTTCAGTGACCAAATTCCAGACAGAATTCCTCCCAGGGGGCCCTGAAAATCAGGAACTGAATTGGTCTCATAGAAAGTTTGTAGTAATAGTCAAATTACAGAATATATACAAGAATGAATGTTGTTGTTGTTCTCTTTAATATACTGATAATTTGAGGATGCCATAATCAGTGATTAAAGGAAATAAACACACTAGCCAAGAAGGCATGAAAGATGCATATCCTTGTCAGGAAATAGGATGGCAGCTCACACTGTGTTTCACTTTATCTTTAACCTGATTTAATAAAATAATATGGTTATTGCATCTTAACAGTTGTACTGATGCATTTATTGTAAAACTCTGTCATCTTATCAAGCCCTCTCTTTGGCCATCATGCACTTTAATAACTACTCCTCACTCCGATCAGCAATGAAAAGATTCATATTAATGTCCATGAGATCTGCATCAAACATTTGATCTTTTTATCACCAGCTCTACCCACCTTTTCTTTTTTATCCAGGCTTTCCCTTTTTCCAGCAAAGATTCCACCAACTATGTAAGGAAAATATATCATATTGTAAGGGAATCAATACTGTGAATAGTTGAGATACTGCAGAGGCATTAAATAACTGATAAGCAGCCTCAGTTTATTAAAAATAGGTCATGCTTAACAAATCTAATAGCCTTTTTGACATAATTATTGATAAAGCTGATAAAATTAATACTCCTGAGATATTATGCTAGCAGCTGTTAAAGCATTCAGTATTACTCAACACACTCAGCTTATATTACAATTCTAACAGTATTCCCAGCCTTTTTCATATACTTTGGAAAACCACATGTCATATAGCTATACAGAAAGAAGTCAGTTAAAATCTGTTGAAATGAAAATGAGAGTCCATAAACTAGTAAATATAGATTTACTAATAACTGGCTTCATCTATATGAGTAGTGGACTGCACAGTTGTTACTGCACATTTAGTACTTGCAGAACCAAGTACTAAATGAGTGTGCAGTAGCCAGCATTACTGTGCAGTAGCATCCCCACACATTTCTTTTTCAGTAGCTTGTTACTACTGCACAGTAGCATCACATCACAGTTAGTGCCCTACAATGCTACTGCGCAGTAAGTAGCATCTCGTGTAGACACACCCATTATACCCTTAATTTATGCCATTGCATGAACTGAATAAATTAGCTAAAGAGCTAGAAGAGGTCAAACATTTGGGTAATGTATTTAACCATCAGGAATCAAGTGCAGTCTATAAATATATTGTTATGTTTATTATTTATGTATTCACATCAGGAGGAATGTGCAAATAAGAACAGGATTATGCTTACAAAACACAGATGTGGTAGCAGAAATGGGCAAACTTTGTTCTTAAATGTTCAGTTATAATATATAAAGCACTTCAAAGTTATCATGCAGAATTTGGAAGTGGTAGCCCCACACAGAAGAAGGAGGTTATTAATTATGATGCCGAGTTAGGCTGCCAAAACAATGATGAGTGATTGATACAAG
>NW_017729031.1:76629915-76630628 GCF_001723915.1 Gavialis gangeticus
CATAAAGAAGGTGGTACCTGGCTAGAAAAGCAGGAGGAGGTGTTAGAGCCAACAAGCATAAAATTAGTCAGGGATGCAGTTGTTCAAAAAGGCAGAAGGTAGGGCAGAGTGGTACCAAAGAACATTTATACACATGCTCTGAAAGTTGGGGGTGGGGCACTTTAGTTAGAGTGCCTGGAACATCACGTGTATCAGCATTCCCACACTGAAAAATGGCAGCAGGGGCATTTTAACTAAAGCTCATCGAATTACAGAGCATTGGAGAAGCCTCACTGCACATGTATAAGTGTCCTTAGAGATTACCTGATTCATGGAGGCATGAGCTTTGTAGGCAGCAATCTATTTCATCAGATGCCCGCTGATTAGTCACAATAGAACTACTCACATGGACAAGTGATCCCTCTTTTTTACCTTTTTGTTTCTAAGAACCTGGATGTCTAACAGTGCAACTGGCTGACTTGTTTCCACTACAAATCACTGATGATTGTGGGAAGTCTGTTTCCATCTGATTACTTCAGGTAACTATATAGCATTGTGGATCAAATAAGTCAATTTCTGCTCAATTTTATAGTTTCTTTAATGTGTTAAGGAATTCCCTCCCACCCCCCACCCACAAGTCCCACAAAAATGTGGCCTCTCCATTTCAGATGCCTACTTAAAAATAAATAACCAAAGGAGCATATAATATAAAATATGGATAATAAAGCTGTCGA
>NW_017729031.1:76635628-76637569 GCF_001723915.1 Gavialis gangeticus
CGCTTCACCGACACAGAAGACAATGGAGGTTTCTCCACAATGCTTGGCCTGCTTGTGGTTGCTGCTTCGGATTCCTTCTCCATTTCAGATGCCTACTTAAAAATAAATAACCGAAGGAGCATATAATATAAAATATGGATAATAAAGCTGTAGAGAGAGGTAACTGATAGTATCTCACTTATAACTGTTTAGAAGGCTATAGATATAGCAGTGAAAGCACAACAGCTGACATGTGCTCCCTAGAGGCAATTCTCCTTTTCCTTTTAAAGGGGTTAAAAGTGAGCTGTGGCCATGGCCTAACAGTGATCATAATCATGTTATTAATATGGCTATTCCCCTACATTTCTACCAACAAATATCTATTTTCTATTATGGTAGTACTGGGATGATGTTGTAGCCATTATGGTCCAGCAAAAATGTGAAGGGTTTTTTTGTGAGTGATATCTTTTATTGGACCAGCTGTTTAGCTGGGAGGGACACAGGCAAGCATTTGGGTACTGCTGTACCATTCCTCAGGTCTGTTTTCTACTATAACTTTTAATAAAATACTTAAGAACAGAAACAACACTTAAACCTAGACCATTTCTAAAATCACATTAATTGATAATCTTGTTGGCTGCCTCAGAGGAGAAATCAAGGACTGAACAAGAATGGTCCCCTTACCCTTAAAAATTGTTTTTTTGGGACAGGATTTGTTAATTCAGGGTAACATTTCATCTTTCAACAGGACTAAAGCTTCTAAATCAGAGAAGGTGAGTTTGCAGATCCTAGCTCTGGTACAGAATATCTGTAGGGAAACTGTCATCTGCATCAAAACAGAAAGAATAGACATTATTTGTTTCAGCTCAAAACATCCTCTGCAATCAGACAATGCTATCTAATGGAGAGTAGGAGTGATTATACATGTTGAAGTAATATTTCACGAAAAGATAGTTCTCCCTCAAATTTCCTGTTTCCATAAGAGTAAATCTCCATCAGCTTGCTTGAAATAACAATCTTTGTTCTCATATGCAGAATCTCAAACTGCTTCCTGACAAAAAAGTTTATAAATAGCTAACATCCATTGCTTACCAACTCTCTGCAGCTGAATTCTCCCCATGTCAATTAACAAATGGATCCGAATTAAAATGGGTAAGTTACCTCCTTCTGCCCTTTTTCCTTCCCAGCTGTATTTCTTCATCCCCAGTCATCTTACTTTCCTCAGTAGTTTATACATATTTCCCATTTAAAAAATACAGTGAAATTTCTGCTCTAGAGCTTCCTTAAAACTGCCTGCTCCTCACATGCGTGGTTTTATTTCAAAAGACTGCTTTAACTCAGCACTATGAAAAAAAGCTCAGTGGTGATGCCTAGCTGAAGCATTAATATTTATTTACTCAAAACATCAACCTCAATGTAAAACCAATTGTCATAAAAGATTAATCCTAAAGTCCTGTCTGAGTAACCAGGTTTGCATGCTAGATATTGTTAAGGGGGCTGTTCAGGGAAAAAAAAAATCCCTCTGCCCAGTTACGGAACAGCTCAGTTGTCCACAGCTGCAGCCAAAGCCTCATGATGGTTGTGCTTCTCTTCATGAGTGTCTCTGTTAGCTCTGAACAGGAGAGGCACTCGAATACTCTGTCCCTCAACTTTATTCTACTCACTGCTTTCTGTACACCAGGTCAGAGGGACCATCATGCAGTGCAGAGGACCATGAGTCACAGAGAATTAAGATCCTTGAATCCTACCCCACTTTCCAAAGCAGAACTTGGTTCTGATGACCGTAAGAGTTCATGGTACTGGGCCGAATGCAGTCACTGAGACTGCTCTATTCATCTGTGGTTTCACCTATATCCAGTCCTGTAACAATTCAGGAGAAAAAACATTTTGTTCTGAAAAAAAATTGCAAAGCAAGCAAATCAAAAGATATAGGGCCAGATATATGCTCTCAGTTACATGCCC
>NW_017729031.1:76637702-76645425 GCF_001723915.1 Gavialis gangeticus
GGAAGGGGGTGGGGAGGGTATTGCTTTAGTTTTACTGAAGGCCCATCTATTTTTGATCTTACATGTGATATAATCAGGGCATCTGTCAGCCTGCAGTAATATACAGCAATTATTTTGGTTCTATTTAAATACGAACTGTTTTCTGTTGTCTTTCCTTTAATCTTATATGCTATCCACATCAGTGCATTAATCACTTAAAATATAAGAAGAAAAAGAGGTTATTATCTCCCTGCAGCTAGGTGGAAGTTGATTTTATTAGATGATTTGATGTGTGACACTGTTACAGTCAGTAGCACCCTGCAGAAAATTGATTGTCTCTTGACTGCTTGCTGCTTTTCCACCTTGTCACCTTTCGTAGGTTTGCCTGTGCTGCATTGTCAATGGCAGGCTCATTGTATGACTTACCAGGAGAAGGAAAGCTAATAACTTTCTATACCAATATATCATGGCTATCTCACTGAGAATCCCTTTCATTTCACTTATCAGTAATGGAAGCCACCAGTTGTCTTTGGAAACATTCAACCCCACTTCATTTATCCACAGCCACCATTAATTGATAAATTACTAAGCCATAAATAACAGAAACATTTTAGGTACTATTTTCCCTTCACTAATAGTATTATCCCTGCTACTTCTATACAGCTTTCAGCAAGCATGAGGGACTCCATATGATGTTAAGTGAGTAGTTAAAAATATCAGCTAGCAAAAAAAAAAAAAAGATGTGAAAAATGTAATCATACAAGTTAAATGACAGGCTCATATAACATAACTATGTAGGACCTATCTAAATGTCTAAGTGTGTATATGCTGTTTGGATGGGGTCAGGTCTGTATAATTGTACTCTAGACATTCACATGGCTTGAGGTGCAGGAGAGGAAAATATCATTAATGGAAAAATGCTGCAGAGGAAATACAGGCATATCATAATGACTCCATTTTTTTTTCACTATTTTAACACTATGGCCCAGAACTGAACAGCACGAAGATGTCAAAAATGAAATCTAATGCCAAAAAGAAATTAACTGAACTTCTTTTTAAAATTTAGATTTATTTCATGGTTTGGGTTAAATCTATACTCATATGTAGACCTGTAATGCTAGTGAAAATCTGTAGTTTACAAATATTAACAAAGGCTCTAAGACAAGCATTGTTGACTGTTGATTCAAACTCTCCATGATTTTATTATATTTTCAGGTTTCCAACTTGTACAATATAACCAGTTTAGGAAAGGTCATTAAAAAAGCAGAAGCACAGTTGTCAGCTATAAGAGAGCTCTACAAGCAGTTGTTCACAGCATGTCACTCACAAGTTTATAATTCTGCACCGGTTGCCCATTAAATCCAGTGTTGTATATAAAGAATGCCTGTTGACCCTCAAAGCAGTGCACCCACTTGATCCTACTTCTTTAGCCATTTGCTATGTAATTATATGGCTAGTTGTCCTCCAGCATCAGATGAAGCTTGGCCTCCTTTCAACTTCAGTTTTAATTAGAATATTTAGGATATGATGTCTCTAAACATGAATTATAGTATGATTATAGAGCTGACCATAGGGAGGAGTGATCATTCTGGATCTATTGCTGTTGCGCTTTTCCCCTGTAACCGGTTTTTTCTATGTTTGCACCAATGCTATGAACACACCTGACTTCTTATGTAGACTCCTATGGTGTAATATTTGTACAACAGTAATATTCACTATGTTATCTGGTTACCCAGACTTCACCATACAGGGGAAATTTTAAAAAACCCAACAAAATATTAGGGTAAGAAAAATGTGTTAGACTATGTTGTATTTAAAGTCCATCTTAAAAGACACAGTTAAAGATCTTGGCTTGTTTAACCCTGCAAAACAAAAGCTGAGATGGAATACCATTACTGCCTATAAATGTATGGGGGAAATGCCAAGGATGGAACTGTTTCAGGGTCATTCTAGTCAAGCTGTAGTGCACCTCACCGTGGAAAGAAGGATGGGAATTTCCATGTAGCTTTTTGTCTTCTATGGGATGTATACCCTTGCCCAGGTACTCAAACCTCTTTGTACAGTACAGTCACACCAGTCCCACTGTCATGGATGAGCCCCTGTTTGCCACAGATAGAGGACTTCCCTTGAGCCAATGTCCAAAAATGCCTGAATACAGGATTTTACAGCGTTAGGTTATAAGAGCTCACTGTAAAATACAGCTATTTTTTTAATCTATTTGTTCTGCTTTAGGTGAGGGCTATTCAAGTCCCTGTCCACCATAACCTTGCCTATTGACCCCCTCTTTTCTGGGGCTTATGTGTAATGAATGCAACATGTGACCTGAATGAGAGGGGTAAGTTTGCACAAAGACACTGCTCAAGCAGGTAAATAGGGCAAATCTGTATTTGCGCTGAGTCCCAAGAGGTATGATAAGAGAAAATGGGTGCTTTGATGTTTTTACCCTGAGAAATCCATCCTGGCGTTGATGATTAATGACGATAATTAAAAAGTGCTCTGCATTACATGTGATTTTTAATTCTAAGAGTGGCAAATTCCTCTGTAGCTCTCTGCAACTCTATTTCAAGAGAAAGTGGCTTTTCTACTATTAAAAGATGAGAACTTCTGCTCTGGGGATTTCTGCTAGATGGATACAAATTTTACAGTCTGTAGGATTTTTGCCATTATTGAATAAGTATGTGATACCTCACAAAGATCCAAATTGCTGTTTCTAGCCTGACAATACCCGTGAAGCTCTTTGTGACAAGAATCAAAAATATCCGAGATTCCGATTTGACAGAGGCTTGTAGGGCTAGACTTGTTCTGCTCCAGTGTCATCCCTGCTCTCACTCTTATCCATATATTTTTACAGCTGACTTCACATTTAGTCAGTACAGTCACAAGAGACACCTTCTCTCTGAAAAGCACCTGTCACTGAGCTTTGTCATTTTTTTATTGCACCAGGTCCTTTCTTTGCCTTCCTTATGGAAATGTATATGATTTCTGATAGCCCCTATAATAATGGTGATTTCCTATCTGCCTGCATACAATGTTTTACAAAGACCAATCCCATCAGCCTCATGTCAGTCCCTTAAGCTGTTTTCTGACTACATTAATTTGATTATTTGAGGATAACACGTAAGTCAGGTGCTTTGTGAAATGAAGAAAAAAATGTCTGTGTGCACTGAGCACAAATACTGAGCTTGGAAGGCAGGTGGCAGACTTCTGTTGTTTAATTTCACAGTCTGGTATTTTCATTGCATGAGAAATTTCATCTTTAAGTTTTTATAGTTATTAAGCACTTTAGGTAATCAAAATCAACTGTTAATCAAAATTTGTTTGATTTTGACAGATGCAGTTCTCTTACTGACATCCTGTTCAGAATGATTTATTTTTGGTACTTGCTTCTTAGATTCTCTTGTAATCATTTCTCATTATGTAAGAACATGTGAAATAAGTAATTAGCAGGCAGTTTTGATACATAATCTCTGCTCTGTCAAGAAAATGGTAAGAGATATAATTTTCTCTATGCCCAAGATTGCTCCATAACATGGATGCAGATACAAATGAATCTGTCAAACTTTTCCTGTTTAAATCCACTCTGCTGAATTCAGGCCCAGTAATCCATTTAATCTTTTTTTCTGAGAGGAAGGGCTGGATAAAGCTGCCTTCACAGCTCTGTGTGCCTCACTTAAAACCTCTCTCTTTTTTTTCTGTAAGGTTCCCATCACAATAATATACCAGCACTCAAAACAGAATGGACATTTGCCTAGTTTTGTCCACAGTAGATGCTGCCTTTGGCCATTCCTAGCATCAGTGCTGCTTCTTTTTTTCTTAATGTCACTGTCTGTACTGAGCATAAAATGAGAATCAAATTTTCAAAAAAAGTATTCTATGATTCAGCAATCCATGGACCAAGACCAAATCTGAGAACAGGCAAGACCAGTGCCATTAGGACAGTATGGGTGCATCCCAACAAGTGTGCATGTGCAGTTTGTGGCTCCTCAAATGGCACGTGATGCATGTGCAGCCATTCGTTGTGCTGCAGATTTGCAACCCTGTGCCAGAATTTGACACCGGGAGACCCTGATGTAAAATAAATAAATACACTTCAAAAAGTAGTACAGTGCACATGGCAGCAGTGTGCACTACCAGAAATGGAGCCTGGCCAGTCAGAGCTATACTCTGGCTGCTGACAGGGCTCTGAGCAGCTGAATTGCTGGTGCTGCTGCTGCTGCCCCAGGAGGCCCCCAGGACCCCAAGTAAGCCTGCTGGGCTATCCTACCCAGGACAATTTGCCCCACACCAACCCCACATGCAGGGATGTGTGCAATGGCAAAAAGCAGTGGCACAAATTTGTGCCACTGCTATTTTTGCTGCAGCAAATGTATACCCCTGCATGTGGGGATGTGCCCCATATGTGAAAGGATTTTTGAAAGTGCAAAATATTGGGTTATCTCTTCCCTGTGGTAAATCCTTCCATTCTTGTCATATCTGAGTAGCATAATGCAGCCATAAACATATATTGCAAGCTAGAGGCTAAGGCAAGTTTCCCTTGTCCATGAACCAACCCAGTCATACATGCATGCTCACACAAGTATGCAAAAAAAATTAAATTTTCTTCTTTCTGTTACTGTTTCCTCTAAGGAAATTATTCTCATCAGGTTTCTATGTTGCCTTGTTGCCACCCCATCACACATCTGGTACATAAGTCACAAACACCATACCAAATGTGGAATTATAGTATTTTCACTTTCTTTGAGCCTATCAACAATAGAAACTAAGCTAACCTTTCACCAAATAAGTAACCTCCTTTCCACAGCTTGTCAGCTCACTATGGTGCCTTACTAGCAAATAATTTTAACATGGAACAATGTTTGCAAATGGGGCCTGAAGATTCTTTTCACAGTGAAAATCATTAGCAAAGATAATTAACTAAGACTGTAGTGATGAATAGCGCTGCACTACTGATCAGTGTAATAAAGAACAGAAGCCACTAATTACAGATAGCGAGCCTTGAAGCCAATGAGAAATTTAATTTAACGTTGCTGCACAGACTCCACACAGTCTAATGTAACTTTCCAATTACAATAATAAAATCTTGCTGAAGACAATGCTTTTGGGAATGTTCCAGGTACTAGGATATGTGCCCATCTGAATTAAAATGGTTTGTGATCCATCAATCACAGTATCTGGTGAAAGAAGCCTTTTAAAAAAATGAGCCTGACTAAGCATTTTGTTTTAGAACTTTCAAAAGCAAACCTAGGTTTCAGTGTGACATGGATTTGTCTTGGCACACTCTAAAGGTTTAAATGACTGAAATTTTCACAGCAGCACCCACAACGTTGTCATCAAAGAGATAAGATATACATTTAGACAAAATGTCTAGCTTACAGTGTCAAACATATTTTTCATCTGACATGTGTCATACAGTATCATATTAAAATGACAGATACAGGGTTATATGAGGTGCTAGGAAGCAACATTGTTATCCTGGTTACACATGCACAGTGAACTGCATGTGACACTAGCTATGAAATGGCCTTCAGTTTCTGGTAACATCATGTTATATTTAATATGTTTTGAAAGAGTATGAAGAATGAATTAAATACTTGCTCTAGTAACCAAAGGTATGACATGAATCCTTGCCAAACTAAGGCAAGTTGCATCTCTCTTCAGCCATACATTTCTTTCCTAACACCAAACATTGCATGTAAGTGAAAGAAAGTCCAAACCATTAAATGGTCTCTCTTCTTTGTTTTGTATCAACTTATTTATGCCCCTTATCTACTTGGTCTTTGATCTAAAGCCTTATACAGATGAGCAGTCTCATCAGGCCCACTCATTTTTGAAAAGATAAGCACACAATTAGGTGTTTGCAGGATCAGGGCCACAGGATATTATCGAAATCATATTAGCAGGAATACTTTAAGGTGGGGGGTTTCAACCTTTTAAAATAAGTGTACTCCCAGCAGCCAGGTGTGGAGAGGTGGGGGGTTGGTGTGTGGGTAGATGCCAAGTGGGGCGGAGGGGGGGTGAAGGGTAGTGCACAGCTGGATGAGGAGCAGGGGGGATGGCATGCAGCCAGATGGTGAGTGGCAGGAGGGGGCAGTGGCGCACAGCCAAATGTGGAGTGGCAGTGGCACAGGATGGTGGGTGGTGGCACTCTGTCTCTGCCTGCCCATGTGTACCCCTAGGACCTTCCCAAGTACCCCTGGAGGTACGTGTACCCTTGGTTGACAACCCCTGTTTTAAGGGCTGCATCAGGATGGTTTAGTTCATTTTTGCCATTTATATTTTTATTATTGTTCAAACCACTACTAACTTTAGTTGTACCTACATACTATGTTACTACATATTTTGATTGTTCCAATTCACTCTAATCAGTCTCCAAGTTAACTTGCAATCACTATATACTTGAAAGAAGTTTCACTGTGCAATGAAGTTTAAAATAAATTTTAAGGACAAAACAGAAAATAGGGAAAAGAAAGAAGTAATTTATCTGGTGGGAAAATGTTGGGGTCAAGAAACCTGGGTGTGATCCTTGACCTGTGCTGTGACTTAACCTCTGCTCCTGTTTACCCTCCTACTCTTCTTCTTTGTCTCTATGCTTTCAGCTCTTCAGGTCACAGACTATTTTTTACTATATATTCTCATAGTTCTTGGCACAATAGGAACTAATCCTTGTTGTGGTACCTATGTGCTACTGTAGTTCAGATAATAATAGATTTATAATCAGTTATGTTGCCCTGCTGATCCTTAATCCTGACTGCAGTCATACTTTGCACTCCTGTACATTAAGAATTCTATCAAAAGTTTGAAAATTGCCAAAAGTAAATTTTGCAACTCTCACTTGTATTATATCATTTTCACTGATTTCAGCTTGCAGTGACATTTCTGAAATGGCAAGTCCAGGAAGAAATCTACAATGAGAAATAAAAATAGAAGGCTCCATTAGAAACTGATAATTTAATTAAGCTCTCAAAACTCATTTGAATGTGAAAGAATTACTCAAATGAGTCAGGAAAAGGTACAGATTGATTTAATTGGTAGCATTGTCATCATATAGTATTAAAGTAATAATACAAATGAGAGTCAAGGCCTCAATAGAACAAGATAAGGGCAAAAGGTTGGAGTCTACAACTCTACAGAATTTACTGTAATCAAAAGGAAAGTTATAATGAAAAAGTAGGTTAATCCTCTACTGAAGTTAAGGTACTGTGTAGTGCTAAAAAGGAAGCTCTGTTCCATTTTCTATTCTCACCTTTCTTCGTTATGTTATTTATTACTTTTAAAGCAATATAGCTATGGATGGCACTTTAAAGGTAGATGAATTGGCAGGTCCCTGCCCGAGGGACATTATACTGCAATAGAGAAATAACATCACAAAGCCGACAATAAGAAAAGGGCATCTCTGGTTGTATATCAGCCTTAGGGATATTCTGAGAAGTGGACAAAACCTGTGAAAATTTTTAATAGAAAAATTCACTGAAAGTTTTTAGAATCTAAGCAATTTGGTCCAGGGCAACTACAACAAGGAAGATCCATGCTGATATTGACAGATGTAATTTGCCCTGGAACCACAGGGTTGTTATGTATACCTATGCAAAATACATTGATTTAATCTCTCCCAAGATACTGTGAATGCAACTGTTTGGAATGTTTTTTATTAAATTCTGCTGAAATTAGGTTGGTTAAATAAAACCAAAATGTCACTGACAAAGTTTTTTGAACACAAAGATCAAAAAGATTTTGGGAGTGGTTT
>NW_017729031.1:76645436-76655837 GCF_001723915.1 Gavialis gangeticus
TTATTATTATTATTATTATTATTATTATTATTATTTTGTTCTGTTTTGCTTTATTTGCAGGGAAGGGTGGGTCTAATTTGGTTTACTCCATGTTTGACAGGGGTGATCCTGAGGGGGTCAGATTAGATGACCTTGTGAGATCCCTTCCAGCCCTACTTTCTTATGATCCTGTTTTTGAGACAGAGAAAGGGATACCAGGAAAATTTTCACAAAATTGAAATGTGGGAAAATGTTTACCAAAATCTGAACATTATAAAGGGAAGGAGTATGTATATGAGTATTTGGGGCAGGGGGTCAGTGGAATAATGGCACTGTGCTACTATATTGGAGATTTTATTTCAGTTCCCTGCTTTGCCAAATTCAGTGTAATCTGGGCTGAAGGACTGCCACAACTCAGGAGGCAAAAAATTCCGGTGTATTAAACTGTGCCCAGGCACACATCTACAGGCACGTCTACACAAGCTGTGTTAATGCACATTAGCCTAATTTAATACAGGCATGCATTTACACATGCACACCCTTAATGCACATTAAGAATGGTGAAATTAGGCTAATCATGCCTAAATTTGATAACTGAAAATGCAAGTATCAAATTTAGGCACAGTTTGTTAAAGCATGTTAATGCATGTGTAGACACGACCTGGCACTACCTTTAGTGCTTGGTCTGACCAGCCACTAGGGACACAAGGCAGTGCTGCAGGGACTTAGCATTAAAGTTGGTACACTTGGCACTAAAATTAGTACCAAGTCTCTGCACATAGAGATTCCTACCAAAAATCATTTAGTGTGCATTAGCTTAATGCACATTGAATTTAATCATGTTTATATGTACATGTAGACATGTCCTACATGTGCACCCAGGTCAGAAGCAAACAGCCTGACAGGAGCAGCTTACTCCAGAGCTACTCTTACCCTTCTCTACCTCTCTGAAGCAGCCAGGGGGAGCTCCAGGTTTTCCCAGGTGCCAGGCCCAGACTGGCAGGGGGCACTGGTGGCTGTCCTGGGCTGGCAGGTGACCCAATGGATCAGCCTCAGCCCCAAGCTTGGGGTGTGGGGGAGGAACTGTCCACAGCTCCAGGGACAGCTCCAAGTGGTGGGAAGCTCAGGTTTGAGTGGGCAGAGCAGGACAGTGATAGCCCAGTGTCCAGGCTGTCAGTGGGGAGCTGTGCCCCCTCCTCCACATCTCTGGGGGGCTTGCTCTTGCACTGCCCCAGGTGCCTTCGAGCATTGCAGCAGGGGAGGGAGGTGTTAGAGGGGGAGTGGGTTGCAGGAGGCCAGTGTAGAGGGAGGGTGAAGATTGCTTGGCTATCCTCATTTGATCACTGGGAGCCAGGCAGCTGCATGTGCCAGGGGGCTGCCTCCACCTATGCCCAGCTCTTTCATTCTGCTCTGCACCTCTGCACTATTAATACTATCCAACTTTGGACAATATAGAATCAATGCAGAAATTCTAAATCAAAGTTCTTCTTAAGTCTGTGTTACCAGTTCATGATCAGCATTTCTACCCGAACATAAAAAGACCAGAGAAGCAGAGATGACAGAGAAAAGATCGAGCCACTTGCCAAATATTCATAATACAACCTGAGATTTTCATGGGAAATCAATTTGAAGTTTATAAATAGGGGAGAAGAATGAGATGGGCTGGAGAAATTTTGCTTTGTTAGATTTCATCTTTAATCATTGCATTTATGATTCTGTCTTCAAATTATGCCTGGTTAGTAGATGCCTTCAGAAATTACAATGTTAGGGCCCTTCCAAAAAAAAAAAAAAAATTTGCAGATACAATCCATTCCATTCTGTCTCTCACAATGGGTATTGACATTCAAAAAGCCCGAGGCAGAACTGATCAAAGTTATGTGGTTTTCTGTAAGTGGCATTTTTTAGATCAGTGTCAACAGAACACACATTCACCCTTTGTTGAAGGTGGGGGGTAAATCTTAGATTGGGTTCTACCATTTTTAAACCATTCTATGTGTGCCAAACTTCTGTTCTGTTATAGATATAGACTGGTTTCTGATCACTTATACTGATAAAAGAGTAAAGGCTATACCTTGCCTATATGTATATCCACATATGTGCACAGGATCTGAGTTTGCAAAAGCAAGTAAGGTTGGGCACCTAGAAATAGACACACCCAAACTCATAAGTAGTATTTGGAATTTCTGTATAATTGTATTAGCATTTATCATTTAGTATTTATAGATAGGTATTTGTAACATTTAATCTATATATTTTTGCATGCATATTTACACAAATTGCACAAGATGTTTTATAGATGTTTTATAGGTGAAATTAAATTAACTGAATTATTTACAAAGAAACAAACCAGTAGTGACTATAAGACAGTACCAAGAATTGCTCTTTAATTTGGTCACCAGCTGGACTTGGTATTGGCTTTATTTATAAGGGTTAATTGTTATTTACTTTTTTCTCAAATTCAATAAAATGAAAGAACACTTGATTTCTCTCTCAAACAATCCTGCCCTTGCTGTCACTCACAATTTCCCTTCTGCCAATGCTGATACAGCTACAAAATCACTGTTACTTTGTCAGTTTAAAGATTTTCTGTTTGTGCACATAAACAAAAGACAGCCAGGAGCACATTTTTTCAACTTGGAGGCTGATCGTGATTTTAATTCATAGCTCATTATGACAGATAGGGTTTTTTGGTTGTTTTATAGCTCAGACTAAAGCTATCATAGTAAGAGCACAATACTATAAATGTGAAATATAATGCCAGATGTCAGCCAGTGGGTGCAACAGACTACTACACCTGATGCATTTGTGAATGTATTACTTCTTGCGTGAGTATGACATGGTGCATTATTTTGCACATGATCAAAGTAACAGGAAGCCACTGTTTACATAGGAAACAATGGCAAAAAGAAGTGTTCACCCAAGAAGACCTGATTGAATCTCTTCAAGCAAAATGAAGCCAATAATGTCAGTCAAGCAGTGTTGTTCAGTGGTGACATTCCAGTCCTGCAAATCCAAGCATGATTGTGAAGGGTCACATAGGTAGAAATTACTCACAACCACTTAGCCATGCAGACAAAGCCAGGGACCATACAACCATCTTTTTCATCTTCACATACATACTTTCCATTTCTTCTCCCCCCCACCCTTCACCCCATATTTGTTTCTTTACCCCAGTTTTACTCCTCCTTCACTTACTTTTCCACTATATTTCTTGCATTTTGCACTTTAACTGCTCTCCCCTCCCCATTTTCTTCCAGCCAGGATGACTGACTCGATTCACTTCACCCAGGCTTCCACACATGCTGTTTCAGTAGTTTCAGATGGACATGGTAAATACTACTATATATTATGGCCAACTTGAGTGAGCCCCTTGCTGTCTGCTGTCTCTGCTGTGGCTGAATAAATGAATGCTGGCTAAAATGAGTCTCTTGCTTGAGCCCAAGCTTAGAACTATTAATTATTATTTATAATAGCAAGCACAAAAGTCATCAGTATTATTAGCCATTCCAAGTATACAAGTGTGTAGGGGACAGAGTCACCATTGCAAAACTGCATGCAAGAGCACCCAGGAAAAAAGCCTCTCAAGTTTGAAATCCTTAATAAAGAAAGTGATTTCTGTTAATTTTAGCTAAGTGATGCAGAAAGGATGATTTAATGTGAATTTATAAATGTATGGTTATGTTTGTAAAGGTGCCCAGAGTACAGGCTCCCGTGTATATTTAAAGAAATCAAAAGAAAAAACAAATATAAAAATGCAAGAAAAGCATATTTAAAAATAAACTATAAAATATTTATTCATGTGGAAAACTCAAAGGGTTTGGACTTTAGTTTAGATAAAGATCAAAAATGGAAATGGGTAAAAATTGGAAATACTTATATCCAGAGAGACCCAGTTAAACTCTGCAGCCTCATCTTCCCTGGCAACTCCCCTGGCCCAAAATGGTCCCCCCGTTATCAGTGATACCCACATTGTAATGTGTTTTGGGGACAGAGACAATAAAGACAAATGATCTATCACTCCCATCTAGCTTCCTAGGTGAGCAGCAAATTTAACCTCCCATTTGGTATGTGGGATGATAATCCAGGACAGGGAATCTCGGGTGCCTATACATGTGCTCAAATGTGTTCTAATTAGAATCTATCAGAGTAGACTCAATTAACTGAGTCTGCTCCACATTCTAATTAGAATGCCCTAGCATTGCTGCAATACCATGTGTATAAGCCCTTTCAGGTTAAAAATGGACACTGGGGTATTTTAACTAAAGCTCATCGACACTGTAGTATTGTAATTAGAGCGGCTCTCCAGAAACCACTCTAATTAAAGCACCCCCACCTCTCCCTCCCACCATAATGCACCCACATAAAGGCTTCTTCCTCATGGTGTAGCAATATAGTCAATTATCTTTATTCTCATAGTTCTACATTTACCCAGGAAATGAATTTGGGCCTGTTGCTATATCACTTTGGAATGAAGAGAAGGAATTGATTTAGGCTATAAAACATTTCAGTGGATGAAAATTATTAGCCTTTTTTCCTATAGTGATCATGTTATGACAATTCAATTTTTAAACAACTGTCAATAAGAAATGCATACAGTAGAGAATTTTTCTTCCCAACATTTTATTTTACCTACCTGAACATATCCTTCATGCTAGTGGGACTGCTATTTGTTGTACCCCTATACTCGTTATACTGTTAGGAAACTTTTGGGCTTGTTTCAAAGAGATGTAAAATATTACAATTTTTTTTTAATTTAATCAAACTCAGTAGATGTATGGTAGCTTAAAAGGGCAAATGCTATTTTTGTGTGACCTGTTAGATTCCAGCTGGAGACCTCCAAAATATAGCAGATCCTGTACAGAGATAGTATTTGCCTTGGATTCTATTTTGAGACTTTTTAGCAATATCACCTTGTAGCAACAGCTGTTGTAAGAGATGGAATCAGTGTGAATTTCTCCTCTACTACCTGGCAAGCTTAAATGTTGTAATACATTTTTAGTTCATTTTAGGTTCAGGTGTCGCTAGGAGCAATCTTCATCAAGTTCATCAAAAGGAATGAGATACCATGATTGCAAAGCTGAAATTGAGAAACTTGATGCAAACTGCTCTCAGTTGGAAGCCTCAACTGGGGCTTTATTGAAAAAGCATGAAGCATTAGAAGATCAGTTGCTAAATTAGCCAGAATAAACAGAGATATAAAATGACTGCCAACCCATTCATCTGACAAGATGAGTGGGTTGGCAATATGCCTGAGAAAAGGCCTGAGTAAACAAGGACACACTCAGTACCGATATTGTTACAATGATTTACTAATCCATGATCTCAGTTGGCAGAAAGAACTAGATATAGCTACTCTTCCCTTAGCAATACTTTGGGAAAACTGATAAATTCACTAATAAAATGGTAAACCATGGTAAATAAGCTAAACTGAAGTGTATAGGAAGAAATTGTTTCATTTGAATTCCAAAGTGGTTGGACTGACAACTTTCACTGAATACTAAATCACAATGATTGCTTCCATGCACATGCATGTCTAGCGTCACCCCTATCCACAATTTGTTCATTTGCGGCACAGAAGTGACAATTTTTGCCCAATCTGGCCACAAAAAGCAGTTTATAACCATGAGCAAAAACAAGTGCACGGCTGCAGACAGCTTAAAAAATGGCCAACTGGGTGAAAATCTGTACATGAGGGCGTCAAATAAAGATGTTTCAAAGAGGACATCTTCTGCAATTTTGGTTTGTGCTGCCTCCCAGCCTCAAGCTGTTTGCAGAATGGGAGTGGAGAGAGTTTGGTCTGGGAGTTTTTCAAACCCCTCTGGAGGATGGGGTGGGAGAATTGTACCTGCCTTCCACCCCCTGAGAGCTCCAATACATCCACGCCACTCTCCAGAGCCATCTGGGGAACCCCTAGAATGAGTTCCCTCTGTTCCCTTTCCCCCTTCCCACTCTGAAACAGGGACAGGCTGGGAGAGAGGAGGGGATGCTGCTAGGGGAAACCAGCTGCAGGCTCCAGCCAGCAGCTAGAGATTCCCCTCTGCCACGAAACCAACAGTGAATTTCTGTTTGTTCCAGGGGATTGTTGTAACTCAGAACACTTCCTGCGAAGTGTTCTCAGTGAGGAGCTGCACTTCTGTCTGCACTCTTGATGTTGTGCAAAATCTACGCTGGGAGCTTTGAGAAACAGATCTGTTTCTCAGAGTAGGCTTGAACCCTCAAACCATAACCTTAGAAACCAGACACTTACCTGTTAGGCAATAATACTGAGTAGAGATTGATTAGTTCAATGGTTGGTAAATTGGATCTTCCTTATGCCTATTTAGGGTCTCACATATAAAAAAATAAATAAAGATGTTACACAATTATTATCATTGCAAATATATTAAGCAGTTTAGTTCAGTGGTTAAGGTGCAATCATATAATTTAAGAGAAGTTGGTTTAAGTCCCTGCTTTATTATAGACTATATACTTTTTTGTGAGACTTTATGTAAATTTCTCGGTGGCTCAATTCCAGTCTGTAAAATGGGAATAATAGCACTGTCCTGCCTAACAGGGGTGTTGTGTAGATAAATAGATTCAGCTTTAGCTTTTGTATTTACTGTAATGCTCAGCTACTATAGTTATGGGGCTTATATATAAATAGTTTTAAAAAACTAAATGGATAATAAACAATTTTTACAGCAGGAGAGACATACCATTAATGTTTGAACAAAAACTTGCAGTTTGCAATTTAAAAATTAAATGTGCAGTACCTTCTTTGTCATAAGTTTTCTTTCCCTTTGAGGATTTTCCATTTCCAGAAATCTATTTGATCTAAAAATGGAACAAGGAACAGGCTAAGAAACAAAACGTCCATGGTCACAGTCTATAGTCACTTGTATTAACCAACTGCAGTTGGTTATCTAACCTTCTATCATGAGTTGACATTTCTTGTTCTGAGCCTTCCTCCTAACACACTTCTGGAAGTCTCACAAAAGGCAGCAAGATGTATTAAGTCTCATGTGCCCTGATTAGCTTGCTGAGGCCCTCCACATTGCAATCTGCTTTGTGCAGGATTGAGATTAAATATCAACATGATTGCAAGGGAAGGAATATGCTTTCCTTTCTGTTACAAGCCCTGACATCAATCTTTTTTTTCCTACAAACATTTACAGATATGAATAGAGCAAATCCCTGTATCTTGTTACTCACATACCTTTTATCACCTTCTCTGAAAACCGTCTTTCACTAGCACACCAAAAACTGTGTTTGAAAAGGAGAGAAACCACAGTAACATTACTGATACAGTAAATTCAGTGTCACCATGTTTTCACTAAAGTTAAAATTTAATTTATAGTCTGTTTGGCACCAAGGCAAAGCAGCAGAGAACAGAACTAGGAATGTAAACATTTTCTATATTTTTTTTTTTGTCTAAAGGTTTTTGTTACATCTGTTTCAGTACAGATGCATTGCAATCATTGGGGAGATCCTAATCTTCAGGATGAAGATCTAACCCTGCTACATGTGTATGTGTTTAAATACATTATATTTTTAAGGAAAATATCCATAGCACTATTTAAAACCATTAGTTTTTCCTAACAAGAAGTAACAGATATTTATCAGCTTGTCTAAAATTAGAACTGATTTTTTTCAAATTGATAAAAAAAACCTCAAGTAGCATGAAAGTTCTAATACTTCCCCCTAGATGATAAGATTGAATAGTTCACAGGTAGAGGAGGCCAGATTCACTGGATCATTTCTATCTTTGTAGGAGGGCTATTACTTTTCAAAATCTTTCAATTATTCATTTAGCCATTACAATTTAGGAATTAACCAGTTCTTTAGAAACCCCACCTAAGGAAACTGGAAATAGCCTTAGTAGAAAACTTTTACTGGTAGGCAGAGATCTAATTTACTACTTTATTATATTCTGTCCATAAGCAGAGCTTCAGAGTGAAATTGCACACCACACTTACATTGGCTACAAAGGACCAACTCACAGGATTATCATGAAATTCTAGTTTATTGAACAGATGCAAAAGTCAGACCATAAATCTTGGTGCTGATACCCTCAAACACACACACATTCACGCGCATGCACACACTCACAATAAATAACTATGAACACTAAGCACCGGTGTTAAGATATACCTATCCCCAAGCGCTGCAGTCTGCTGTCGATGGCCAGCTGAGGCTTCTTTCAGTGTGATGTTGCTTCAGAAGGGGGTTGCTGGCTGGTTCTTTTGGCTGGACAGAAAGGGTGCTGGTCAGGTCAAAGAGGGCGCCATTGGGGGTCATTCTTTGCTGCCTTTTATCCCTCTCTGACAGACTTTGGTGACTCCCCAATTCTCAGTTTTACCCAATCTAAGGGAGTCACAGAGCACTTAAGTGCTCTGCTCCTTTTAGAGAGGGGAAATTGCTAGGAAACAGCCCTATCAGTGAGTGAGGAGCCCCAGCTGCCAGTTGCCAGGGCACACCTGCCAGTGATCAGCTGACTGGAAGGGGCAGGGCCTGGTTCACATTTAAACCCCAGGGCTGAGGCCAGGCTGGCAGTTCCCCACTAGCAGCCAAGGGAGAAGGAGCTCTGCCAGAGCAAACAGAGGGGAGAAGTCTGACTGCACAAGTAGCTCCTGATTGCTGTTATGGGGTGAAAAATTCCCTGATAAGGATTGAATGATGTTTAGCCGGACAGCTTAGATTTTATATTATAGCCTAGGGCCTGGTGTTTTGTGTTTGCTGTTTAGAACTGGAGGTTTGGGTGAGGCTATCAGGGGCTGGAGGAGGCCTCATAGGGGAGCCCTGGCCACGTGGAGACCCCAGCCCCAGAGAGGGGGGCAGCGAGAAGCCCCAGAGAGGGGGGGCAGCATTAATAGACGCCCAGTGAGGCACCCAGCGAAGCAGGGCCACAGAGAGCTCAGGGAGGACAAGGGGGCCAGAGTAGAGTAAGGCCCAGACTAAACGATGTGAGTACCATCTGTGAGGCTTGGACTGTGGTGTAGGGGAGGAAAGGAGCTACAGATATTGCCCCCTTGCATCAGGGCAGTAAAATGGGCAGCCTCCCACTTAAGTAACATCTTCTAATTAAGCAATTAACAACAAGGCATGGCAGGAGAGAAGACAGGCAGTTGGCCCATAACAGGTGGGCAAGGTCACCAGTGGACAGACCCTGGAGAGGCACACCTGTCACAAGGGCTCATTGACCTCGAGGGACGTCCCTCTTGGTAGCTGTTGGATGGCAGCTCTCAGCCACAGCAGTCACTTCTGCAGGTACGTGCAGTCTCAGGAGTCCATTGATGAATTTTGATCGATTTACTGCAGTGATGAATAGAGCTCTGGAAGTGGTTGATCAAGGGGTATTTCAGCCCCAAGGGTCTGTTTCCAGCATTGATTAGTTCAAACCAGGGCTTCCATACATTAAACAGTGACGTTTTAGGGAATTCCTGGCTCTGTATTGATCCTTTCCTCTTCTTAGTCTGTAGTTTTGTAGGTTTTACTTGCCGCTCATTACCTTGCTCATCAAGACTAGCTACTGTGTTACACAATCAACCATGATTCGTTCAGGGACCCGCTCCAGACAGAGATTCCTGCCCTTGCTAACATTGTTACATGGTACAACTTACTTCTAAACTTAAAATACATTTGTAAAAGCATTTACAAGCTCTATTTTCACTACAAGTGCACCTTCTATAAAAATAATAGTAATATAATAAAAGAGAGAGGAAGGAAGAAAAGGTAGAAAAGAGAAAGCATCCCCAAAAGGGGGCAAGTACTGCAAAAGGGGCTTTTGCCATATGGAGGAGCTTCACATTTGTGGGGGGGGCAGGCAAGAAGGTTTCTTGCTACACTTAGACCATACTTGGAACCATATTGTTCAACATCTTCATTAAAGATGTGGACATTGGAGTCAGAAGTGGACTGGCCAAGTTTGCCAAAGACACCAAACTTTGGGACAAAGCATCCATACCAGAAGACAGGTGGGTGATCCAGGCTGACCTGGACAGACTCAACAAATGGGCGGACGAGAACCTGATGGTGTTTAACACCGGAAAATGCAAGGTTCTCCACCTTGAGAGGAAAAACCTGCAGCATCCTTATAGGCTTGGCAATGCTACGCTGACTAGCACTACGGAAGAAAGAGACTTGGGGTTCATCATTGACCACAAGATGAACATGAGCCTACAATGCAATGCTGCAGCTAGTAAAGCAACCAAAATGCTGGCTTGCATCCATAGATGCTTCTCAAGCAAATCCTGGGACGTCATTCTCCCCTTGTACTCGGCCTTGGTTAGGCCACAGCTGCAGTACCACATCCAGTTTTGGGCTCCACAATTCAAAAAGAATGTGGAGAAGCTTGAGAGAGTCCAGAGAAGAGCCACATGCATGATCAGAGGCCAGGAAAACAGACCTTATGACGACAGGCTGAGACCCATGGGGCTCTTTAGC
>NW_017729031.1:76660837-76661699 GCF_001723915.1 Gavialis gangeticus
ATCCAGTTTTGGGCCTGTGGCAGGGCACTAAGGTGCCTGCTACTTGTAGAACTGGAATAACCACTCAGGTTCCAGTTGCTAGTGCAACCAGAGGGAGCCAGTGACCCACACCTGCTAGCGGTCAGCTGACCAGAAGGGGTAGGGCCTGGCTCCCATTTAAACCCCAGGACTGAGTCCAAGCAGGCAGTTCTCTGCTGGCAGCCAAAGGGGGAAGGAGCTCTGCTGAAGCAAGTAAAAGGAAGATGCCTGAACTATATGACCAGCTTCAGAGACAGGTAAAGGTTGGAACAGCCCTGGGGGCGTGAATGAGATTTTAGCCGGATGGTTTGAAGTTATGTTATAGCCCAGGGGCTGGTGTTTTGGTTGCTGTTAAACTGGAGGTTTGGGTGAGGCTATTAGGAGTTGGAGGAGGCCTCATAGGGGCCCCTCGGCATTGTGGGAACCTCAGCCCCAGAGAAGGGGCAGCGAGAAGCCCCAAGAGGGGGCGCAAACCCCCAGCACTAGCGAGGTGCGATCTTAAAGGCCGGGGAGCTCTCGTACACCTGTGTTGCAGTATTATCCTGGTCTTTGTTTTTTTGTGGCCTGGGAGGCAGCAGGCTCGGGGTCATCCCCTGGTTTTGGGCTTGCGGCCCTCCAGCTGTGGGGTTGGCACCCAGGCCCTCTGGACCAGGCTCCAGATTGGAGCAGGAAAAAGGGTCCCCGGGCCTCAAGACAATGGAAGAGGCTAGAGCCTTAAAGTCAAACCCTGTTTAGTGGGTTTAGGTGGGGAGGCCTAGCTAGAGAAAATCAAGGGTCAGTCCCACATAGGGGTAAGGCCCCAAGACCTCTAATCATTCGCTTTACCAGATAAAACTGCGGAGAC
>NW_017729031.1:76666699-76672141 GCF_001723915.1 Gavialis gangeticus
GCCCCAACATATCCAATACAATAGGCAGCCTCCTACTCTCAAGAACATCATCCTAATTTCCATCAAGACATGGCAGGAGAGTATAGGGCGGGACATAAGAACCCCAAAGAAGGATCTAAGGGCACCCACACAAAGTGTGGAGTACTAGGAAGATGGCGCTGGGAAGAGTGACCTGTTACAGAGCCCCACAATTCAAAAAGGATGTGGAGAAGCTTGAGAGAGTCCAGAGAAGAGCCACGTGCATGATCAGAGGTCAGGAAAACAGACCTTACAATGACAGGCTGAGAGCCATAGGGCTTTTTAGCCTGGAAAAGCGCAGGCTCAGGGGTGACCTGATGGCCACCTACAAGTTTATCAGGGGTGAACACCAGTTTTTGGGGAACGTTTGTTCACCAGAGCACCACAAGGGATGATGAGGTCGAACGGTTATAAACTACTGTGAGACTGTTTCAGGCTGGACATAAGAATTTCTTTACTGTCCGAGCCCCCAAGGTCTGGAACAGCCTGCCATCAGAGGTGGTTCAAGCACCTACATTGAACACCTTCAAGAGTAAATTGGATGCTTATCTTGCTGGGATCCTATGACCCCAGCTGACTTCCTGCCCTTCGGGTGGGGGGCTGGACTCAATGATCTTCTGAGGTCCCTTCCAGCCCTAATGTCTATGAAATCTATGACATCTATGAAATGCTAAGGACACTTAATATGTGAGCATCTGCATGTTACTGCTCATTACTTGTGCTAAGTACCCTCTGAGCATCTCAAAGTTATGCTATTTCAGGAGACAGTTAACTCTGAACTGTGCTACCTAGCTTGTGTTAGGGTAACTTCAATCTGTTCCATTGAGATGGAACAAGAAATTTGCAGTCTTCCAGCACCCCAGGATGCATGACTCCCAGTCCCCCATCTCCTCCACTCACAGCAGGGATATTGTCCACAAGTCCTAGCTCCTATCCACACCCTTGCTTGCCAGGCATCTAGTGGCAAGTCAGAGCTGTGCAGGCAAGAAACAGTATTAACTCTTAATGAGCTGCTGTTCACAGCACACTCTAATTTTAACTCAGCTTCACATTCCACAAATTTAGTTTGCTTTAAACATAACTTGTAACTTCACCTTCACAGACTGAACAACTTTAATCATTTCCCTTCCTTGTCAGACAAGTATGTTAACTCAATGTTGGCTTTTACAATTGTATGTACTTTGTATGCCAATATCGTAAGTGCCTTCATACATTTCAAATAGATTCAACACTTCTCTAATTGATTCCCCACAAAAGGACTTACCAGTCCATTCAACTCTGCCAGCATATTCCTTTGCCAGATTTGAACACTTTTTCTTCTCTCATTAGCTATTTTTGGCACAGTGTATAAATATCCCATTGTAATTGAGATTTGGGAAGCACATAATCTTCATAAGTACGTTGAAAGAAACAGGGGAAGTGAGAGCCACAAATAGAATGGCAGGGTATTAATCCAGACTGCCTAAGTACATTCTGGGATAGAACAGATTGAAACAGATATCGCTATGGATTGCTGTTCCTACCTACAGCAGTAATATTTATAGACAAAGGCTAGGTATAAATATTCTAAAAGCCCGAGGTGAAATCAATCTAAGTTATGCAGTTTTCTGTGAGCGGCATAATTTAGATCGGTAGCAAACAAAACACACATTCTCCCTTTGGTGGGGTGGTGGGAAGGGAGGGTAAATCTTAGACCAGGTTTTGCCATTTTTAAATCAGCCTATGCATGCCAAATTTCTGTTCTGTTATGGGTATAGACCAGTTCTGTGTGCCATACTTCTGTTCTGTTACAGATATAGACCAGTTTCTGATCATTTATACCAGTGAAAGTGTAATGTCTGTTTCTGGCCCAAAACACAAAGAGTTTATAGAAACATACTTTTTAACCACTTTCAGATGGGAGGGGGACCTTCTGCATTGAGTGAGCATCAGTTGTGTGATCCTGCAGGGGCATATTTGCTAAATCAACCGAAATTCTGAAGCATAATGAAACAGCATTGAAATTATAATAATAGTTTTGCTACACTTCTATCACTACAGAACCATGAAAATGTATCAGTTGGATCATAACAACTTCTACCACAATCCTCTAATATTCATAAAACAGTTACATCTGTCTACACCCAAAGATGAATGAAGCAGAATTTAAAAAAAAAAAGAAGAAGAAGAAAAATGGAAATGGGAAATAGGTTAAATACTGTAACTGACCTACACTGCTTCCAGTTTGTGAAACAAACTCTTTGAAGCAATACAGGTGCTTGTACCAAGGCTATTAAGTTTATTATTTACATAGCCTCTGTGTAGCCCTTCAAGCAAAAAGGCAGGCAGAGCTCCACTCCCAAGTGAGTATTTCTAAGTATTAACATAATATAAATAAAAACACAAGGAAGTTCATACCCCATAAAAATAATCAGGTTGTAGTAGATAGTTGTCACTGGTAGTTTATTTAAGACTATTGTTTTCTAGTTATGTGGGCATGTTTACATGAGATTTTTACTGCAGAGCTGCCTAATTAGTTCCACAGTAAACATATCAGTATCTACATGTGTGCCCCTATTAGGCCACAGTAAAATAATGAAATTCACAGTGGGGTAGTACCTGTACTATCCTACTGGGTATTTTTTTAGTGTGCAGCAATGCACATGCAGATGCTGACCTGGATGTCTGGGGCATGGGGGTGCTTCAGTGTGGGGAATGTCTACCAGTTAGCCCCACACAGAAGCACTCTCATGCCCCAGCCATCCCCTCCCAGTATGCTGAGCCAGGCATAAGCAGCCCTGGGCTGGCAGGCTGACCCCCAAACCCCGCTGCCAGCCAGAGGTGCTCTGCTCTGGCTCAACATGCTACAGTCCGGGGCACATGTTCAAATAGCACACCTGGGAGCAATAAACTTCCACATAATATATACCAGACTGTATTGCTTCGAATTAATTGCATGTGTAGACATGCCCAGTATGACACTGATTTCTTATGAATATTTTTTTCGATAACTTTTGGTGGCTTTCTCATGATGCACCAAGATTTTCTCTCCTTGAAAAGAAAAGAGAATAGATATTCTGAACACAAGACTATGAGAAAGTGGTTTCCCTAGCAACAATAACCTGTGAAACTTGTTAACCATTTTCCCTCTGCGATCATGTGGATTTTTAGTGGTTCAATTCAGAGCTCACTATCTCATTCAGAATTATTACCGTGGCTAGAAATGTGTGTGTGATGGGCTTGAATCAACAGATAATCTAGTTTAAAGAGAATATTAATTTGATTTGTGGGGATTTTAGCAAGTTTCTCTGTGGACTTTTAGTCCAGTTTGTTATTACAGGGGTTTTCATGGTAAAATCACTTTTAGGAATGAATGGGTGCTTTTTACATAAAACTTTTTAAGTAAAAGATTCCCAGATGTTAAAAGTAAACCATTCTGAAAGAGTAAATACGAATTCTATGGGCACGTCCACACAAGCAGGCACATGCGCTTGCAGCAGCTCAAATAAAAGGGGTGCAAATTTGAGCCAGGGCTTTTTGCCTCGGTGCATGTGCCCGGACATGCACTTTGGTGCGGTGCAAGTTGTGCCACTTGGGGCAAAATAACCCTGCCTGGCTCCTCCTGGATCTGCAGCCAGGGGGAGCTAAAGCCTGGGGCCAGCACCTGTACTGTCCCCAGCAGTGTAAAAAGCTACCCTGTCCTGGCCCCATCAATACAAAAAGCTGCCCTGGCAAGTAGCTCAGGACTACTTGCTCTCAGGAGCTTCTAGGACCCAGCCAATTGATACCTGGGGACACTACCAGGTATGTGCCAGATGGACTTCTGAAGCAGCCCTGAGAGTTACCTGCACCCTCTACCCACTGCAGCAGTCTGGCAGTGGGTGCTTCTGCCTGGCTGTGACCTGCTGCCACCTGCCAGACCTGGATGGGGACTGCACAGCTAGTAGAGGGATCTGCCCCTCTGGGCCAGCTGCCAGCGAGTTATGGCTGCAGAGATGGCCTTTGTGAGGCACTACTGCCAAGTTTGCTCCTGCCTGGCCATCTGGGCAGCTACCACCTGGAAGTTGATCTCAGTGTGATGGCCTGCTTTGAAAGCATGTCCTCCTGGCCCCAATTGGCCAGAAGGTCAGCCACCTCCAGCTAGATCCAAGGTGCCAGCTCTGAGCAGGCTCCTGTGCCTGGGTCCTGCCACTGGCCCCCATAGCAGGAATTCTGGCATTCCCTATTTGAAAACTGAAAAATCCCTCATAAAAAAAACCACCGAAGTCACCCTGTAAAATACCCTGAAATCCATGTTCCTCCACAATTAAAACAAAAGATCGTTATGTAGAGAGAGAACACGAGAGACAGAAAGACAACAATCAGTTGGGCAATGTTTTATTGATATATCTACAGTGTTAAAGCAATGTGGAAGGCTACCAGTATCTCTATCATCATAATAAACTTATTTCAAAATACGTATATGTTTTGATGCTTGACTTTGCTTTTCTTACCATAGAGTAGTAAGAGCTCCCCCTGACCCCTTCACTAACCAGGATGTGGGGACAGCTGCCCCTGCAGCCACAGCTCCTGCCAGCATGTCTCATCCTGTTTAGAAGCTGAACACTCAGGGAGTGTGCTGGGAGGATGTGGGGTTTGCTGAAGGAGGGTGAAAAGAGGGGTGGGGGGATGTGGGTGGCTGTAGAGGGATGAGGGGACAGTGGAGTGCATGGGTAGGTGTGGTTGGATTGTGGGGGCACTGCTGAGGAGGGGGTGGGTCCCTGGACCCCTGCAAGATGCAGTCCCCCTGCAGAGCTCACAGACTGCTGCCCCACAGGGGCTGCTATTCCCCCTTCAGGGCCCACATGCCCCACCCTCACTAGCTCCCCCAGTCCCCTGGATTTCTGCCCCACCCCCCACCAGCTCCTACACCCCCCCAATGACTGTCTCACCCGGCCTCAGCCTCCTGGTACTTAAAAGAAATAAATAAAAAAGCCCCACACTCCCTGGCAGTAGCAGCTGGCATCAGGGTCACTGGGACCTCGTGACAGAGCCCCCATGCACAGCATGGGTCAGCAGGGACCAGTCCCAGCTGCTTGGCTCCTGCACTGCCTCTGCCCCATCATGTAGGTGTGGCCCAGATCAGCCTGAGCAGTGGCAGGCCCAGGGTGACAGCCACAAAGGCCCCAGATGCCCAACAGCACGTGGAGCCATGCGGTACTCTGCTGACCCAGGCCGCACCTGTGTGGTGGGGCAGTGACAATGTGGGTGCCAGGTGGCATTGGCTGGTCCCTGCTGCTCTGTGCTGTGTGGGGGGGCTCTGCCATGAGGTCCCAGTGACCCCTAGGCTGCTGCTACTTCTAACGAGTGCCAGGCTTTTTTTCGTTTTATTGCAGGATGCTGGGGCTGGGTAGGGCCACAGTGGGGGGGGGGCTCAGGGGGCAGGGGGGGTCTGGGGCTGGTTGG
>NW_017729031.1:76672704-76673194 GCF_001723915.1 Gavialis gangeticus
GAAAGATCCTATCACGCCTTTGCCTACATGTCTGGCAGGAGCTTTAGTTACTTTATATTTTCTAATGTTACCAATTACACTCTTAAAGCCACGTGCAGTTCACTCTAGGCTGGGGCAATAATCACGCAGAGCAAATATCCAAAATCAAATACAGAACCTTTATTCACTCGAGTGAGGTGCCTCTTTGAGAGAGGGACCCCACCTACTAGTTATCATACTTTTTTATACTTAGCAAGGCGACAGCGTTAGTTTGTGATTAGCTCGTGCTCATAAAAATACTCAATCATCTATTAACTAAATCACTATTCTATCTAATCAAGCGGCACTGTGAGCATGAACACCGAAGTTTAACTCTTGTGAATTATATGTCTCATATATTTTGTCTCAACATGTTTCTTTATCTTACAATCACAATCCATGCCCGACTTTCAAGGTTTCCCTGTTGACGAGACTCCCTGGTTGACTGGCTTCAGCTGGCTTCATATCTTAT
>NW_017729031.1:76673553-76674277 GCF_001723915.1 Gavialis gangeticus
ATGACTGACAGGTCCTCAGGTCACCCAGGGGGCACAAGCTGGGTGAGCCTTGGAATTTTCCACTGACAGAGTAAAATGCGCATGTCCGTTTCAGCTCTTCTGTGTTGTCAGCACACCCTTAAGATTTTCCGTGACAGTTGCGAAAGCCCTTAAGGTGACTGTGGGAGTGGCTGGGGAATGAGGCTATATGAGGCAGTGATCTGGGGTGCTGGGGAGTGGGTGGGGGATGGGGCCAGCAGGGGTCTCCTCCCCCATCTTCAGCCCCCACCCCACCCCTTACATACTGGCATGGAGCCCAGGTCCAGCTCCCTGCTTCAGCACCGGGGCAAGGGCCAACCATAGAGACACTCAGGCTAGCTACCAGAACATCTCTGTGGAGGACCCGAGCCTCCAGTTGCTTTTATCCCAGCAGCTTTTTTCCTGCCCTGCTTTTTTCCCCTGGGGTATTTTTTGACCCCTTGATATCCAGGGGTCTAATTTTGCCCCTGCCCTGCAAGTTTGCAGCACAGGGAACTTTTTTTGTTCCTGCACATGCCAACAGGTTCAGGTCCCTCAGCCTCTCCTCATAGGGCCTGCCCTGTTGCCCTCCAACCAAGCAGGTGGCCCTCCTCTGAACCCTCTTAAGGCAGACCATATCCTTCTTAAAGTGTGGAGCCCAGAACTGGACACAGTACTCCAATTGAGGCAAGACCAATGTCATGTAGCGGAGGAGTATCACCTCTCT
>NW_017729031.1:76679277-76717853 GCF_001723915.1 Gavialis gangeticus
GGCCCCAGGACTGAGCCCTGGGGGACCCCACTATTCACATCCCACCAGGTCAAGTACGACCCATCCACCACCACTCTCTGGGTGCGCCCCATCAGCCAATTTCTGGCCCGTCCAACTGTGTAGGCATCAATGCCACAGTCACTCAATGTATTAATGAGATTGGGGTGAGAGACAGTGTCAAAGGCCTTCTTAAAGTCCAGAAAGATCCTATCACGCCTTTGCCTACATGTCTGGCAGGAGCTTTAGTTACTTTATATTTTCTAATGTTACCAATTACACTCTTAAAGCCACGTGCAGTTCACTCTAGGCTGGGGCAATAATCACGCAGAGCAAATATCCAAAATCAAATACAGAACCTTTATTCACTCGAGTGAGGTGCCTCTTTGAGAGAGGGACCCCACCTACTAGTTATCATACTTTTTTATACTTAGCAAGGCGACAGCGTTAGTTTGTGATTAGCTCGTGCTCATAAAAATACTCAATCATCTATTAACTAAATCACTATTCTATCTAATCAAGCGGCACTGTGAGCATGAACACCGAAGTTTAACTCTTGTGAATTATATGTCTCATATATTTTGTCTCAACATGTTTCTTTATCTTACAATCACAATCCATGCCCGACTTTCAAGGTTTCCCTGTTGACGAGACTCCCTGGTTGACTGGCTTCAGCTGGCTTCATATCTTATCAGTAACCCTCACACAGTACCAGTACCTCTCTTCTCTCCCAGCCGTCTCGTAAGTGCTGTGTCCGCTTTTATGAAATAGAGGTGAAAGGACAAAGAAATGGCCTCACTTTTAGAATTACAAAGCCTTGCTTTTAGCCCTACAAGATTCATATACAATACTAAGGAGATGTACTCTGAAAGCATGTAAGATTCATATAAATTATCCCCCAAAACTGAGGTGAGAAAAGGAGCATCCTCTTCTTCCACTCTTTGTCCTATCCCAAGTGTTCTTGTAGTGCATTTCAACCTTTCATCTAACATGATGCCTCTTAACTGCACAACCTGACAACTAAGTTTTTCTCTGTTGCATAGGATTACACACTATTTCTGGAAAAATATAGCTGGGCATGGGTTGAGCTCTGCATCACTACAGTCTCACACTGCCTAACACCCCATCAATCAGCCATCATTCCTACCCAGCTTTCAGTGACTACTGCCCAAATCTCTGAACAAGCAATTTTCTAAGTGTTGTTTACCAAAAAACTAACCAAGTACATAATGCTTAGGCTGTATTCTCATATCAATGGCAAATTTCAAAGACAACTTTTATTATCACAGAGTTTGTACACTCCTAAGTCTACTGAGAGACTAGTTGTACCTACAGCAAAACTGAAAGATGTCCCCAGACAGGTTTTCTCCTATGATACTCTTTTCTCATGAACTTTCATAATCCTCAAAAGAGACCATCTGGAGATAAACTATCCCATTATTAATGTGTTATAAAGCACTGAAACAGAAAAAAATATGCTATTTGAAAATGCATTTAATTGGAAAAGAAGAAAATTAATATTTTATCAGCCTTTCAGCTGTTGTTACAATCTTTAGACATGTCCTAAGCATTTTACATTTCTCTTGATTCCTCCCTGAACATGAAGAGAGCCTAATGCAACATCACTTTTGTGAAAATAAGGGCTTATAATGTCATGTATTCTGTCCTGTGTACTCTGGTTGGATTTCAGTGCTGTGTGTGTTGAAAACTGGAGGAACCGAGGAGCCATAAGGCCTGTTACCTGCCCATCCACTAACCCTTCTTAAAGGGACTTGTTCCATCTCCCTTCCTGGAGCAAGTGAGATCCTGTGCTTTCCTGAGTGAAGGAGGAAGTGTTGTGTAGGAGAAAGTGCTCGTCATGGTGTTAACTGGGTTAACCAAAATTATGAAGACTGAGCCATGCTCTGTTTTTCTCCCCACTTCTTGTTCAGTTAGTAGGAGTTTTCCCTACACTCAGTAGTGATGAATTTAAATAACACCGGTCCCCGCACTTCAGTTCTGTGAGTAAATTATTAATTTTATTATGCTGAGTGCCCAGTCTAATTCTATGATGTAGTCTTAATTCTCATCAGAACACCTTAAAAATCTGCAGACTTTGTTTCATGTTTTTCAACTTCTAATTTTCTTTCTGAGGGAAACAAATATATCCCTGCAGTAAACAAGTCCCACAGGCACTCATTGTTATATAGTAAAACAAGTAGGACAACAGATGCTGGATTCAATTTTTTTCCCACAGAATAATAAATGCCTTGGATGTTCCTAAAAAGTGTGTTTTGTGCAGATCACTAAATAATTCATTATCAAAATCTGTCTGTTTTACATATTGTGCATAAAAATACCATAAAGGACTGAAATAAATAGTTTTAATGTGTTGTTAAATGAGGGTTGGGGCATCACCTAAGTGACTTTGGGGTGTAAGCCACCTTGAAAGTCCTTAGAAAAGTCTAAATATTCCATTCTAGTTGTTTAAAACATATCTAAATATAAGAATAACATTGGATCACAACTTAATGCTTCATACTGTCCAATCAACCTTAGGAATGTTTCAGATTTCTAGTCAGTGAAAAAGTGCAATTTTCTTCAATAAATTTTACAAACAAATCCTTGAACCATAAGTACGCCAAGTTTATTTTATCTCTGATGTTTCAATATAATTATGCATATCCTGCTGACATTCTCCTTTAAATAATATTTTTAAAATGTATTACCTGCTGGACTTTACACTAACCATTTGAATGAATTTCCTTAACCTTTATAACTTTATCCATGGATTTCTTCTTCTTTTTTTCCTTCCTAGATTTCATCTATGCTGTTATTCAGTAGTTGTGCAGACAAAGGCACATTTCCACCAGCATCTGCAGTGGCAATATAATAATCTGATCAAAATTTATGTAGCATAACCTGCTCTACTAACTTCACTCTACTTTTTAGTCAGATCTAACTTCTGCACAGCTCTTTCTGTAAAAGAGAAAAATAATTAGAGAAAGCCAAGAACTATAAAGAACGGATAGTTGATTAACTCAATTATTACTGAAATTGAGATCTAGTTTACACTTGGGATATACTAAGACTGATACTTTTAAAAGTCAGCATGAGAAACTAGCCACAGAATCAGTAAGAGCAGAGAAATGTCAACCCATACATTTTTATAGAGCACCCTATATTCAAACAACTTTAATGACAAAGGTATAGATTCAATGCAGGAATTCCTGAGTGAAGTAATTGCTCTGTATTGTAGTGATTAGATGACAATAATAGTCTCTGTGACTTTCAATACATGGGTCTGTAAACTGGCATGGAATAATTGACCAGTAGTTTAAAGTGGGCTGTTTTTTTAAACGCTTGTCCCAAACTTTCATCATGGTAAAAATTAATACAAGTCTCACGGGGCCACTGTATAAATCTCAGTGGAGAAAAAGTAGTGGGAAGATTTCAGGTGAAGGAGTCAAAGGATAACGTTGATTGCATAAGTTCACACACATTGTGTGTTGGTGTATATTCAGTACATACACATGCACACACATTGTACATTTCACACCCATGTTGTTGGTTTATCAGATGGATTTTAAAGAAGTTTCATGCTTTAACAGTGTTAGGTATTAGAAAACAATCAGAAGCTGCTAAAACTAACTTAACTTGATCATCCAGGGACAAGAACAATGTAATTCTGCAATTTTGTGTAACAGGCTGTCAAGTTTGTTAAACGATAAGTTCAACACAAGAGTTTTCCTGAGAAATGGGGAAAAATGTGCTGAGCTATTAGTTCTGAAAGTTTGCTTGTTTATGTCAGGTTTCAAGGGGATTTTTGAAGATGACAACATTTCTCACCAATGTAGATGGTACGCCTTAGACAACCACTGGAAGATGATGTACTAGAGCTCCTTGAGCCCTGGTTATGGTTTTCTTTTGTCTTCTGCAGATGCCACAGGAGACGTCACATTTTCTATAGTGAACTCCCATTGGCTGTGTAGAGAAAAAACAATATTTAAAATCATCTATATTGTTATGATTGGCTTTTTCTTTCTTTCCCTGTATATATGTGCAGGTTCTAGTTGTACAAAGATCTGACCATGTGCTAATTTTCCTTAGTGGTAGTTTTGTTTGTTTATAATCTGAGTTCTACAGCCATTGTTTTTGGGAGTTGTGTGTTTGTTTTACTAGTTCAGTAACAAGTCTTTGTATCATGGAAGGTCCCATATTTTCTTGCATGGCCCCAAGTGGAGAATGTAGAAGAAAATATTTTTCCACAGCCATAGTTAATGGTGATAGAGTAAGTCCTCCTGGGGACATGGAGGCTAGTTACAGACATTACACCTATCACTCTTTGAACATACAGAAAGTGCTCTAAAGCCATAACTAGGTAAATGTTCTCAGCTCTTAGAGAGCTTTAAAAATGGTGGATCACACTCTAAGTTAACCCTCAGTGGGATCTGGCACAGATGTTTGATGAAGCACTCTAGTAGAAAGTGCTTTAGTCTAATACCTCATCCACTGAGGATTCATTTAAAGTGTAATCATTGGTAGCCCAGGTTGTGTTGCATGGGACTGCACTCTAGCCTCAGGCAGAGCTTGTTTGCTCTAGCCAAACTCTGGGCTCCCCCTGGGCTATCACTGACTTGACTTAGTGACAGCTTCTGATCCCAGTCCCACCTCCTCCCTCTGGCTACCTTTGAGCCACAGCCAGCAGGAGGGGGGAGTGTTTCTCTCTTCCCACAGCCACCCTGGCCCTGCAGTATGCCTCAGTCCAGCTGGGGGCGTTGCAGGGGAAGGGGTCCAGAGTCTTCCTCCCTGCAGCAGCCCCAGTCCCATGGTGCATCACTGCCTGGCTGGGGCTGCTGCAGAGACACAGAGTCCAGACTTCTTTCCCCTCCAGTCCCCCCATGCTGGCAGAGGAGCTTCCCATCCAGGGGAGACTATGGGGAAAGGGGTCTGGGGTCTTTCTCTGTGCAGCAGCCGAAGCTCTAGCCCCAGCATGCCACTGCCAGGCTCTGGCAGGATGCAGGAACTCAGAGCTTAGACTCCTTTCTCCTGCAGCCCCACCTGGCTGGCCACGATTGCTGCCCAGATGGAGGGGCCATGGGGGAAGGGGTCTGGGGTCTCTCTCTTCACAGCAGTCCCAGCCCCATGGTACACCATTGCCTCACTGGAGGGCTGCATTGGAAGGGGACTGGGGTCTCTCCCCTACAGGCACTGCTGACAATTGCCAGCTGGTGTGGGGGGGCATGCTGGGAAGAGGGGCCAGTCTGGAAGCCTCCTGGGAGGCATGCAGGAGCTCCCCCAGTGACCAGTGTGGGTAGGCTCAAAGTCCCCCCCACTGAACAGGTGGGACGCTTCTCATAGGTAGGAAGCTTCTGCAGGACTCCACTTCTCACAGAGAAGCTAACGGGCTGTGGAGTGGATGCCTACCCAGTCAGGTGGGTGGCTAACTGGCTTAAGGACCACTCCAAGACAGCTGTGGTGGATGGGTCATTCTCGGCCTGGAAGGAGGTGGGCAGTGGGGTCCCGCAGGGTTCGGTCCTTGGACTGGTGTTATTTAATATCTTTATCAGTGATTTGGACAAAGATGTGGTGAGCACCCCCTCCAAGTTCATAGATGATACCTAGTTATGGGGCAAAGTTAATTCACCAGGGGGCAGGGAGCAGATACAGGCCAACCTGGACAGGTTAGATCAATGGGCGGAATGAAATAGGATGCAATTCAACAAAGATAAATGTAAGATACTCCACCTAGGAAGGAGGAATCCCCAGCACACCTATAGGTTGGGGTAAGTCCTCCTCAGCAGCTCAGAGGCTGAGAGATATCTTGGAGTCATAGTTGACTCCAAGGTGAGCATGAGCCAGTAGTGTAACCAGGCCATCAACAAAGCCAATCGCACCTTGTCATGTGTTAGCAGATGCCTGACCAACAGATTGAGGGAGGTGATGCTCCCCCTCTATGCGGCATTAATCAGGCTGCAGTTGGAGTGCTGTGTCCAGTTTTGGGTGCCACACTTCAAGAGGGACACGGAAAATCTGGAGAGGCTTCAGAGAAGGGCCACTTTCATGATTAGTGCTCTCCATGAAAGACCCTACGAGGAGAGTAAAGGTGGCCAGAGTCTGGAATGGGCTTCCAAGAGAGGTGGTACTATCACCTAACTTGGAGGTCTTCAAGAGGAGGCTTGATAGTCACCTGGCTGGGGTCATCTGACCTTGGTCCTCTTGCCAAGGGCAAGGGGTCAGACACAATGATCCATTGGGTCCCTTCTGACTCTATAATCTATGAATCTATGGATCTATGAAAAACAGCTAATGTCTGTTCAGTTTGCTCATGCTCTTAAAGTGCTTTAAGCAAAGTGCAATATTTCTGTCAGGGGGGTTTTGAACACCTGTACTTATCTAGTGTCCATGAAGTGTGGCACCAGTAAGTTCTTGCAGCCAGCTACCTTCCAAACTATATTGTCGGATGCTACACTTCAGTGATACTGTGTTTCCAGGCAGACTTTATCACACAAGGATATGCCCCATACCTGTGCAAGGGCAGTAGCAAGACTCTTGTTTCCTTATTGTAAGTAGCTCTTTCCATACAGTTCTGCAAATACAAGTGTTGTTCCATATCACAAGCTTCATTAAAATACTACAAGCAGTTCACTTTCAACTTCATGCATAAACTACGGTCCTCAGCCAGCAGTTATGTCTGTGAGAGGATTAACAGGACTACCATCTTGACAGCTAAATAGCATGAAAGGTTTCTTAAGGGGTGCTTCTTTACCCCTGAAGAAAACCACTTCTCTGCTTAAAACCTGCACCCCAATTTGTCAGGGGGAGGGCTGTTTTTTTAAGGAAAAGGGGCATGTTGCATGTGAAAAATATGGCATTTCTTACCTTATCAGAAATACAGTAATATCAGAGCTGATTAGGTTGTATTTTTATTTCCTTCCTCTTTTATTTTTTTTATTTAAAATAGATTAATTTGCAAAGCCTCTTTTCAGGTTCAGGTCAAGGTCACAAGTTAGAAATGAAAAGTAAGGCATGTTTGGACAGTTATGATCGGATAAGAGCAGGTCAGAATATTTTTGACAGTTTTTTTCTGGTAAGAGATCATTGATTTGTCAGGTCTGGAGTAGACTTTTTAGTCAAAACCAGAGAAAGAGAGAAATTGAGAGAGAATTTTGAAAATTCTTTATTTCCTCCTGATTTAGAGAAAAAACAAATTTTTAAACTTTCATATTTTATGCAAACTGAAATATCTATTTTCTAGCTTGTCTCTTTGTGGTATTATTTTGAACTTGCTTGTTAAGGTGACATTGTTAACCCATATGGAAGCCTGTTAAATAATTAGTTTATTTCTTTTCTTCTTTCTCTGCTTAAAAAGAATCCTGACTTCTATACTTCTATTTTTCCTTACTGCTGGCTTATTTTTCCTAATTTTTTCATTTTGCAAGAATAGATGTAATAATTATTAACAATTTAAGAAGCTTACTAGATATTTGGAAAGGGTTAAACTCTGCATTTTCAATTCTATTACCGTTCTTTAAAAATGAATCAAGTGATTTAATGAAATGTGAACAATAAGTTCACCTATGGGCATCATGGGCTGCAAAGACAAAAGATTTAACAATAATATTGTCTTTTCAGGCATTTAATAAATAATGAATGCCAACGTGTCAGCAGAGAAGCATACACTAGATAAACTGGATAAATAGTTTTGCATTGTAATACTACCCATATGTGATCTGTCTCTTTATGACTAAGAAGATCTATCTGTCTCGTTAAGATACTGTTTTTTTTCTGCATTCTACATTTTATTGCTTTATAAAATATTTTACAAACTTACTTTCTACCAGATCTGTTTCTGTTTCAATAATAAAACTGTAATAATAAAAATAACTTTGATCCAGCCTCTCTGTCTGTGGAATTCCCATCAGTTTCAAAGGGAATATTGTACAAAGAGTGACTAAGGAATTGGGCCCACAGCAACCAAGTGTCATTGCACATTTGATTTTTTTTCTCTTATATTTTAAGTAAGTTCTTACACTATTGCTTTTTCACTGGGTTCAGCCATAATTAGCTCAGAGAGAGAAGTTATTCTGAGAACCCTAAAAGGCTTAACAGCAATAATGCTGATATTTTTAAAAGAAAACTTTCCAAAAAAATCTTTCTAAAATAACTTCTAATGCTAAGTTTGCATTTCTATATAGTTATGGAAAAAACAGAAAATACCAAATTATAAAGCAGTGCATTACTTTAACAAAGCAGTATCAATCAACCAATTCAAGCAGTGGTACAAGGAGATTCCCAGAATGCCAGCATATACTTCAAGTTAAAGACCATAGTCTCAAAAACAATATCCTTTTTTATATTATTTTATTCTCATTACTTAAGCTACTTAGGCTATCAGTACCAAATTACCAAAATACTATGTATCTACAAATATTTCTATTTTTTAAAATCACTTTAATTTTACATTTTAAGACATGTATGCCATGTCCAAGAGTCTTGACCTGTTTCCCTCTCTTGTTCTACTCCTAACCCCTGCATATCAGTTCTGTATTTACTGTGTTTTGGAACATTTGTCCTACTTTTGGCTTACATAATATTTACCTGACAAATAAAATACTCTTGCCTTATGTACAGTTGCAAGCCTAGTCTGACTTCCATTAACCTAGCTCCTTAACTTCTCTAAAATCTATATCTGTAAGAAACTAATTCTTTTTCCTTAAAACTTTCTTAGGTAGCAGTGGGGGGAAAGGTTATAGTCAGGCATTTCCTCCTCATCCTTCTACACAGGTCATCATTAACCAAGCCAGTTACCTCTTAATAATAAAAAAAATGGTGGTTTTAGGTCAGGTTAACTTTTTTTTTTCCCCCTGTAGTGTACCTTGCTTGTTCGTTTGCTTTAGACATAAGAACCCAGAAGCAAAATGGACAGGGATATAGCATAGAAATGCTGTTTTCTTTCTTTTTTTTGGTCATTGCAACATTCTAGCTCTCTATCATTTCCAGACAAGTACAACATAACAAAGAGGTTATTGCATACAGCTGTGCAAGACTGCCAGGCAGCTAACATCTGGAAATAGAAGATTAGTCAAACTAGCTAAAGGTGCAGCTGGTTAGCAAATGGGAATCTAAAGCACAGGAAACAGCAGAAAAATAGAGCTCTTCACTGATAGAGCTTAGAGAGGAAGATTTTTGTGATGTGTTTGTACTGCTATTTAGTGTACATAGTGGCTTAGCTTTAAAGCAGGATAGTACTTGTATGCCTTGTGATTAAGGGGAAAATGCATTGTTGAACATAAGCTGCAATTAGGTAGCTTTATAGCTGATTTATCATCCTGATCCTAAAGGTTAGAAATGTGGGTTAGTTTTATTCATTACACACTTGTGTAGATTAAGAAGGGACCGTTTAAATTTCTATGAGAGTGATTCTACAACTTTCAGAGTCAAAGAACCAAAAGGGACTTGCTGAACAAAATGTTAAATCTTTCATAGCTTTTGTCTAGTTCAGGGTCAGGCTTAAATCTGTTTAATGATAGGAAAAAAATCTAAATGTCTAATACTTCAAAAGCTCTGCTTCTAGAATCAGCTGTCATCATCCTTGCCAAATCAAGTTTAATTGTTACTTCAGACTATAGTTTGGATAGGGTGGCAAAGGTGCATTCTGCTCTTGCCAAACATTTTGAATAGCTGCTAATATAATTCCAGGTAGGGTCTTTGTGCCAGATAAACTGAGGTATGAGGCAATATGTTATACCCAAAACAAGGAAAGCAGGACCACAACATTTCAACCACTTGGAAATGAAACAGGGTAGTGAAGTCAGTAGTGTAGCCTTTAAGTCTAAGAGATCACTTAATCATTAATGGTTAGTCAGGTGTTGGATAGAGCAGGCATATTGTCTCTTATCCAGGTCCTAGTCTTTACCAAGAATATGCAGGCTCCCACACCACTTATTTCTAGATCTAATGAAAAGAAGAGAATTGAAAACCTTTATCAATATTGATGATATTCCTGTCTACTTGATCTCCATTTCTTCAGGAATTCAATAAAGATATTGAAGTAAATAAGCAATAATCCCTGAATGGTCCTATAGCTGAGAATAAAAAGAGCCACTGCTTCTCCTCAAAGGAGGGAAAATCATCTTCTAGATTTTCCTAAAAGAATAAGATAAACCATTAAAAAGTCATTCTCCACCTCAGTTGAGTCTTGCAGCCATGACAGAAGCCCATGAACAGAAGCCAAGCTCAGGGATATCAAAGGACATTGAAAGATCAAGCAGTATTAACACAAGTATCCATGGCCTACATCCATTGTCCTATAGTAGTTTGTCAGCTGCCATTAGTGCGGTGTCCAGGTCACTACATGGTCTGAAGCCTGGATAAGTGAAATTAAAGCAGGGGTTGGAAAACATAGTTGTTTGATCTGAGATTTGACTACAGTTTGGAGCTTATTGGTCACTGTTTGAGTGGGGCCTTAGACTGCATTCTTTCTGTTGCAACATATCATCTGACATTTATCTCTTTTCCCCTCAATCACCCTATGTATGCCAAATTCAGACACTGATTTTCATTTAATAACTTTCATAGACATTAGGGCTGGAAGGGACCTCAGACGATCACTGAGTCCAGACCCCTACCCCAGGGGCAGAAAGTCAGCTGGGGTCATAGGATGACTTCCCTTTGAATGTCGATGTACTGATAAAAAGTCTTGGGTTGTACTAGCAGTCAGGTTTCCTGACCCTTATGCCAGTATTATGACTAGGTCAACACATTGCTTTATGATACCCTTTTGACACTCATTCAACAGCTGATAGTTTTTAAAGTAATACAGGAAGTCCTTGAACTTATGATTAAAAAATTAGTTCCTGAAAACCTCCTCTTAAGTCAAAATGTCGTAAATTGGATCCGATTTTCCCATAGGAACAATGTTATAAATGGGGGTTTGGTCCCTGAACCAATGCCCGATGCCCTATTTTCATAAAAAAAATAAAACAGAAATTTGTACTTAATCAGTTATAGATAAGTAATACGCTACATTAATGTATTTATATTGTAAATAGCAATCATATTGATTTGGAAGGACTTCTTTGAGGTGATTTTGCTGGACTTTTAGAAGGGTTCTTGGCTGGAATCTTCTCAGGAGTCTTGGCTGCAGGTTTTTCTGGAGTATTTCCTGCTTTCTTAAAGAAAGTGTCCAAGGAAGTTTGCAGAGATGTTCTCTAGGGAGGTGAGCAATGCAGCGAACTTGTTCACTGGCATGGCATCACATCGGATCAAGCATTGTAAAGTTGAACCTGACATCAGAAAGTCAAAACAGGATGTCAATTTATGAATGTCATAAGTGCCATTCATTGTAACTCAAAACATCTTAAATCAAGGACTGCCTGTATTTGGTTATACGCTTGCATGTGTATTTTAACATTTATTGTTATCAATTTCATAAAGACTTTATTACATTCATTTATTGGAGCACAGTGATCAAGGTAATTTTCTCTTACATATTTGCATGGCACTTTTGAAATGAGTTAAACATTACAATAATTCACAAAACTGATTTGGAGAAAAATAATTTCCTAATTTTGTCTGTGGTTATTGTTAGAGACCAAAATGTTCTTCTCGTCTCTGAACAGTAACAGCAGTTTTGTCCCATTGCTCTATTCTGGCTGGTGAATACTTCCATGAATCTGCATTGCCAACATCTGGAAATACAGTGAAGTATTCAGATGTTAATGAGTTTTCTTATTTTGGTGAAAATAAGACACGGGTTAAGTACATCTACATGGAGAAACTGGTTTTAGATAAGTTAATACATTGGTTACACTAATTCTGGTGTTTTATAAATATGTACTTTTACCCTGGCCTCGTACAGGCATTCCTGCTCTCCAAGGAGAAACCACAAGCAAACAAATGTTCAGCCATTTTCTCCATGAGTAAAAATGGCTGTTCCAGAAGACAAATAACCTGGGAACAACCAGGGTTAAAGCACTCCCAGGAATGTGTTGCTCACTGATCTCTGCTGTAGACACTAAGACTTTTATCCAAAATTTATCAGAATCCTACTATTGATGTTAGAAGGTTTTACAGTAGGGCCTAAAGGCTTAGTGTTCAAAAAATGCACACAAAAAAATGTAGATGCTGCTAGTAAATGGAACCTGCATATGTGAATCAGGTTATCTGGAATTTTAATTCAAGTCTGAGTCACAATCACAATCACCAGTTTTGTATGTATGCACAATTAGAAAAAGAACTGTGGGTGCAGATTTAGCAGCCAGTTTAAGCATATTTGTCCTCTGGATAAAAAGGGAGGAAAGGAAAAAGAAATTTTGCATTTTGGTTACTTCACTATCATTTGATGGATCTGCTGTTCAGTAATATCCATTCCTTAATCTTCATATACATAGGTATTAAGTCAGCATTTAAGAATACAGTATAACCCTCCATCGGAGATAAGCTACTGCATTTTACTGTAGTGATGAAATCAACCTTTTCAAAAAATCTGTTAAATAGCCCTTGACTAAACAAGGCTGTTTCAGCTAAGAGAAATTTAATTTGTATGTGTGTTGGCAGAATCTCAATGTGATAGAGGTCTCCTTTAATTCAGTATCTCTTGGCAAAGAAGTGCTCCTGAAAAATGAAGGATTACATGTTTCTGATTTTATACACTATGCTTGAGAGAAAGAGACTGGTTATGCTTCAAAACAAACTAAACAGTAACAAAGTATTTCTTAATCTTATAGACTGCATTAGTTGAAGGGGTTTGCCAGCTAGAAGTGTTGTCCTTGCTACAAAAGTTGACAGGGCAGATGACTTTGAGCAACCGAGTCTATCCAACAAGTGCATCAAGTATTTCTGTTGTTTACATTAGTTAGTGATGCTGCCAATAGAGAAGCTGCTGGGAGATCTTCAGTTGATATCTGCATACGCAAAGGGACAAAAAAATTTTTTGGGGGGGGGGGCTGAGCACACACATGCACACATGAGCATATACGCATGCATGTGCATGCCCCACAGGTGGGAAAGTCTGTGGGGGAAGGGGTGAGAGGAGAGGAAAGGGATCTACATGGGGTAGGGCAGGCTGCCACTGCAGGCTGGGGCTCCAGCAGCGCCAGGCTCTTCCTGGCAGGGGTGGTCGTGCTGCGCTCCTGTCTTCCTTAATAGTATAACTCTCAGATAACTGGAATTTTTAGATAACCAGCACCCCCCTTAACCCACTCATGCCAGATAACAAAGCTTTTACTGTACTGTTTTTTCCTAAAGACAATGTTGTATATACATGTTAATTAATATAGTTTAAATTGCCTAATTAAGACTGCCCTAGTCTGCATTTAATTCTCATTCAGTGAGGATTAGTTAAACTGGACTAGAGCCAATCTTAATTCAGACTACAGGCATCCACATATATGTAGTGACAGCTGTAGTCTGGATTAAATCTAGAAAAATGTAACGTCTATAAATGGCCTGAGAGTCTTAACATCAAAAATGGCTTAAAATGATGCGATTCAGCTTTCTGAACAAACTTCCTCTATGCATAGATTTTAAAATTATTGGATGTTCCAATTCACTATAATATTACATTAGCAGTTGGACACTGCTCTGGTCACATCACTATGGGAGAATCTTATTCACTCCAGTTTTTATTTTACACAAGGTGCTAGGCAATGGAGTAGAAAATAACCAGAAAAAAATGTTTTAACATTCAATTTCCATATTTATTAGTAAGGATCTCTAGTATTTTTATGTATTTTAACACCTCCAAATATAGGGATTCCTTTAGTTTCTGTGGCATCCTTTGCTCATACTGAGAATTTCATCATAATCAACAAATCCTTACTTTAGACAGGCAGGTTTATTCTCCTAAATACAGTTATAATGAGGATAATGCAACAAGAGGAAAAGATTAATAAAGGAATGCTTCAATTAGAGGGAAATAATGAATTTTCAATACCAATAACATTAGTTTTATTGCTTTCTGATCTGTCTACCTTTTGCCAGTTTGCCATTGCAGTAATTTTTACTTCCTTTCTGTTTGTTTATATATTAAAATAGCTCATTATCATTATCATTCTTGCTAGTATAGTCTTATCATCTCTCAACACTTGTGTAAGCTCCATTGATATATCTTTTGATCCAAACCCTCCTCTAAAAATAGGATTTATGTTCCTTGTGTGCTACAGCTGACCCTTGACGTAGTTTAAATAGCATCTCTGGAAACTGATGGCAACATAGGGAAACTGAAAACAGAAGGTATTTTTTGTTGTTTGTCTCAAAGAAATGACAGTGTCCCACTGTGGAAGAACCGGTAGACTAAAAAAGAAATGGCAGGACCCAACCTACCTGTATTATAAGGATTTAATAGCCCTTGCTCTGCTTCATCCTTTATCATAAGAATGTAGGTATAGATTTTCTGTTCTAATTCTTTGCACAAAAAAACCCACAAAACAAAACAAAAAGGCCATGGTTTTTCTTGCCAGCCTTGAATTTTTTACCCTTTCTCTCTTTGTTTTTCTCATTTAAATTACCCATCGGCATTTCTTTTTTTTTTCTAAATATGCACTATGTTAAGGAACATCCATAAACAAATTTAAATTCAGTGAGGAATTCATAGATTCATACTTTGTTAGGGGCTGGAAGAGACCTTGCAGATCATCGGATCCAGCCCCCCTGCTCTAGGCAGGAAGACAACTGGGGTTAGGTGACCCCAGCAAGGTGACTGTCCAGTCTCCTCTTGAAAACCTCCAGGGTAGGTGACTGCACCACCTCTGGAGGGAATTTATTCCACAGTCTGGTCACCCTGACTGTGAAGAAGATTTTCCTGGTAGTAAACCTGAAGCAGTCTTTCAGGAGTTTATATCCATTGGTCCTGGTCTTCCCCAGGGATGCTCTAGTAAACATCTGTTCACCTAGCTCCTGATGCACTCCTCTGATATAGCAGTTAACTGCTATCAAGTCCCCTCTCAGCCTTCTCTTCTTTAGGCTGAAGAGACCCAAGTCCCTCAGTATTTCCCTGTATAGTTTGCCTTACAAGTCCCTGATCATATGTGTGGCTCTTCTCTGGACCCTCTTAAGCTTTTCCAAGTCCTTATTGCAGTGTGCTGCCCAGAACTGGACACGGTACTCCAACTGTGGTCTCACCAACGCTGAGTACAGCAGGACTATCACTTCCTTAGTTTTACATGAGATACATCGGTTGATGCATGCTAGAGTGTTGTTTGCCCTGCTGGCCACCGCATTACACTGGTGGCTCATGTTCATGCAGTGGTCAATCATTACCCATAGGTCCCTTTCAGCCATGGTGCAGGTCAGGCTGTCACCTCCAAACCTGTATGTATGTTGAGGTTTATTTACCCCCAGATAGAGTACCTTACATTTGGAAGTGTTAAACTTCAGCTGGTTCTGGTCTTCCCAACTCTCGAGCCTGTCCAGCTCTGCCTGTATCAGCAACCTATCTTTTGCCGTGGCCAGACTGCCCCATAACTTGGTGTCATCTGCTAACTTGGCCAGCAAGTTTTTCACTCCCCCATCCAAATCACTGATAAAGATGTTGAAAAGCACCAGTCCAAGCTCAGACCCCTGAGGGACACCACTAACCACTTTGTGCCAGGGTAAAACAGATCCATTCATGAGAACTCTCTGGATCCTACCCTGTAGCCAGTTTCCCACCATTTGAGCAGCAGAGCCCACAATCATCCAGTTTTCCCACAAGGATATCATGGGATACTAGATCAAAAGCCTTTTGGAAGTGTAGGTATATAACATCTACCTTGTCTCCCTTCTCCAGGTGGCAAGAGACCTGGTCGCAGGAAAAGATAAGATTGGTAAGACAAAACCTACCCGTGAGAGAGCCATGCTGGCTGTCATTCAGAATTTTACCTTCCATGAGCATATCGCACATAGATTCTTTAATGAGCTTTTCCAGGATTTTCCCTGGGAGAGAAGTTAGGCTGATTGGCCTATAGTAGCCTGGATCCTCCCTCTTCCCCTTCTTAAAGATGGGCACAAGTTGGTTCTCTTCTAATCCTCAGGGATCTCCCTGGGACACCATGAATTCTGTAAGAACTGTGCTAAGGGTTCCACCATGACCTCAGCCAATTATTTGTCCTTCCATAAATACGCAATGCATAGGGGGTGCACAGGGGTGCACATGCACCCCCCGAGAGTGCTGGTGCCCCCTGAGAGTGAGTGCTCTCAGCTTAAGCAACAGGCAGGACAGGCAGGCATAGCGCTGGTCTCCCCCACCCCCAAGAAGTGCTGCTGGCACTTCTGGGCTCAGAGTCTGGCCATGGGGGGGCCTTTCAGCGATTGGCCACAGGGGACCCCTGCCTCCCCCGCTGCCACCTATGAACAGTCCCCACTCAGCTTGTCCTCACCACTGACACCCACATCACTGCCTGTGGGCGGTCACCATGTCCCCCCAGCCTCAGGAGGCATGTGTTGCCTATACTTCCATAACTTTAAAATCATTTTAAAAGTTATGTCACAGAAGATCCAATTATGCTCTACTGAAATCTAGGGTAGTTTTAACATTTATTTCACTGTGGCCTGGATTTCACCCTGGATCCTCTTAAGAATATGACTGATTAAAAAGAAACTAGATATAACAGGTATTTATAGCAATGCAAACAGGCAGCATTGTGTTAAACACATTTCCTTAAAGATTCCTTCAAAAGTAGGGACAAACAGAGTCTTTGTGACATCACCTTTGCAGAAATATTCAGGTAATAGAAACTTAAGAATCTCACTTGTCTTCGTTTCTTACTTTTTCTAACAAATGTTCAGTTTTAGGAGTTACTTAACAGCTCTGCAACCATACACGATGTATTTATGTTGTTATGGTCTCTTTATGTAATCATTTCCAGGGCCAACCAAAATCTAAAGAATATTTTTGTCAAGTTGCAGCTGTCACTTTACAAACAATCCATGACATTTGGTGAAAGTTTAAATTAACATATGTTTTTACAGGCAACAAGGAAACATCTGGGAGATATGACAGCTGTTATACACAAATAATGTTATATTTTTTCTATCCACATTTATGTAGAAAGTTACTAGCTAAAGATGCAAACAAGTGCTTTTGAGCTCAGTATGTTTTCATTAAAGCCAAACCCTGAATACTGGGAGGCTATTTAGCAACTCTTGTAAAGTTCAGTTATGTCCTCTGTGGTGTTCAAACAGCCTATGTTCTCCAGGAGCTTGGACTTCAGTAAATTTCTACAACCTAAAAGTGAGCTTTTAATCATTTCAGTGCACTCCAGGGTGGTGACCTGAACTAGAGCTGGTGAATCAGAGATTGCTGTCCAAGTTTATGCCAGGGTTTGCAAAATAAGCCAACCCTTAAAAAAAAAAAAAACCATGTTGTTAATATCCCACAATACCTGAAACTTCATTTATCTGAAGGTTGTGAGTTTTGCCTTCAACTGAAGAGTTGAACAGAGTGGAAATTACATATTTGTGATAATTAAAATTGAATGTGCTTTACTGGAAGTTGGGGTGTTGGAACTTTAAAAAGCGCCCTTAAAAGGGTTTGTCTAAAATGTGTTAACATATTGGGAATAGTAAAGAAATAAGCACAATCAGCATAGGAAAACCTAGCACCTAATACTTCTACAGACTTGTATTTACTAGTTATCGGCCGTACTCCATTTTTTGATGTTCTTTGTTATACCTTGAATTGGCATGTCCATCAAAGACAAATTTGGCACTTTTTCAGTTATAGTTCTTTAAATTATATATCGTGGAATTCATCCCGGAGATAACTCTACTGAATCCAAGGTCACTTTTGGGTGCTTTTTGCAGAACTGAACTCAAAGACCACATCCAGATGAGCGTGGACGTTTAGTTCCACAGGGACAAGTAGCTGCAGCGTACCTTGCGCTGCACCTACTTGTCCTTGGGGAACGCCCATGTCACACATGCTTTGATCCTCAACAAATTACCTCAGGGTGGTAGGGAGGGCTGGAGCCAGCACTGTGTGGGCTCGAGTAGCCTTACCTGGGGTTCCCCCAGGGCTGCAACAGCGGTGATCTTGCCAGGAAGAGCCTAGCTGGCAGCTGCAGCATGGCTCTGGGTGGCCTGGCTCCACTTTTCAGTGGCATGCGCTGCCTGCATGTGTACTACTGTTTTTTTCCACAGCATACACATGGCATGGAGCAGCATGCACACAGACAACATGTCCTTGCAGTGCAGAGAATACCTGACTGTGAGGTATTTGGTACCGCAGACATGTTTGCAGTGCCACATACCACACAGCCTCACTCATCTGAATGCTCCCAATCAGTTTAATTGAACTGTCAATGGACTGTCATGATTCCTGAGGTTAAACCTGCTGGCGGTATTTAGGACGCCAACAGCCATAAGGATCATAATATATGACAGAGTTTCATAAAAGTTCCTTGTTACACAGAGATTCTGAATACAGTGGCCCCAATCCGTTTATTACTGAAGTAAATATATGTAGAAATGTTTGCAAGAAGAAGAGTAGGCATTTCAAGATACCAGGTAATTTAGATGTGATTTTTAAGAAAACATAAATCTCCACAAAAAACACAATTTGTTCTTTTAAAGTAATAATGGTCTATTAGGTAAATACTCTAAGGGCAAATTCTACTTACCCCACTCACTGAGAAACCTAGGACTAGACTAGAACGGATCTTCTGAGTTGTCAAGTCGCAGGCTCTCACTACTCCAATTAGAAGGCCTTTTCAGAAACCCTGCTCTGACAAGGAATAAACCATCCAATTTTAAGTCTAAATTTATTGGAGGCCATTTATACCCCTTTACTAACCATAGATTTCAATGTAAATGTAATTAAATGAAAAAAAAATCTGACAACCACATGTTTGAGGCTATTGTACACATTCCAAGAAAAAAATTACCCCTCCTCTCACTTTTTCAGTTAAAGATTTTTCATCTTTTCACCTAATGCAAAATAGTTAATTCAGCTAAAAAGTAAAGCGTTGATTATCTGGTTCAAGCAGATCAATTTCATCAAAGTGAATTAATGTTAAAATGATACTCCTAATATGTTGTGCTTCCAACCCCTGACTTCAGTGAGCATTAGAGCAAGACCATGGTTAATCAAAGTACTCATTATTTTTAGTTTTGTGTGCTACTCATGCAGTCATGAAAGAGGGGTTAGAAATAAGATAGGCACATGTCATTTTCCCAGTTCTTACTTAGTTAATACAAAGCATCTAATTGTTTTTAATCTTTTTTTAACATTCCTTAATTTTAAAAGAAGTCACCCTACCTGGTATTGAAATTGTAATTGATTCCCCAAGTAAAAGATAACATCTGCAGTTTGTTGGAAACCAGAGGGAAAAACCAAGGCTGCACCAGTTGTCCACCGTGTATTTTTCACTAGCAATAGGAGATAAGCACAGAATTTATAAATATTTATCATGGAATTTTAACATCTAGGGGGGGGAAAAAGACTCGACAACCCTGTTTACAAAAATAATGGTTTCTTTGTAAGACTACGTAGTAATTTATATACTGTAGATATAAACACATATTTTGTAACTGCTTATGCTAAAGAACATTTTCAGTAGGAATATACAGAGCTTAAAACAAACAAATGGATGAAAAAAGGATCATCTTTTTATCATCAGCATACTCAGCATATTGCTTTAAAATAGCTCTGTAGTACAGATAGGAGATGCATTAAGAGACCTATTTACTTTAGGCATTTTGCCAAGGATTAGCAATAATGTCATTTACAGTTTATTAATACTGAATAAAATGAAATTATATTCAGTTTTTGCATCTGGAGAACATGGTTTACACAAAGGTTAGACAATTAAAAAAGGCTGACCAAGTTCCATAAAATGTAGAAGTTGAGTCTGTGACCCAGAGAACCACAGTAACAGTAGTAAGAGAGGATTTAATTGAAAGGAATTTGATATGAAATGTTCATCCTCTCACAAATTGCTGTATCACATCCCATCCAATATAAATTAATATATATGCTGACTCTCTTCAGACTGAGCAGGCAAAGGCTATGCAATCATCAATGGTAGCTGGGAAAAATAATTACAACTTTTAAAATAAAAATTGACATACCTGACCCAAAATTACTTTCAGGCAATTTGCCATGTCTTGTGCTCAGAAAAGTGAGGATCAATTTAAACTAACCAATTCTCAGCAGCAATAACATAGATTTGCAAAGCATTACAGAGTTGCTACGCCTGCTGGGGAGGAACGAATTGGGCTATTTGTGGTTGAAGAAAGGTTTCTGCTCTCAGTATTTCTTTCCTCTGTACTAAATACATTGAAAGCTGGTTTCCACCTTTTCTCCCTGCTTTCCTCTCTCCAACACAATCTTTTCCAACCAGTGTGGAAAATTGGTTAGTTTAAATAGACACAATATTATATATACAAGGCCTGCTCCATATGGTTCATCACCTCCTTTTCTCAGTTATAAGGTCCAGCAGCCTATCTCACTGGGCCCTTTGATTATGAAGTTTTTGGTGTTCCAAGCACTGGGACCTGTGAACAGCCCCTAATGATTTCCCTCCTTAGTGATAGCATAGGGGAATGAGAATACTGTGGCTCCCACTGGGATTACAGGAGCTATGCAGGAGAAGATGAAAAAGTCATGTTCTCATTGATTTTTCCATGAGGAATAGATAAAACAACTCAAAATTTTATGTCCTATCATCAGTATAGTCTTCCTCTTTCCATGTAAATTAAGAAGCATACTAGGAGTAGTTGTGGTGTGAGATCACACAATGTAATATTTGTCAAGTGTGAAGGATTAGTAGAACCAGCCTTTAAAAGAGGTGGGATTAGAATTTGAGACAACGATTCTCTCTGCCTTTGGGGCATATGAGAAAAGAAGAGTTTTCTTGCTTAAAAGTTCATACATGCCTTCTCCTCTGGTTTGTAAAGTCCTTGCCATTTCAGGTCAACAGATGAAAATAATTCGTCAGCCAAAAGATGGAACATAGGTATTCTCAGGTTTACATGAAAATGTAAAAATGACTTGGCTCTCAGCTGGTGCATGTGAATACACATAACTGGAAGTACCAACCTGGATTTCTTCAGCTAGGTCTTCTGCCTTGTATCTCATTGAAACTGAATCTATTTGAGGGTTGCTTACGTATTCACAACTACTATTTCTGGTAGAAAGCTAGAGGAAAAAATGTATATGATTTTCATACATGCAAAATTCATTAACTGCTAAAATGATTTTGCTGAAATTTTGCCAGATGATTTACCTTTAGGCCAAGTCCAAGCAGGTAATAATCAGCCCAAAAGGAATTTGTCAAGAATGTTATGAATAATTGAAAGAGATAATTTATAATAGAAGCTGGAAGTCAGTCACCCAGCTAATCTATAGTGTCCCTGCTATTGCTCTAACTAAAAAAAACCCCCAAAAAGTACAATTGACTAGTGAAAAACAGGCATAATTCTTTGGGGCAGAGATAGTTATAGAACATCAACCAAGTGGCTGCAGAACATATGAACTGTTGCATTAAGATTATAGAATGTTCATTTTAGTTTTCTTAGTGATTTCAGCAGTGTAGCAAGCCTGGTTAGACCGAAAACATCAACTAGTATTCCCACCCAGATAATGCTAGCTAATATTAAAGTTTGAAAGACTGTGAATGCTTACCATATACAAACCACTACAAATAGCCAGTCCTTGACATCCATTGTTACTTTATTGGTCAACCTTAATTTTGTTTGTACCATGCTATCCTAGTGCCTGGTCACCAATACGGCATGTATTTTTTCTGGAATTTTAAAACTATGCACCTATTATTGTGATATTGATAATGATATTTAATTCCTATTTAGTTCCCCCCCCACCAAAAAAAATCTTCATGTGGTTGCTCTACCCCTGCCATCTGCCAGTATACTGTATCTGGATCTTCTTCCTCCACTCTTATTACAGTTCTACCTGTTTTTGTCAGTAGGTGCATCTACATGTGCACTTTGCTGTGGAGTTCACTAATTAGCTCTGCAATAAAGTGTGTGTCATTGGCCACATCTACACAAGACACTGATTGTGCAGTAGCCCATGAATATTATGCATTATCATTGTGTGGCAGCAAGCATGATGCAATGCTACTGTGCAGTAGTCTTGGGCTACTGCACAGCCAGCATCGTGAAAAAGCTGTTCAGTGATGCTACTGCTCAGTAACTCCAGTAACTGCACAGTCATTTTGTACTTGTATAAGTACTGCACAGTAATACTGCAAGTACTAAATGACTGCACAGTAATGACTATGCAGTCAGCATCTTGTGTAGACATGGCCACTGTCTACATGTGCACCCTTACTAGGTTGCAGTAAATAAAATAACTCCACTGTACAATAGTACTGTACAAGACAAGTACTATCCTATGGCAGAATAATTTGTGCTGCTGCAGTGCACATGTAGATGGTGACCAGGGCTGGCTGGGGCACAAGGGCTCTACGGTGTGTGCTGCCTAAGACCTCACTGTATCAGTTTCATGCCCCAGCCAGCCCCAGTCACCTGATCCTGCCACCTAGAGCCTGGGGCTGACACCCTAGACTCTGCCAGCCCAGGGCTGCTTCACTCCAACTCCACATGTTGTGGCCGTGGGTGCATGTGCAAATGCTGCACACAGGAGAAATTTATCCACCCTATTTGCAAATGTAGATGCACCCAGTGACTTATCTCTATAATACATGCCACTCCTAGGGCCCTGCTACATGTTACATATATTAAGCACTTAACTGATCAATTGTGCAACAAATTTATACCAGCCACATGAGCAAAGTAATTAGCACACAGTAAAAATGAGCATGAAAATGCATAACAACTGTATGGATGGTTTCTATCCAGCTCTAATATGAAATGTTCCTACTTTTCTAAGTAGCTGCAAAAGCAGTAAATTTAAAATTGGTGAAATCTATGAAAGGACAGATGTAGCCCTGCATTTTTTGTTATCTGAAATCCCAAGGATTTGAGAAATGGAGATGGCCTGGATCTTGTCTTTTCTGTTTCCCTTTTAGCCATGTCATATTCCTGTATTAGTTGGCAGTTATTTGGGTCAGGATGTCCAAATTGCCCCTGAACAGTTTACTTTATTATCCTGCTCTTTTTCATATGGGACTGGGCAGTTGTTTGAATGGCTTTTGTTCTGCTACAGGATCTGAAAGAGTAAATGGAAGTTCATTTGGGGACCAGCCACTAACACATTATAACTCAGTCTTGCTTGGTTTGATGAATAGCCTCCTATGGTCCTTGTAACGCTGATCTAATTTTTTTCTCCTTTCCTTGCAACATGCACTTTCACATTCAGTATAACAGTTCTGCAATCCTTCCATTCCTGTTTCAGTTACAAGCTCTAACTCCTTTTAATAGAGAACTAAAATGTTCCACCCTCATGTAATTTTCTTTTTCTATTCTTCGTCCAAACAAGACATTTAATATCTCTGAGTCTCAGCGTTCTCATCTGGAAGACAGGAAGCAAATACTACTGTTACAGCCCTTTATAAGAGAACCATGCCAAAAAAACAGTCATCAGTTACTTATTTGTAAGAATAGAGGGGTATCAAAGCTTGTGCTCATCATAGAATCAACAAGATCAAAGTACTTCAGTGTTAATTAACAGGCTCTGAATGCAGAAACAAAATTGCATTGTTTCTTCAACACTTATGTAATCCTAAAGAGACCCTCTGAGGAAAAAAGGGAACTTTAGGAACTTAGTTTGTAAGTCAGACTTCACATTATGAAGGCTAGTTTACTAATCTGATATTTATAGGTGTGTCACTAACATAAAAAACTACATAGGAGAGTACAGATTCTAAGACTGATTCTTTCTCTTCAAGGTGTAAAAAGCACAAAAAACAAGCAGAGGGAATGCTTGGGATAATACAAGCTAGAATCGCTAATACCAATAGAATTAATTAAACCAATTAAAAAGGAAAAAAGGTTGTATGAATTACAAATATATTTACAACCTAACCAGATAAAGACAAAATTAACTGTGCATGTCACCAAAGTCAGGTCACAAAATAACCTGACTTTTGCGCAATTGGCAGCAAAAATACAGAGTGCTTGAGCTTATCAGAGGGGAGAAGAAATCATTTACTAGGATATAAATTCAACAAGCTGCTAAGCTGCTATTATTATTATTATTATTACTTTTCTTTATGCTTTGGAGCCAGCTGAAAATAGGACCCATTGTGCCAGGCAGTACTCATATAATAAGACAGTCAAAGCTACAGAGAGTGGTCACAACTGGACAATGGATAAGCAGAAAGCATGGAAAAATCATTATTCAATTTTCAGAACATTTCTTCAATAGTCAGCTCAGCAGCTGACTTTATGTATAAATAGGATTTTTAGAGTGTTATCCTCCTCATAAGAACACATTGTTTGCCCAGGAATTTGTAACCAGCTTTGATTATGAAGCAGGATATGGTAGCAAAGTATTTGTTTTGACAGTGTAAACATCAGTATTGGGGAGCATTTGTTTAAGGAGAAACAAGAGGCACAATTTAAGTTAAATGGGATGAAATTGATCAAGGGGAAATGAATTTCCAGCATTAAGTAATAATAGTTAAGGCTGTTGCCCTAATTGAACTAAGTACACAAAAACTAGTTGTGCAGTTGACCAATAAAATCTTCAGAGTGAAGTTAAGGAAGTAATCTAGGGTCAAAGTAATCACTAAATAATCTAGATATTCAATGGAAATAACCTACTGAATTATCAGGTCAAACCACTTGGCCCACTCTTGCACACTATTGTGCAGGGGATAGAAAGTAATAGGGTTATTATAAAGTGTTTCTTAATGGTATAGCTACCAGTGAGGAAGTAGAATTGTGCAAGTGATACTAGGTTGTATAAATAAATCTAAATTGATATTACAATAAGCAATTACAGTTATTTAAACCCATTTCTTTTAGAATGGGATACATCTTTGTTAGCTATTTAAATTGGTAGGATTATAGGAATCCAGAAGTAATAAGTCATCACCTTCTTCCACCTTTGGTGGAGACTGCCAAGTTCACATACTAATTTTCAAAGGTTGTACCCACTAGTTATTATTCCTTGCTCATGGGCCTAGGCCAGAGTATTATTTCATTGACAAAGAGAATGGACATTGATTTGGCAGTATATATTGGAAGTATATAAAGAATGATTAGAAAAGCAGAGTGAACATTAGTGGAAGGATAAAAGTCTCTTGTGTCTTATGTACAGGTCTTTTGTAGGTTTCTCATAGAAAAGGAAATCATGTGGGTGTAGCCTAGATGCATCCTGTCTTACAAAGGTTTTGTATCCTTAGATATTTATATCCTTAGATAATCACTGGCTTAAATATATCCAAAGGTACAAGTAAAAAAAACAAAACCAACCTAAATATATACCAGATGCAAAAGCACATCTTGAACTGAATGTATTATTAAATACCAAGATGTTATCACAGGTGCATTGCCACAGGTCTATAAAAAACTGTGCAAGAGTATGATGACAGTTTTGTATCCATAATTTATCCATCCCTAAGTGCATCTGAGCATCTGTTACCATATATTTTTATGTATAGTAATTATTTAAATAATTATTTCAACAGATATTAAATATGCAATATGAAAAGGCCATGAACAATATTAACAAAATGAGTAATGAGACAGCATAAATAAACTAGCTGCAAGTTAGAGAGGGTCATTATTTTGCACCAGTTAAAGGAAGGATTGCACCAAAAATTTCAGACACTCATCTGCTTATCTCCACTGACGGCAGTTGAAATTTGCTTCCCAAATAATTGTGAAGTTGGAAAGGTGGTTTTTATTTTGTTAGCTTGTTTTTGTTTTGTTGTGTTTGTTACCCGTCTATCTCTCTAATTCTGGATGAGAGGAATACAAATGGAGGGAAACAGGCTGAAAATGATGGCATACGGAACTTCAGAAATCTAACAAAGGAAGACAGAAAAAAGTTTTCTGCCCTGCTAGCTTTTCCTGATATAATCTCAATTGGTCAAAACCTTGGGAGGCCCAGGAGGGTTTAGAAAGACCAGAATATATGCTGAATTATATGCATTAAGATATATACTGAATATGTAGTTGGACAACAGCAGTAGAGACCCCACATAGGAGGACCCTCTACTGCTAAGGAAGATTTTCACAGATCACCAGTAATAGACTTCCCCACTGTGATGGATTTCCTTAGCTCACCCCAAGGTATAAGCCATAGGATGAAGTGGCAAGGCCCCGAAAGACACATCTATATTAAATGTGATTGAATCCCTTGTAGAAGAGGAAAGAGAAGCATTATCATCACTATTCTGCACACTCCTGCACACTTGTGTAAGAACAGTAATGTCCAGGCTGCCCTGACTTAGTGACCTCCTGTAAGTGGCTAGTCAGTCCATCAGTAGCTGATTCCACACGCAGTGAAACAAATCCTGAATATAAAGACTTAAACAAGGAGAAATAGATGAAGAAGCATCACTGAAGCAGAATTTCTGATAAATAGTTTGGTTGCAAAAATATTTTATGTCCTTTAAGCATTAGTCTAGACTTAAATACCTACTCAAAGAAGATGAGGCATTCAGGTTTATGTTGGGCACTAGGTTTTGAAAAGGAAAGGGTTTTACCATTGAGCCTCATCACAAAACTTGATTCAAAATGTTGTAGTAAGATAACTTTCAGTTTACTTTTCAAATATATTTATACAAAACTAATGGATTTCAAAAGCATTTCAATTTACTTTTTGTTTATCATTTGAGCCTGAATTTTTCCTCTTTGTTGGCAGAAATTCTATTTGTTCCAGTGGGAATTAGTGGGATATACAAGAAATATGGATGGTGTTTGTTTGTTACAACTTTTCAACATAAAAGTGGCTAAATTTGGAGAACTATTTTTCTGCATGTACAATTTTCTATGCCTATTGATTTCACCAAAAAGAATTTTGGCATATTATGGTGTATATAATGTGTTTGTAGAACAAGCAGGGTACAGTAAGTTACAGTGTTTGACATTGACATGCCAGCACCCCAATTTCCTCTCATATGCTTGCCCTTGGAGAGAGATTAACAATCCTGATCTTTTTCTAAGGTGGCTGGTGTCACCAGCATAACTGTAAATCTGATAGTTCCCTTTGTTTCTTGACATTTCTTCTCTTAGGGGAGCAAGCACCATTTGAAATGTTAATTAAGAAAGAGAAGCAGATAGTGCAAGCCATCATTTTGTGCAGTGAAACAGATGGATTGCAGATCAAGGGATCAGTATGTAAAGCAAGTGTGCTGATGTCTTTTGGGACAAATTTCACTCATTGCAAATGATCTAAAGAAACTTTATGAGAATTAATAGAATCATACTTTCATCCTTACTCCACACAATAGAGTCTATATGTTAAATGAAAAGTTCACGTTATATGTAAGTAATACAATATGGTGATTTTTAAGCATAATAGTCTACCGCAACAGGCCTTTATTAATTGTTCTTTTGTTTGTTGAGCCTTTTTTGCTTTTTTTTAATAAACTAAGTGCTGAAATGCGTGAAACAAACTGGAAATCCACATTTCTTGCAATCCAGTATTACCATATCTGGACTGTATTCTAACACCCAGGGTGATGGATGGAAATCACACTTAAAGTTCTGCCACACACATCCTGATTTCTAGAGAGGCAGTCATAAGAAAATTCAATCTTACGTTAAAAGCAATGATGGTCCAGTTCTTGGATGGTTTAAATTCAGTTACTTCAACTGAGATATGTTATCTTCCATCAGATAAAGTTTGACCTGATAACTCTTAAACTCTTCATTATCATCTTATGAATTTGAAAAACAAATTTTATACAATTTTTACTCTCAAAGTAAGGGAAAAAACTATTTTTTTAAAAGGAAAATGATAAGTAATGGGAAGATCTTCTTATAAATATGTTTGCATTTGATGACTTTTTGAAGATTTCCCTTGTTGTAGGATATATGTATCTGCCAAAATGAGTACGTCAGCTATGAGAATTCTGAAAGCTAAGATCAATAGAAAAAATTATCAGAAGTTTACTTAACTGCTGATATGCCCCCAAGGCTATATATCCCATAGAGATGGAACACTTTGTAGATTGATTATGTGTTCTTGAATAACATCCTGATATACTGTACTATTTAGTGTCCATTTGTGCTGTGATTTTTCTACGAAGTTATAAATGATATCAAAGGATACATACATAACTAAGAACATCATTCTAACAATGTATTACTTAATGATTGTTAGGACACAATTTTTAAGAGCCAGACTTTAATATTAAAGCTACATTCTCAGGTTTATTTTATTCACAGTGACTTCATTTCAGTATGAGTGCAATGGTATAATTTTTAGATGCCGTACAATAATATGCCCAATTAAATGGAAATATTATGGTAAAACTTGTAATAAGTAAACTTGAAAGGTGCAGTACATGTTTTGGATTTAGATTTTGGATACAATTGTAATATTGCCTTACATCATGATAAAAAAGATAGTATTAGCTGCATTTACTCCACAATTACCACTCATCCAGAACTCAGGAATTTTCTTTTTCAGAATTGTAAATGCTTTTTTCTTTAAATAAACTTGGTGTCAGAAAAAGAACAGAAATAGTATAAATATGAGAAAAAAAATATTACTCATTTCACTTAATATACCTAAATGCATTTCACAGAATGACAGTAGATACAGACATGCATGACCTGCATCTAATGTATATTAAATCCACTTTACATCACTATTAATGTACAAAAGTCTGAAAAGTGGGATAAAATTAAATTTACCCCACCACTTCTAAAGTAATGTCAAATAGCTTACATTTAAAGACATAAAGATGGTGCAGAGAGGTAAAGAGGGTGATTTCACAAGTGGACAATTGTCACTTTATTTCTGAATTTCATCTGTCATGTGATACAATAGTGGCTTCTGAGTAAGCGTGTGTTTCTTGACATACCTACGAACAAAGGGATGTGGCTCCTCCTTAAATAGAAAGGATCCGTGTGTCAGAAATTCTGGAGGTAGTATTTTAGATTGTGTTTCTTTGGGAAGAAGAAAACTGAATTTAGGAGGTCTAAATACCAAGCTATTTGTTAATCCTGTGTACCAATAAACACATGTTCTCCTTGTATAAACTGAAATCATGCTGGTGGTATCATAGGGATTGTACATGGTGGTGCCAATTAACCAACAAGGAGGTGACAAGTTCTCATAAAAATAGTTTGTTTAGCTCCATTCCATGGTTGTTTCATCCAGGCCATGATTCAGGGAGACCTTGTGACTGCACAGGACAACGCAAGCTGTTTTGTAGTTTTTTTTCAAGCACAAGAATCCATTAAGTGATTCAGTGTCCCTATGTGTTCAGTGTCTTGAATAAATATATAATGGATAAAATACATATATATATGTATTTTAAGTGCATGCACAATAAATAATGCTGGTCTTTTCTGTGGCATGAAGGATGATATGTGCTGCCATATTATTCCAATGATCTAAATCATACCATAGCCCATTCTCACAGGTGAGTGAACAGAACTGAAACAGTTAAAAAATGCATCTTAATCTGAATTCTGTTCTTCTTGCGTTTATTTAAACCTTTATCATTTTCTTCTTAGCTATCTTTCCAGTTCTGGTATAGTACATTTTCCCCAATTACTGGCCCATTAATATCCATTCTTTTCAGATTCAAACTCCTTCATGCTGAAATTTCAAGTCGTGTTTTTTAAAAGTACAATCTCTCACATCTTTTAAAATTTACCAGGACAAATTGCTCTAAGTATCTAAGGAAAACTGTGACATTGGGTTACTTGACTTGTCATTTTTATATTCCATTCCCATTGCAGTCTTGTTTGTAAGAATATGAAGTAGAGTTTAGAAAGTAGGTAAAAGTGGCCTTTTACATTTACTGGCCTTGCTCTCCTTTCTATGGGAGGGCTCAGGGAAAGGTGGTGAAATGTGATTCATGTAATTTCCAAAGAAATTTGAGATCGAGAAAAATGGGCGTACCTTAGTCACCCTATGAAAAAGCACTGAGCTCAGCTCTCAAATGGACAAATCAGAGGAACTGATCACCCCTTAGCAGGCCTGCTTACTGCAGCAATGCCCCTAAAGCAGCCAGTCCACAGCAGAGAGGGCAATATTTTTTATTTACTATAAAGTCTCTGGTTGTAAATGGATTCTGTGCAAGGGATATGAATGTAAACAGAATGGATGGGAGGACAGAACTCATGCATTTGTGATTATGCGAAACAAAATTCATATCCAGGGTCTATGACATGGTTCCTGCTGCTGCTAGAAGAGATTTATTTGTTCCCAGATGTGGATACATTCTCACAGCTGTTGCTTTCATCTCCCCTCTATTGAAGTGGCTGGGGAAGACATTACCTGAGTCTTATGGTCCTGGATCATTTGAGTCAATGTATAAGAGAAAGTCTTACCCTACAGAAGAGGTTAGCAATGTTTTTGGGCAGGGTGCCAAAAACACCCATAGCCTTGACTTGTAAGATGTTGGCGTACCATGAGTAGACCTCAGGGATACTATGAGGGGACTGATCCTTGTAGGGGCAGTGCAGCCCTGGCCCTTTCCCTGCTCTCTGCCCCACAATGCTTGTGCCAACCAAAATGCCTTTGCATGCTATGCTCTGGCACGTGTGCCAGGGGTTGCCTACCCCTTCCTTAGAACCTGTTGCTGCTTCAGTAGCTAATACTGGGAATTCCCTTTTTGTCCCATGTCTGGTTCTTCCCCAGGAGCTGCTGATTTCCCTGTACAAACTCCATCAAGAGGAGAGAAAGGTGCTATAAACAGGATTTGATTCTCCCAGTCACCCATCAATTGAGACAAGCTAGAAAATAGTGTATAACCCCTCTTGACAGCTCTAGGCAGGCCTGAAATGTTTATTTTGTTCATAATACAGTTTTGAAAAGAGACAACTCTCTGGCTACAGACAGAAGTGACAATTTTTGCCAAATCTGGCCACAGAAAGCTGTCTATAGCTGTGACCAAACACAAGTGCACAGTTACAGATAACTTCAAAAAGGCCAATCAGGTGAAAATCTGGCCCCTCGTTGCATGAGGCATCAGGTAAAGATTTTGTAAAATGTAGCATCTTCTATAACATTGTGTGAGGAACTCCCAGCTTCTCACTGTTTTCAGAATGGGAGCAGAGGGAGTTTAGTCTGGAGGGGGTTTTCAGCCTCCTCTCCCCAGACGGTGGGATGGGTATATTAGAGCCCCCCTGAGGTGGAGGAGGGGGTTCCAATTCACCCATGCCACCCTTCATCACCAGCTGGGAAGCCCCAAGAATGAGCTTCTTCTGCTGCCTTTCCTCCCTCCCATTCTGAAAAAAGCAAGCACTGGCAGAGAACCTGGCTGTTGTTGTTGGAACCTGGCTGCTGGCTCCAAGCCTGCAACTAGATTCCCCTCTCCTCTGGAACCAGCAGTGAACTTCTGTTTGGTCTGGGGTAATGTTGTAACTCAGAAAGCTTTGCAGAACATGTTCTGAGTCACAGCTGGGAGCTGCACTTCAGTCTGCAGCCTCTAAGTCTATGGAAAAGACAATGAGTGAGTAAAGCGTGCTATATAGCCTACCGCTTTAGTACTTGTATAAACTAGTCCTAAATGATTGAGCAGTAACCAGAGTTACTGCACAGTAGCATCATCAAACAGCTTTTAGGTGACACTGAGTATGCAATAGCTGACTACTACTGAACAGTACATGTCATGCTTCCTGACATGCAACACTACTGTGCAGTAGTAATGAGCTACTGCGCAGTCAGCATCTTGTGTAGACACAGCCAATGTTTACAAAGGACTCCAGTGACCTTGCTAAACTAAAATCAAGTGATAAAAGTAAATAAATCTGTCAGTGATCATGTACTTAAGAATTTTTTTCAAGCTGCTATGCAGTGACACTATAAGCCAAATTCTCAACTAGTGTTAAGTTTTCTGCTTTGCCACCACTTATGGTGTAACCTGGACTGATGAAATATTCCTCCTTTGTTTGTTGAGTTCTGCACATAGTTGGTTGGTCTCTGTCTCTAGTCTCAATTATTATCAGGAACTGAAATTGTTAACCAAGTAAAAAAAAATACTGAAAGGCCACAGCAGTTGACAGCAGGCTACATTATTTCACTGAGTTGGGCATACACTGAAACTCATCCCCATGACAATGACTCTAACAAGAGAAGAAAATGACACTACATGAAATCATTTTTGGTTACATGGATTGTTATGGGAATAGGAAATGATGCTAATTTAACCCATTCTTTCTTCAGCTTCTTCAGTTTAAATATTATTAATGATTTTCCTCAGATGCTCTTTTCTGCTGCTGCCACTGTCAATCCTCTCCACTCTGGAGGAGTTCCTAGAAGCGTACACACATACTTACAGAATACTTTGTAGTTAGCATTCTGCCAACCTAGCATAATTGACATATTTGTTAGTGAAGAAGACATTTCTCTTCTGACAGGCTGAACAGCAGGCTACCTTAATTCACTGAATATGTCAAGTATTATAATTCTATGAAAGCTCCTTCTCCTCATGGAGTTTATAACTACATGATTACCATAAATGAATTCATATTTAGTCCTTCCTGAAAGTTTAAAAAAATGGGTACAGGGAGAAGGATTCTCATATTGTTTCTTTAAAACACTGACTCTTTTTTTTTTTTTTACTTTTTGTTCCAGAATTATTTCCAAAGGAAGCTTGTATGAAAAACTGTCCAGCGGTATTCCATTTAAAAGGGACCAGTTAACATATTCTAACTGCGCTAAGAGAAAATCATGAATCCAGGTGTGTCTTTAGTGAAAGGTACAGTGAGACTAATGTTGTCTCAACCAATTTAAAAATATCTTTGAAAATCAAATCACTTTCAATTTGATTCTGAAATTTTGAATATGAAATTTTCAGATGTTTAATAGTTAGGATAACAGTAATATCATGATCTTCATTTATATGAAGTATAGACCATACACATTTTTCCCTTTCCCCAAATTTGTATTCATTGGTTTCTTGCGTGTTAGTTGAATGTGAAGTGTGTATTAAAAGTCAGCCATTTCTAGCTTCTAGTTCTGCTCTAGATCAGTAAACCATGGAAGTCTAAGAAGGGTTATTTTCTATAAATACTACCATGATCAGAAGTAGTATTTAAAAATTATAGCAAAACGTTGGTCCACACAGTTCAGAATCCTAGTGTATGCTAAATTAGCTATTGTACCCAGCTGTGTACAATATGAAATATTGTCATTTTCAGCTATTTAAAATCCACTAGTTGGTCTACAAACCAAACCAAAACAACAAGAAAAAATGGGATCTTAAAATAGCATGGACTTCTCTTTATTTGATCTCTGTTGATTTTTTTTTTTTTTTTAATTTCTACTAGACCATGTTTGGGCCTTGTTTCCATCTTCCTGGAACCAGAAAATTGCTAGGGTTAGCTTAGGGCAGGGGAATGAAACCATGCATTTTATACACATTATTAATCATTGTTAATTGCAGCAGTTTGTTGTGTGTATTCAGTTGTGGATAAACAGACACGCACATACTTGATCACTGTCTCTAAACTATCATGTGTGACACGGTGTGAGCAGCACTATGGTACATTTTTTTATTATCCTAATGAGGACAGACTCCTAATAAAGTTTCAAAGGGGTCTGGGAAAATGGTGATGGAAAACACCTATTTGGTCCTACACACAAAATCTATTCCTTTGTCAAGGGCTTTCCTATCTTAATTTGAAAATGTTCACTGTTGGAAAGTTTTCTTCCTAATATGCAGATTGAGGTTTCCTCATTTAAATTGCATTTCACTTTCTAGTTACAGCTCTTATGCTTGGGCCCCAGAGAGATGACTACCTATCCCATATGCTCAAGAGTCTGCTGCATGAAGACAGTAGCTCCTCAGCTATTTTAAATCAGCAGAGACTTAAATAAGCTCTTCTCATTTATACCTGTTAAGGCAGGGCTGTCCAGCTGGCAGCCTGCAGGCCACATGTGGTCCACAAGGGGTTAACACACGACTTACGGACTCACACCCAGACTCCATTCAGTCCACTAATCTTACAGCTTTTGTGGCAGGGTCTCTGGGCTCCCGCTTCACTCCTTGTGCTTTTGGCTCCTGCTCCTGGGGTTGGGACAGTAGAGTAGGAGAGGTCCAAGCTGCCCTTGCTGCATGCACAGTATGGGAGGGTGCTGAGTTGCATGCACTGCACACTGATGACTACAAAATAATATTCACAGGTTTGCTTTACGGAATTGGCTTATAGGTAAAGTAGATATGGATTAGAACAATGGTCCAGGGAAATGGCAAAGTTAATTGGTTTATAAAAGCCTGTTTATGACATCGTTTCCTCCAAGACCCACTGGTTCTGAAGCCAGCAGATGGACAGGCTGGGAAATTGAAGACATGTACCATACTGTTCCATAACAGAGATAAGGGACTACCTTAGGAGGCCCAGTATATACCTGAATTAGGATGTGTGCATATGATGGGTTTGTTGGAACAAAGAAATATGCTGACAGGACAGAACATGGACAGTATAATGGCCACAGGAAAACTAATCAATGGTACCCAGGAATGAGGATTCATCAGAGGGAAGAAAGATTACAAAAGGAGGGATTTCGGAGCAGCAAAGATTCCCTGAGAGGGGAACCCAAGGCCATCATGGACAGAAGACATACCACTGGCCCAATGCAAGGGGGGGGAGGAGGGGTTGTTCCTTAGCCTTTGACCTCTAGGTTGCTGAAATAACCTCAGGGTGAAGCTGACAAAGTGGCCAGATGTACCTTCCCATTGTGATAGTCTAGGACTGGTAGATATGGAATTGTTTGCATTATTTTTGTCTGCTACCACTGTGTATCAATCAAATTTGCCTATTATTGAATGGAGAGGTTGTAGGCAGTCTGAGAGCTTGGGGCTCCTCCCAGAACAAGGTATCTGGGTCATAAATCCAGTGCCAACACATACTGCACAAAGAAGAGAGCCAGGCTGCCTATGGTAATTACTGCCATAGGTGGGTGGCAAGGGGTAGCGCTGCTGCCCATGCTGCAGAGTGGACTGCCTGTATGGCATATGTAACAAGAGGGAAGGGCTGGGTTGAACATACAGTGGGGGGAACTCTGGGAAGGGTAGCCCCATGGCATGTGGCCCACACAGTGTGTAGCCCCTAGTTGCCTAGAAGCTGGACAGCCCTGTATTACCAACATAGTGCATACCATGCATAGGGATGCTAATTTAACCTTGATTTGATCCCTTTGCCCTAGTTTGGACCTCAGTTTCTAATTGTTGTTGGGACTGCTTGCTGCTGTGATTCTTGAAATTATTTCTTTGAATCTGTTATTATTATGGGTCACCTGGCTTCTTTAAACTACTCTTCTCCTGATTTTGATGTTTACAAATGATCACTAACACTTACATGTGTGGCTTTCCATTTCCTATTGCACTAGTACACTAGTAAGTCAGCCCCTTACTTCCCTTATCACTCCCTGAACACACTGCCAGCTTTTCCACTGGTACCTCCACAAGATTTGTACTCCTGTTGTATGTTTCAGAATACAGAATCTTATGGGTAAGAGTTTTACCACCTCCTTTACTTACCATTTTCTTACAACTCTGTCTACTTTAGGGATTTAACCCATGTTGTATAATGTTAATTAATTCATATTTGTTCTGTTTCGAAAATCAGGAATATAAACAAATAAATGTTTATGTTACTAACAGAAAATAAATAAGAGAAGAGAAATAAAAAATATGACTTTATGAAATTGCCTGAAAACCTAAGCAATAAGATCCATGGTAACAGAGGTGAATGAACTGTCAGCCACTGTAGCTACTTAACTTCCTTTTGTAGCAGCTGCTGGCTGTAATTTCCAGTAGTGACTGATAGGTGAACCCAAACAAGAAGGGCATGACTGTTAAAATAAATATTTCCAGCCAGATAGAGAAGCTGGAAATGCCCTACAGTCCCATTAACTGTAGTAATAGCATTGACAGTCTTTTCAAAGGAGGGAGCTGGCTACTTCTGCAAAATGTTATCAAGTGTAATGGCTGTCTTTTTATTGCATAAAAAAGATGAAGTAACCTTCCAAATATACTGTATTCAAAAAATGTGTAAATTCATAGAGTGAAAAATTATGGGCTTAGGTTTTTATAAGATTTGAAAGGTCAAGAGGGTAAGCAGATGGCTAGCTATAGAATTTATTGCACTTTTAGCAATTGTTTTGATGTGCCAGGCAAAGCTCTGTAAGCTTATGAGACTGTAAAATCCAATGACCCTGCATTAGAGTGGGGGTTATACTCATGATACGCATGTGATTTTAGAGATCATATCTATCACCAGTTTATTATCTGCCAAAAACTCATGGCATTCAATGTGATTAATATCTTTAACTATGATTTTTACTGTTTCAGCTCCATGCCCCCCTTTTTGCCATTTTTGTATTTATGCTTCCCTTATGAAAATAATACAACTCAGCTCATGATAATGAAGTGGTAGCTTAGCAATGCTGAAGGATTTTTTTCTAGTAACTGTTCTGTACCCAAAAGTAATAAAATTTTACAAGGGATGTAAAGAAGTTAGTTACTCAGCACTATATATTGCCCTCAAACAAGTACAATTACTGTTGTCATCAGTGGATTCCTCATACAGATCATCAGCAGCATTGTGTGTTCTTCGGTGACTGCAGGAAATGATGGGCAGGTTCAAAACAGGTAAGACTAATCCATGTTTAGAATTTACTGTGACCTTCACAGAAGGAAACCTGTGTTTCCTGGACTTATATTTTTGTTGTTATGAGTTATGCCCAGCTATATAGACAATTTCCCACAATGGTGCATGTGCTAAAAGACTTCTTTTGGGTTTGCAGAAATGATCTTGATCTGAGTAGTATCTGAAAACAACAAAAGCTATAATTAATGCAATTATAAGGTCTTTGAGACAAAGACCCTCTTTTTGCTCTGTGTTTGTGCAGCGCTTAGCACAATGCGTTCCTGGTCTATGACAAGGGATTGTAGGTCTGGCTGCAATGCTAATAATAATATAATAATAATTGTTCCGATGGCCCAATATATTCACATACCTTAGAAAACAGGATAAAGTATGCCCCCTTCCCTGAAAAGCTTGCACTTAAACTAAACCAGAGAAAGGATGTTGAAAAGAAATAGCTGGAAATACTTTTTTCACCAACTGCCTCTTGTCTACCTTGCAGAACTCAACTACAGCAGAGTCTCCCTTACTTTTCTTTGGCATTATTTACCCCTACTCCCAACCCCCTTCCCTTCTCTACCCTTTTTTCCCTACTTTCCACCTATTTACATTCTCACTGACATCATGTCACACTTTTAGCTTCTTTCATGCCTTGGAGATCTCAGAACAGCAGAGACTCTCTTGCCTGAAGAAGGGTGCTTATTCCCAAAAGCTTGCAAAGAACTTTTTCTCCACTTGGTCTAATAAAAGATATCTCACGTGCCCAAAAAAGCTTTCCTGCCTTAGACCAACACAGCGACAACCAGAAACACTGCAAAGTGATGAGTCTACCTAGACCTGTACACTACAGTATTTAACATTGCATAAGTCTTTTAATCATTTTTATTCCCAAACTAGTGCCTTTAAACAGTTTTTGTGCTCCAGCTTAGAGAGGGTTGCTTTGTGGTTTTGGATCCTTGTATGTGCCCTATATGCCCTATATACTGCTTGTCACCTATTGGATGCAGTTCATGTATAAGATGACATATTAATGATAACTGACATTCTATTCAAGTACCCTCTGAGTGTACAAACTCAGTATGAAACAATCTTGTGTCTTAGTGTTTTATCCTCCAAACTGTCCCCTTGACATTCTGACTTCTTTGACAGAAGAAAAAAAAATCCTACAGCAACTATTAAAAATGAAAGTGTTGCTTTTTGAAGTAATTTGCCAACTCTTCTCTCTTGTTCAGTTCACAAACCTCTCTATTTACTGAAGTTTGGGTATAGAGTTTCCACACAAAAATGAGCAGTTAACGAAATTCTAATTGAAATCAGCATGTTGGTTTACTGTGCACAGTAGGAGTAGTCACACAAGAGCATGATCTTTAATTATTTTTTTCTACTTTTTACAGCAAAATCTAGACTATTTGAGGGGAAAGTCCTTATAGAATGGTTTAGATGAGTGCTACAGTCTGGTCTGGGAGACTTATGATGGGTCTGAGGACAAGTAATTCTCTTAGTGCCTCCCATGTCAGGACATCTGACATGCTCTTCAAGCTCAATCAACATTCCACAATTTCTAAAGACCAGGTACTGCAATTTGGTAGCTTGTAAAAATGACTTGTATCCAGTAGGAGGAGTCCCTATGGGCCTCATGCAAAATTTATTGAAGCCAGTAAGAATTTTTCCATTGACTTCAGTGGGCTTTGGATTAAGTTCTAAAAGGGCTTGTGATAGAAGCAGATAATAAAGAGGGGGAAGAAATAGATCAGATGGGTGAAAGAAGCAAGCCTACAGTAATGAAGGGAAGCTTCAGGTAATGTAAATGAACAGGGTCAATTGGTTCATCTGGGACCATATACCCATATTTTAATTTCCAAGAGGGGTTTGTAGCACTAAAAAATGCTGCAGCAATACCTGTCGATAGGCCAAGTTCTTTGCAGAGTTCTGTTCATATGGCAGAGATTTTGTCCTGTGGCTTG
>NW_017729031.1:76722853-76729561 GCF_001723915.1 Gavialis gangeticus
AAGAGGGGGAAGAACTAGATCAGATGGGTGAAAGAAGCAAGCCTACAGTAATGAAGGGAAGCTTCAGGTAATGTAAATGAACAGGGTCAATTGGTTCATCTGGGACCATATACCCATATTTTAATTTCCAAGAGGGGTTTGTAGCACTAAAAAATGCTGCAGCAATACCTGTCGATAGGCCAAGTTCTTTGCAGAGTTCTGTTCATATGGCAGAGATTTTGTCCTGTGGCTTGTACTATAGTAGATACCTCCTTCAATAATCCTAGTGCAATAGAGATGTGTTTTTCCAATGCATTTTAAAATACAAGCATATATTTGGATCCATGTTTACCAGCACATAAAGAACACAAAGTGAAACAAGGTGTACCCAGCTTGGCTGTGTGCGTGCTCTCCTGTTTTCCTGTGTTTGCACAAAACATCCACAACCTGGAAATTTTCTATGGCTTCCCCATCACTACCACATTCTCATTATCTTGTTTAGATTTTCATTTAAATAAAGCTATTTAGCCTCTAGGAGCCTGAAGTTTCATTTTCAAACAAGCCACTTGAGATCCATCATGCTTCCAGGTAAGCGTATTCAGCTGCATCCTCCTTTATTAGCTATCTGCTGGTTAGTGCAGGGCTTGCATTGTTTGCATAGACTACAGAATATCTCAGTTTACAGCAGCAGATAACTAATATGTTACACATGAGTTGCACATAAGATAGCAGTGACAATTGAACTGACATTATCAGCAAAATTTTTCTATAAAATCTTAGTGCTTTAGTGACTGAATGTGATGAAGATGCACTTGGATGAGGTGTCTGTTAGGTTTGCAAGAAAATATATTCTATTCCAAGGAATTATATTTAGAAATTTGCTTTTAATTGAGAGTTGGGACCAAATTTCATATTCCTCTGGTTTTGCTGTGAGTACAAGAATGAGAGCAGTGGGTGGCTTTTAAGTCACTTTTAGCCCTGCCTGAATGCCTCACTGCCACAGCTTAGAACATCCTCATGAGTGCCTTAAGTTGAGCCAGCCTATAATGGTCTTCTATGGATGATTAACCAGCTCAACATAGCAAGCACATACTGTGCCCTTGCTATACTCTTTTCCAGGGTGTTACAGTTATACAATTAAAGTAAATTTTAAATATGGTGCTAGAGAGCCTGTTTCAGTATACATGGGAGACAAAAGGGAGCAGGAATCAGCAAAGCAACACCAAAGAATCAGTAAAAGGGAACAGCAGGAGCTAGGCTGAATATTTTCTATGTCTTTTTATGCAGAATGTATAGGTTGCTTTGTAGGCATTTACTGTATTAAGGTAAGCCCCAGCCCAAAGAAGTCGCAATTGACTATGTACAGATAACACAAAGGCCAACGGACAGAAAAAAGAGCACCACACATTTATTAACCTTCATACATTCCCATGGGATAATTTCCTACCCCAGACACATATTTTGTGCAGTATCTTAAAGTTAAAAACTCAAGCTATTTTTTTTTCTTTTTAGGATACTGTCACTAGCACCACAGTGCACAATATCACTAAAGAACAGCCAGCGTACCTGAATGGTTTCCTTTCTGTGGATGAAAAACTGCCCAGGGTAACATGATATGCCAGGCATGAATGTGTTTTTCCATATGGGGTAACAACTTGCCCCAAGTCCATGTTACTTGTTACCCCAATGCAATTTCTATATAAATGACAGGTCTAGACCTGTTTGGCCACTGTGGATAGATGCATCTGAAAGGTCAATATTCGTTCATACCTCATTCATGTCCACTTCAGGTATCCATGGTAACTAATGGATAACCGCCCTCCACTCTGCTTTTGCTTTTTATGGGGAACTCACCCTAATTTCCTATGTTCCAAAGAAGTCCAAAGTTGTGCTGATGCTGTCAAGCATGCACCATGACCTGTCAGAAGGTAGAGAGTAAAGAAAGCTGAATATCATCCATGACTACAATAAAAACAAGGGTGGGGTGGATAACCTTGACCACTTAGTCCATTTGACAATATGCAGATGGAAAATCAACTGGTGGCCAATGAAACTATTTTTCAATATGCTAGGTGTGGCTGCCATTGCCAGCCTCGTCATTTGGCTCTACCACAACCCAAACTGGAAGCAAAGATCACATTTAAGAAAACAGTGCTTTTTTTTGCAGAAGCTTGGAGAACAGATGATCAACGGACAAATAAAACGAAGAACAATAGATACACATAATCTAAGTCCATCGAGTCTGGTATGACTGCCTTAAATTACAAATTGCCACAACGCACCCCAGTAGAACTTTCTGCAAGCAGGAGCGGACATTGTGTTTTTTGTCCAAGGACAGATGACCAGAAAACTCAGAAAAAATGCAAAGAGTGTAAGCGATTTGCTTGTGTGCACTGCAGTACATCATTGCTGCTTTGTGAGGAATGCAATATTTAGTTAAAACAGGAAATGTTCCATAGTTTCATAGATGTTAGGGTCAGAACAGACCTATTAGATTGAGTCTGAGCCCCTGCCCTGGGCAGCAATGAGTGCTGGGGTCAGATGACCCAACCAGGCATCTGTCTAATCTCCTTTTAAACACCTTCAAGGAAGGGGACAGCACCACCTCCCTTGGAAGCGTATTCCATATTTTGGCAACCCTCACTGTAAAGAATATTTTCCTGATTTCCAGTCTGAATTTGCTCTCTTCCAGTTTGTGGCCATTATTTCTAGTTACCCCAACAGGGGTCCTGGTAAACATTGTATCCCTTATTTCTTACTGTCCCCCCACAAGCCCCCAGATGAGTCTGTAGGCAACCACGAGATCACATCTCAGCCTCCTTTTGTGGAGGCTGAAGAGGTTCAGGTCTCCCAAGCAGTCCACATAGGTTTTTTTCTGTAGGCCTTTAACCAGATGAGTGGCCCTCCTCTGAACCCTGTCCAGGGCATTCACATCCTTCCTGAAGTGCAGTGCCCAAAACTGGATGCAGTACTCCAACTACGGCCTAACCGGTGCTGCATAGAGGGGAAGTATCACCTCCCTAGACCTGTTTGTGATGCACCTACTTATGCAAGAAAGAGTGTGGTTAGCTTTACTGATTACTTCATCACACTGGTGACTCATGTTCATTTTGGAGTTGACTATGACTCCAAGATCCCTTTTCGCAATTGTGCTACTTAGAATGGTCCCTCCCAGGCTATAGGAGTGTTGATGATTCTTCCTCCCCAGGTGCAACACATGACACTTATCCTTGTTAAACTGTATCCTATTCTGTTCGGCCTATTTCACCAGCCTGTCCAAATCAGCCTGGATTTGCTCCCTGCCGTCTAGTTTGTGTACCTCTCCCCATAGTTTGGTGTCATCAGCAAACTTGGACAGGGTGCTGTCTACTCCCTCATCCAAGTCACTAATGAAGATATTGAATAGTACCAGTCCTAGGACAGAGCCTTGGGGGATTCCACTGCCTACATCCCTCCAGGTACAAATTGACTGATCCACCACCACTCTCTGGGTATGTCCCATAAGTCAATTTTCTACCCGCCAGACTGTGTAATAATCTACATTACAACTGTTTAGTTTATTTATAAGAATTGCGTGTGACACTGTGTCAAAGGCCTTTTTAAAATCTAAGTAAATAACATCTACCTCTGTTCCTTCATCCAAGCATTTTGTGACCCAGTCGTAAAATGAAACCAGGTTAGTCAGGCAGGATCTGCCTGTTATGAACCCATGCTGATTTCCCCTTAGCATCATTTTACCTGCTGGTCCCCCACAAATGTGATCCTTAACAATTTTCTCAAAGGTCTTGTGAAGGTTATAGGTGAAACTAACTGGCCTATAGGTTAGGTTCCTTCCTCCCCTTCTTGAAAATAGGGACCACATAGGCCCTTTTCCAGTCCTCCAGGACCTGACCCGAATGCCACGAGAGCTCAAACAGCTGTGCCAGTGGTTCTGCTATGACATCGGCCATTTATTCACATACTACATGCGCCTTTTAACTAAAATTAGTCATTCACATTTGGTTTGTGTGCCTTAAGCAAAAAAAGTGATTTCTGCCCTGTAACAGGGGCATGTGAATACTGGACTATGCTGCTGGGCCTGAGTCCACTCATCTTTGTCACTCATCCACCCCCTGAAGCTAGAGGTTCACAGCTAGAGTACCCACTCCACAGCTAGAGGTTTAAGCCTCTCACAGCACCTTACAAATTGGCAATAGCTTTTGGCTGAGGAGCCAAATGGAGGGACCTGTCAAGACAGGGTGAATGAAGCTGACAAGCAGACTCCATCCCTCCGTGTATTTGGAGCTCTGACATGAAACAAAAAGGCACTACATGTATTGTGTATTGTACTTTAAAAGCATACATGTAAAATAATCTAGAAACTACTTGAAGAGAAAAGGTCTATGCTTTCAATTAAATTCAAAGGTCTGTGCTCATTTTCATATAGGCTCAAGTGTGGCATAAGTGGGATTGAAGTGGCCCTCTGCCCTCTTCACAGGTACAAATTTCACCATTATGGGTAAGGGTTACAGTTTAGACTCTGCCCATATTAAAGAATGTAGAGTGCCAAATCAGTGCATGCCACTTCAGTTTTCATACCAAGACATTCTATTCATTAATATGCCACAGAAACATGCTATGCTAAAGTTTCCTGCTTCACCTATTTTAATTTTCCTGATATAATAAATGTAAAGTCAAACATCACGTGAATCTGTAAAACAATATCTGCTACAGATACTCAGATGCAAGAATCCAGACATTAGCAATCACTGCTGTAAATGCAATTAGGCCTAGGAGTTAAATGAATAAAGTAGATAGAGAGGTGCTTCATATTCTTTATATCTTAATTCTGTCAACTGTCTTGCTTAAATGTGAACTTAAGATCTTGGCCCATATTTTTAGTAGAAGCCCATAAATCCCACTGAACTATTCAGGCTCTTTTTAATCATGCCAAAATAAATCAGGGGGAGTGAGGTCAAGTTTTAGTACAACAGTTATGAAGATGAAACATCCTATGTTTTTTTCACTGATAGATTCATAGAGTTTCATGCATTTTCATAGTTCAGTGTAATCATAGGTTGACATTTTGCAAACCACATGACAGAACAGTTACCTTTTTAATAGGCTTCACAACTGAGGTAATGGTAACTAGCTTCCCCAGCTTTAGTTGCAGGTTTTCAAGTAAAATTAAATATCCCATGCCCTAGCAAACACACCCTCTTTATTTAAGCTAAAATATGTCAAAGCACTTAAACATGTACTTCATGTTATGAATATAATAACCCTATGGACTTGAATGGGAACTGGACCATTCTACTAATATCTCAAGCTCTATGCAGGCTGTTGAGTGCATAACGGTATTCTTCTTTGAATCACTGCTGATCATCTGAGGTATACTAAAGCATTAAGGAATCTTTCCAGTTTGAGGAACAGCTGTTGTTGCAGCTTCAAAAATCAATTGGCTCTTATCCATCAGATAGCACAAATCCCTCAGTGATACCTGTGGCTTCTCAGTGGATGCCAACAATATATAATGATTCGTTGACACATATGAATAGACACAAGCTGAAGTGCAGTCCAGCAAAATTTTAAAATAGATCTTACAAACTTATGCTGTGAAATCATAGATCTCCTTAAACTAATAGAGAAAAATCTTTATTAGCCATGAGGGATTCTTTTCTCTTTATACACTGGCTCTGAAAAGTTTATCAATAGGGACATCTGATATGGCCTAATTATTTTGGTATGACTGAGATAAACATGCTGACTATTAGCTTCTCACCCCTTGCTAAACTCCTATTCTAACTCATTATACATAGAGTATAACAGCAAATTATGGTGTTTAAGACATCACAAAGCAGTCATTAGCCTCTATGTGAAGTTCAGCGAGCATTCATGCACATATAACATGACTCAAACAAGACAACACATGTCTGTTGTTTGTATGGGAGATTCTATATGCCACATTACATAGGCCAGATTTTGCTTCCTAGATCAGTACTGGAAAATCTTCACACCATGCACATAGGGTTTCAGTGACATCTTTTTCATCACTTTCTTCATTGACCTCAGACTTGCAGAGGCTTCATTACTTAATTCAGGGTTGTACAACTAGTGGCCAGTGGCACACATTTGGCTTAGAAGTATTTAACTGCCATCACCCTTACATCATTAGGTCTTTGTGCTTTCCCCCACAAGTCTGGGTACCAATCCCCCCACTCAGCTGGCACTACCATCCTCCTGCTGCTTTTTCTACCTTCTCCTTACCCCTGGGGTCACTATGGTCTCCAGGTTCCCCCTCATTAGAAGTCAGTCTGCCCTCTCAGCTGGGCCACCTGACCCCAGAGCAGCACCATCTGTGAGCACTGAGCTGATTGTGTTCAATATATAAGCCCAGACTGTGGACCATAGTACCTTGCCCCTGCTTATCCTGTTGTGAATCTAGATTCCCAGGGTTCTGCTTTCAGCCTGACCTGGACTAGAAACAAGGATATTGTTTTGACTTTACAACACTTGATCTGATGCAACGCCATGCCAGCAAATGAATTTGCTGCGTCGCTCATCTCCATGGAGAACATCTGTGCAAACTTCCTTGGACACTTTCTTTAAGAAAGCAGACGAGACTCCAGGAAAACTTGCAGCCAAGACTCCTGAGAAGATTCCAGCTAAGAACCCTTCAAAAAGTCCAACCAAAGAGCCTTTCAAAAAGTCCAGCAAAGTCACCTCAAAGAAATCCTTCCAAATCAATAT
>NW_017729031.1:76734561-76746774 GCF_001723915.1 Gavialis gangeticus
AGGAAGGTGGCACTAACTTTTTCACATCCTCACCTCCTAATATGGCCTTTCAGCAGGCAAAAGTACTTTGCTAACCCCAAAATTACTTACTCCCCATCCTAATGCTCTCTTTCTCTTTCAGCTTCTGCTTCCTGCTGTCTCCCTGTGAGAAGGGCAATACAGCCAGCAGGGGAAGCAGCAACTGACAATGGTGCCGGAGATGCTCAGAAGTAGGAAAGCCCTGGCTTAATTCATGGCCCCTACTGGTGCAGAGATTTAAAAATAGGCAGTGGGGGAGGAACACCACATATCATACCACTTCTGTCTGCTTAGGAATTAAGTGAAAAAGATAAACACAAATCTATATTACTGTTCTGCATATCAAATAATGCTTTATATTAAATATGGAGAATAAAAACAATACACCATGTACTTTCTGTTCTAGAATGGCCCTAAAATAGAGAATTACAAGTTAATTTACTTACCAAAATAACACCCAGTCAATTCTGTCCATCATTGTAGATTCCCGTGTCTTTCACCTGCATGTCAAGGTCATGTGGATTCTTCTGGCTTCTCCATAGCTTTAAGTAAGGAACAGGTTCGTTAATGTACTGAACCTCAGTCAGCATCCCAGGGGTCTCTCCTGCCACATCTTTGATGGAAAATTAATGTTAATGGAGAGGAAGGTGGTCTATCCCATCCCTTCTGGTACCTTCCTTCGGTTGTTCCAGTTGTCTTTCATGCTTGGGGTCCACCTCCCCTACACCCCACCTAATGCCAATCAAAGTTGTTGTTGTCTGGGCCACCAGCATTGGTTTTATAAGCGTTTTGTATTCTTGGCCCTTTTAATATATTACGGAGGGATTGGGACGTTATTTGACACAATTATTCCCGGCCATGCTTTGCCTTACTTATGTGTCTTGTCGGTCTCAAATTATGTTCCACGGTGTCTCACCCTTGATCTGAGCTTTTTGCCCACCATGGGTCATTTGTTCATCGGTCCTTTCTTTATCTGGTCCCACTGGGATACCGTCTGTGCTGTGGATCTCCAAGATCCATGGAGTATCCTCTGGTAAGTTATAGAGCCATCTCTGGCTATGACTCTTCAAGCAACTCCCCCTTGGGGTAGCCACCATGTCCCTGGGCTGGGACTGTGTTCAGTATTTGGCCCCTTTGAGCTGGTCGAGGACCTTGCTTCTGGTTCCTCCTGCTGATTCCCTGCCGGTCCTTTTATTACTGCTTCAGCGTTCCAGGCAGCGAATCGGCCCCAGCACACTGTTATAAAGTGTGCCCATGACGACATGGGAGCTAACCCTGGCCCCTTCTGCCTCAGCATTTTTTTTTTATTTTCTTCCTTTGCTGCAGCAGCTGGGAACACCGTGGTTTTACTTTCACTTTCCGGTGCAGAGTCCTGCCAGTTCTTCTTGTCATCTGACAGATGTAAGTCCTTTCCACAGTCATACATAGTAAATATAGTTAAAAAAAAATCAGCCCTTATTAGTGATTCATTTTACTTATGCATTCAGATGTTTGTATACTCTAATTAGTAGGCTAAAATGGAGTGTTTTCAAGTTCTAATAATAAGTAAATTCGTATGGAGGTCTAGATAAACATATCATTCCAGTACTGATTCAGTCTGTCTTGTGCACCTTACTTAACAGCTGTGCCTCAGTTTGTCCATTTGCAAATAGTTACTGTTATTATTATTGAAAGGATATGAGGGACTTTGAGGAAATGGATAAATTGGAATTGATGAATGATGCTTAGGACCACTAGAAATAGTAAGAAATCTCAATATGAACAGTGTTAATTAGTTTTTAATTGTTTTCATATTTTTAAATCTTTACTGTTTATCTGTCTATTCACTAATATGATCTTGGCTGCGTCAGCATGAGATGCTGACTGGGCGGTTTTTACCATGCAGTCATTTAGTACTTGCATATGCAGTAGCTGAAGTTACTACTGTGCAGTGGCATCATCAAACAGCTTTTATTTGACACTGACTGCTCAGTAGCTCATTATTACTGCGCAGCAGTGTCACATCATGTTTCGTGTCATGCAACACTACTGTGCAGTAGCAATAAGCTACTATGCAATCAGTGTCTCACATCGATGCGGCCCTTTTCATTTAATCTAAGCCTCTAATTGCAGAATATATTACTTAGATTGTTTTAATTTAATTTTAGTTAATTTATTCAATCATTATATTGTAAGATGCTTACTGAAAAACTAATAAGCATGCTGTCCAGTTTTTATTGGGGTTTACATAAAACATCTAGATATTTACACTTTCTTTTGTGCATATAAACATCCATTAGCACTAAGACAAGTAACATGCATTTGGATCTTATGAAATTCTGTACGTCTAGGAGTCTGACATTGGGTCACAGCTGATGACTTGTTATAAATTAAAGGTAATGTTTTAAGGAGAATTCAGCTGAGGTGAATTTAAAGGGTGAAATGGAATGTGTGTATTTTCTAATTTTGAATGTATGAACAGTCTGAAAACTGTCATTTTAAATGTAGTGTGTATGTGGGGAGATGTTAAATAGGCACCAAGGTTATTCAAAGTTAAAGAATCAAATAAACATTGAATAAATTATTGAAAATAGTATTTTTCATGCTCTTTATCCCAAAGGATTCCTGCTGAAATGAAACAGCTAATTTAACAATACATTTGGCACTAACTATTGTAAATACACCTGATTTTTATAAATGTATTTAGCAAGTGAAAAAGGAGATTTTTCTGAGCATTCTGAGAATTGTTTTGTAGAACAAATGATTTTGATACATTGAATATATTAATATTAAAATGTTCATCCGGAGAAAGCATACAAATTGATTATAATGTTTTTTGTTTTGCATAGTCCAGTACAATTCCTTTAAGCTCCTCTTGAGAATCTATCTTATTTTTTTCTACTGTTGAAATTGGAGAATAAAGAAATAGAGTTTCATACGCTATGTATTTGATTTTCCCAACCCCCTTTTTGGGTGTTTTTTTTGGCTTCAGAAGCTTTTATCCAGTTCCTTATGGTCTTGCCATGTGTACTCAGAATTCTTTTGTATAAACTACATTAAAAAATTCTCCTTGGGCCAGATCTTCAGCAGTGAATAAATGTAGCAAATAATTCATGTATTGCATAGTGCCTAATGCCCTGGAGTCTTGGTGTCTGTAAGGAGCACTTTTATTATCCTTGCAAAGTAGATAATGTAAATCAAGATAGCATAGCTCTAAAGATAATGTTGCTTATTAATACCATCTGAAAGCTCTAGCCCTTTATTTATGATAATTAAATGGTTAGCAACCTGTTCTTTCTTGATCATTTAATAGTTTTCAACTCCTATTTAGGGGCAAGCAGTGTAGCCATACTTCTGATATTTCTTGCATTTTCTATCTAAATCTCTTAACCTTCTGTTCTTGACTGTCAAGGCTAAGATAAATGAAAAATCACCTAAAATGAAAGGAACTGGGATAAAATTAGCAGTATTTCCACATAATTACACAGTATAGCTAAAATATATCTGGATAGTGCAGTAAATGTTTCAGATCCTGTCTAGCCCGGTACAGAATGGTCTAATGGATGCTGTTTGCAGATATGATGTCCAGAGGCTGTGAAATATGTATCTGCAGAATTTGTATTTGTCACAACATTCCTCAATGGTATTTATATTATGCTGGTAATTTGTCACAAGTGTTTGTTGTCTTGCCAGATGACAGATAAAACAGAGATGCCTTCCAGTCAGTGATTTGCCTCAATAATGTCAGTGTCAGGACTGTGGGAATAGCCTGTTAGCAGTGCTGAAGTATTTGAAGAGTTTTGGAAAGATGAGCCATTGATAGCAACCTGGTTATAGGTAAAATGACTGTTATTTTAAGGAAAAGAATGAATAAACATGTCCCAGCTTTCATTTATAATATTTACTTGCTCAAACCACTATTCCTGTTTTGCCAGCTCTACTGGAGAGTTTTAAAAGTTCAACAACTTAACTCCTTCTCTTAATTTGGACTTGAATGTGTGGTGCCACTAATGTATAAAAATATTGTCCCAAATGAATCAAGATTCAATCAAGAGCTATTAACAATATTTGGAAATAGCTTGCGAGTATGATTTCCAGTATTCTATCCGTCCTGCTTGAATGGCTCATCTCTCTTTTTGACAATTCTCACACTCTAACTCTAATCCCGTAACTATTATTATATCTTATCTGGTTGCTTCCGGTATAAATGTGTATAAATGAATGTGTAAACAATAGAAATTCCTTGTATTATAGAGAAAAATAACCTTATAATTGAAGCACTGAGTTGGAACTTGTGAAATCTAGTTTCAGTTGCCACCTGTAACATGGATTGATTAGTTGACCATTGTTAGATCTTTCAATCTCTCTGTGTTCACTGCCCTGTTACTGAAATGGCATGATCTGTCCATGACACTGACTTTCTGTCTCTATCTTTGTCTTCAATTAAAACTCATTGAAGTCACTCTTTACTATGTGCCCATGTAGCTGAGTGAGACATTGATCTTATTTGGGACTTCTCTTGCTGTAATACAATATAATTCACTTGCTTCAGTGACATGCTACATGGAACTAAAAGAGAAACCCATGATAGAAAGGTCCAGTAGGATCAGAGCACAAAAAGGCAACCCAGTGATTAGACTTATCACCGATGGCAGGTTCCAGGCATAAAGTGTTTTCATCTCTTTAGAAAAGGCAAATGAATGTACCCATGGCACAGGGTAAATATTTTGTTGAAGTGCCAATGCAAATTTAGTAAGGAAAAAATAAAGAGGAAAGTAACATAATGAAAAAAACATAAAAGAAAAAATATCTGTATACTGGTTAATAAAATATAGCTCTGGTACCTGAATGGATCTCCTGACACTATCACAATGAAAATAATTAACAATAGAATCATAGAAAGTTAGGGTTGGAAGGGAGGGATGTCAGGAGGTCACCTAGTCCAACCTAATCCAACCTTGTCTCAAGGCAGGACCAACCCCAACTAGATCATCCCAGCCAAGGCTTCATCTAGCTGGGTTTTGAAAACCTCCAGAGATGGAGCTTCCACCACCTCTCTGGGTAACCTGTTCCAGTGTTTTACTACCCTCCTAGTGAGAAAATTCTTCCTTATATCTAATCTAAATTTCTCTTGCTGCAACTTGAGACTGTTGCTCCTGGTTCTATCATCTGCCACTACTGAGGACAGTCTAACTCCATCCTTTTTCGAACCCCCTTTCAGGTAGTTGAAGGCTGCTATTAAATCCCTTCTCAGTCTTCTCTTCTCAAGACTAAATAAGCCTAGTTCCCTCAGTCTTTCCTCAGAAGCCATGTCCCTCAGCCCCTTCACCATTTTTGTTGCCCTCCACTAGACTCTCTCCAATTTGTCCACATCCTTTCTGTAATGGGGGGCCCAAAACTGGACACAGTACTCCAGTTGTGGCCTCAGCAGCCCTGAATAGAGGGAAATAATCACTTCCCTTGACCTTCTGGTAACACACCTACCAGTGCAGCCCAGTATGCCATTAGCCTTCTTGCAACAAGAGCACACTGCTGGCTCATATTCAGCTTATTGTCCACTGTATCCCCCAGGCCCTTTTCTGCACAGCTGCTGCCCAGCCAGTCAACCCCAGCCTGTACTGGGTAGGATTGTTCCTTCTTAAGTGCAGGACTTTGCACTTGTCCTTGTCATGAGATTCCTTTTGGCCCATTCCTCCAATTTGTCTAGGTCACTCTAAATAGTGGTGGTGGTATAAAAGTGACTATCAAACAGACAAATATAATGTGAAATACTTAACATTAGGGCTGACAAATGATTGAAAAAATTAATCACAGTTAATTGTGAGATTTAAAAAAATAGTTGCAATTACATTTTTAAACTCACCGTTTAATAGTCAGCACCCCACCCCCACGCACACCCAATAGTCCAGAGCCCATGCACCCTGTGGTTCCCACCTGCCACCACCAACACCGCAAAGCCCCAGCCCAGACTCCAGCCTGCCCCATGCCTACTCTGGACGTGTCTTGTCTAGAGAGGACCAGCTGGAACCTGTGCAAACCCTGGCCCACACCACACCTGCTGTAGACTCATATGCCCATTCTGAGGAGTGGCTCCCACTGCCATGCTAATTATCATACTCCAGTAGCATTGGCATCGTGTATTTATTGTTCCCACACTTCGAAATGGTGGCAGGGGCACTTTAACTAAAGATCATTCAACAAGCTTTAGTTTAAGTGCCCCTGCCACCATTTTGAAACAAAAGATACTGAATACACAAGATGCTTTAGAATCTTCAATTAGAGCAGCTATTGAGAGCTGCTTTAATTAAAGTGCCCTGTCCCCCACCCCAGAGCACATGTAAAGATGCCCAATGACTCCCATATCTCTTTTCTGTGTGGTAATAGTTTAATGTAGAGCCCATCAGAGTGTAGGTATAGTGTGGGTTATTTTTGCTTAGGACAACTGAATGGTATTCTTAAAGGGATCCTTAAAAGGATCTTCCCTTAGGCGTTTAGTTCTACTCCCCTTTATACATTCCATACAGAAAGTCAGTGACAATAGCTATTTTTATTAATGTACCTGTTTTTCCAAGATGGCTTTTAAAGAAAATATTAAATATCTATATGTAGCAGGAAAAAACATTATAAGAATACCTCATCAATCACAAATAATTAACTACAAGAATATAAAATGAATGACGATGCAAAATTCTTCCTGCTGTATGCTCTGGATATAATTAAAAAAACATGTCCAAATACATTTATAGATTTCATAACAAAGTTATTCATGATGTAATCATAAAGGTTTATACTCCATTGTTCATGGTTGATAACAATTTTAGGTTTTCTGACAAGTTCACAATCCAGAATCCACAAAAAAAGAAAATAATTTATTTACAAGCTGAGAGAGAATTTCTAAAGCATGCATCCTGTATTGTGCTTCCATCTAAGCAGACACTGATAAAACTGAATTATTTTCTATAATAATAATAATCCTTGACATGGTTCACCTGCTTCTTGAAATTTGCAAGACTTCTTGGACTTCTGTTAGAAAGCAACCATCCAAGTTATTTGTCACAAAAATATAAATATTTTTAGTTTCCACATTTTAAGATCTAAAATATCTAAAATCTAAAATGCCTAAAGTGTCTAAAATCTAGTGTCTGGGAGAAATGAGATACTGTTGATATTATTAGAATATTTTCTGCCTGAATCCAAGCAATAATACCAGGTGCTGTGGTGTCTGTTTATAATAACAGGGCCAGGAGAAGTATTGTTTTTGACCCAATATAGATCAGGTAAAATATCAAGACTGGGCCCACTGAAAAATCTTTTGTGAATAATTTTGGAGAAGGAGAAAGAAGATTTAAAAAAAAAAAAAAAAAAGTCCCATCAACATATAATCACTGACCAAGTCCAGATGAGCACAGACGTGCAGTATGTGGCTCCACAGACCCATCCGCGGTGCCACACACCACATATGTAGGTGTACCCTGCACTGCTACTCTGCAGCAAAGGGGGGAGGTGACCCTGGAAGATCCTGGGGTCAAAAAAACCAACACCAGAAAAAAGTGGGTCAGCATACAAAACCCAAAAACAGAACCAGCTGGCTGGAGCCACACTCCAGCTGCTGGCCAGTCTCCCAGCTGCAGGAGCACCACAGCTGCAGCTGCTCAAGGACCCCAGGACCCCAAGTAAGGCTGCTGAGACCAACACAGTTGCTGGCCTCATCCTGTCCATCCCATCTGGGATCACCTACCATATGCCAGAGTGCATATGGTATGGGCATTCCCCAGGGACAAGTAGCAGCAGCAGGCACAAGGTGTGCTGCCACTGCTACTTGTCCTTGGTGACACAGCCACCAAGGACAAATCGTGAGAACAAAAATGTCTGTTTTACCACCTGGTGTGTGGATAGTCAGATAATTGGAAAACACCAATTTTTTTTCATTCATTTTTTTTCAAAAGCCATATCACACTTTTCATTTCCCCCCTCCTTTTCATCCTCACAAAGCCTCTGATAACAATAGCTCCAGAAATCTTTCCTCAGTTAATCCCTTCTTCCACCATCATTGCAGGTCAATTGTTTACTGCTGTGTAATGATATGATTTGAGACATTGACTGTGCACACATTCCTTTCTCATGTGGCCTGACTCTCTTCTTCTGTTCCCTGATCTGAAAGATGAGCAGGGAATTAACAGCAGTATCATCCATACAGAAGAAAATCTGCGTATCATACAGGAAGACCTGGATGACCATGAGGGCTAGAGTAATGGAAATGGGATGAAGTTCAGTAGTATAAGAGGTATTTATGTTTTCTATAAACTGGGAATGCATTAGATGGAAACAGAAGAGGAGAAAGTATATCCTGGGTGCATATACACAAGATGCTAACTGCGCAGTAGCTTAATAACACTGAGCAGTAGCATGCTTTGCAAAACCTGTGCTAATAGTTAGCATCTAAAAATTCCCATGTACCAGTGTTACTGTATAGTAGCACAAGTTACTGCACATTGATTTAGTAATTGGTTATGCAAATACTAAACTTAATAGTATCTACAGTACATTAATGAACATATAGACGCACCCCCTGTCTATAACAAAGTGACTTTCACCAATGTGATGCACTCATAAAAAGGCAAATGTTGTCTGTCAGGTGTGATAAGAAAGTTTTAATGCCTTCATAAAAGGCACAAGTGAAACCTCTCCTGGAATTCTGGTCACCCACGTTCAAGTAAAATCAATGAAAATTGGAACAGAGGCTAAGAAGTTCTGCTAGAATAATCAAGGGAATGAACACAAGACCTGACAAAAGAAATTGGCTGGGTTAGCCTAGCAAAATGAAGGCTGAGAGGCAATCTGATTGCTGTCTCTGTGTCCATCTGATTGCTGTCTTTGCCTATGATAGCCTGGAACTCTCCCTTTATATGGGAAGACCAAGCTGTTGCATCAGCCTACCCCAGCACAAGCTGCTCCCCTCCCCCCACAAGTTACCATTGGTAGAGAACCCCTGGAAAACATGGAGCATTTCCCATACCTTGGCAGCCACCTTTCCCAGTCAGTCAGTCTTGATGTAAAAATGAACATAGGATTTGCTGTGCCAGCATATCCTTCAGAAAGCTGCTTCACCGAGCCTTTGCCAACTGAGATCTGCAGATGGAAACTAAGATCCTGGTCTAAAATGCAGTGGTTATCACCACGCTCCTCTGTGGGTGTGAGATGTGGGTGACATATCAAAGCCATCTTTGGCACCTGGAATGGTTCCATCAGAATTGCCTCAGGAAGATCCTTTGTATTAAATGGGAAGACCACTGCACAAATGCCAACATCCTCTTGTAACCAGAATTGAGGCAAAGATCATAAAACATCAACTCCACTGGGGTGGCCGCTGTGTGCGGATGGCTGACGCTCGTCTCCTGAAGCAAGTCCTTGTCTCTTAAGTCAGTCATGGTACTAGAACCTACAGAGGACAGCAGACGCAGTACAAGGACACCAAAAGAATAGCTTAAGAAGGGTGGCATCAGCCTTACAAACTGGGATGTGCTGGCTGGTAACAGGTCTCAATAGTGCTGCACCCGACATCAAGCTACAGCCCACTTTGAAGAGAACCATCTTGCTCAGGAAGCTGACAGAGGAAGAAGCAAAGCACACAACATCTTGGCCAACAGCTATGTTCCCCCTCCTCTCCCCCACAAGGCACCACCTGTCATATCTGTGAAAAAACTTGCAGAGCATGGATTGGACTCCTCTGCCACCTTAAAACACACTGATAATTCCCCGCCCACCTCAACAGACGCCATCCTCATATCAAGGGATAGCCAAAGAGGGGGATACACACTAGGGAGGGTAAATAACTTTTTATGGTGGTACAGGAATAAATGGGTATAGGCTGATCATGAATAAATACAAGCTGGAAATCAAAGTTCTCTGACAATCAAATAAATAGGAAACTGCTTTGGAATAGTAGTAGTGAGAGAGCAGAAAAATCTAAGTCATTCTAAAATGAGGCTTGATATGTTTGTAAATAAGATCATATTACGGGGCTGACCTGGATGACAGAGAAGTCCCTTCTGCTCCTATGTTCCTAACAAGTTGAAAGGATACAAGAAAATGTGCATGCCATGTGGGTTCAAGAATGGGCAGCTGAGTTAAGAGGAAAGTATTCCATCCTAGATTATGTGCCCCCTATTAACTAAAGTAAATACCTATCAACAGTATTAACAATTGACAATCCATTACAGCCCTAGTAGTGACTGTCCTCAGTAAAGTTTTGCTTTTTTATGACAGTGGTTTTTAAAACAAAACAACTATATAGAAACAATGGAAAATATCTAATAAGAGAGTTCCTCTTTCTTTTTTGTCATCTCCTTTCTTCTTGCTGCCCAATGATGTATGTATTTATAAGTGAATTGACTTTGCTAAAGGTTATTTAAAATATCTTTCGGAATTTTAATTCTCAAATGAGATCTGGCAAGAATCTACCACACTACATGGTATTATGAGCATTTTTTTAGTTTAGGATGAGAGAATGTGTATCATCACCAAGAACAGTGCACTTTGAATAACCATTGTTTTGTACCTAACTTCTATTGTTTCATTTTCTCTTGTTTGGGTCAAAAGAATTACCTGTTTATAAACTTGTTAGCAGGTTAAAAGGAAAGTTTTTAGGTTAGCACCATCTCTTTTTGCTAAAAGCCAGCATTTTGGGCTTCACCAACTGTAACACAGAACATAGACGCATTGTACATATTGTGCCATCTGTGAATAATACCAGCTAAATGGTATTCTTCTTATAGGTAGCACTCTTTTCACAGTGGATTCATCAGCAAACTGCACCTTTCATTAACTTTGTCAAAGATTATCATATCATATCTGAAATGCTCCTTTTCACCCTTTTCTGCAAATGATAATGATATTTCCTGTTTACATAAGAGTGTAGAGTTTAGGAGAAGCCAAGATTTTCTAAGGTAATTCTTGAGTTATTGTCCAGGGTAGTAGGATGTAAAATAATTGAATGCAGAGGCACTATAGAGGTTATGTGTACTTTTATGCAAATGCATTTTTTATCTAATTTTATCAGCGAACATCAAAGATAGAAAATAGGAGTGGAAGGAACCTCAAGAAGCTATCTTGTCCAATCCACTGCTCAAGGAAGATTTATCCCTGTCTAAACTATCCAAAAAATAGAAAGCCACAAGAAGGATTAGAACCCATAGTACCTCTCTGAGCAGCTGTTAGCTCTCTCAACACTGCGGTCCTAGCTGAATTTCTAGATGCAGTTTTTACCCACAAAATATAAATCCTATGGTGTTTAGTAAGGAATATTTCTTTTTATTTTAATGAAGCCAATTATTAAGTTTTCAGTACAGCTGTCAATTTGTGTTAACATGTGTTATTAAACACAAGAACACATTAATTTTTTTAATGCATTAATTATGCACTTGCTTTTGGAGCCTATGTCCAGACTCCTGTCTGGGACACCGTGTGCAGGCATGCAGCTGCAGCATGCACACAGCCAGGAATGCAGCCCAGCAGCATGTTGAGCAGCACCCAGCAGGTAAGTCTGTAGAGTGGGAGGGGAAGGGGCAGAGGGACAGATTGAGGCCCCCATGGTGAGGGAAGGAGTTGGGCAGAGAGGAGGGGATGGGGTGAATGGAAACCCAGGGCCAGGGCAAGTCATGGGATGGAGCCATGGGAGGCTCATCCAGGGATGTGGGGGGCAGCTCCCTGCTGCTGTGCACACCTCATCAGGGAGGCATCAGGGCATGTGCCCCCAAGATTTGAACTGTGGGCTGGGGCTATATGCCCTGCTGCTTTTGCCCCAGGAACCACATAATGCCATGTTGTGCCACCCCTGCCCACCACTTTCCCCCACAGCAGGCAGCTCACACACAAATACAGGGGGCACTTGCCCCCCCATGCCTCCCCCAGGGGTGTGCGTAATGCTGGGGGGGCTGTCCCCCCGCACCTCTGGACAAGTCATCTGTGGCTCCATTCCACTCCCTGCCCTGGCCCCAGCATCCCATTCACTCCAGCCCCTGCCCCTGCCCCATTACCTCCCTCACTGTGGGGGCCTCGATCTTCCCTCCCCCATCCCCTTTCCTTCCCCCCACCTCTTCCCCTCCATAGACTTACCTGCTAGGCACTGCTCTACACACTACTGGGCTGCATTCCTGTAGTATTACCATATTTCCAGTTTAAAAATGAGGACACCTGGTGGGGGGGTAAGATTATTGT
>NW_017729031.1:76751774-76760344 GCF_001723915.1 Gavialis gangeticus
GGCACATGCCCCCCCATGCCTCCCCCAGGGGTGTGCGTAATGCTGGGGGGGCTGTCCCCCCGCACCTCTGGACAAGTCATCTGTGGCTCCATTCCACTCCCTGCCCTGGCCCCAGCATCCCATTCACTCCAGCCCCTGCCCCTGCCCCATTACCTCCCTCACTGTGGGGGCCTCGATCTTCCCTCCCCCATCCCCTTTCCTTCCCCCCACCTCTTCCCCTCCATAGACTTACCTGCTAGGCACTGCTCTACACACTACTGGGCTGCATTCCTGTAGTATTACCATATTTCCAGTTTAAAAATGAGGACACCTGGTGGGGGGGTAAGATTATTGTGGAGGGGCCAGTGATTTGCCCATGCTTTGCCCTTACCCCTCACTCCCTTATGAATACCCCAAAATTGGGTGGGGTTTGTGAGACTGGGAACTTGAAGGAATTGGAAGAAATATGGTAGTTAAGGCAAATGGCAGTAAAACCATTAAAAGAGTTTGGGCAAACTTTACCATTATGCATAAACCAGCTAGTTCAAATTGAGTTCTAAGCATTAACTGCTGATAATTCAGTCAGAGAAGAAATTAAGGCAGGGAAGCAGATTAGGAATATCTGTTACTTTTCTCTGCAGAGTATTTTAAGCTCCAAATGCATATTGAAACTGAACTACTGATATACAAGTCCATGATAATGTTTATTATGTTGTAATAATGTGGTACATAGGTATTTACTGAAGAGATGAAAAACTAATAAATATCATAAACTCATATACACACATGAAAGTCCACCCAAGATGCACCTATGTGGTTCATTAGCCTACTACAATTAAGGCATGCCAGTTCCTCTAGTCCAGTGGTGCTCAGCCTTTTGGCTCCATGGACAAAAGACTGGGGTGGGGCTAGTCAGCAGACTAGAGTGGGCACCCAATGCCAGGATCAGGACCTGAGGCTTGGCACTGCCCCCTTCTGTCCCTGCATGCTGGAATGGTCCCTGGGAGCCTGGCACTTCCCACTCCTACCCTAATACTCTGGAATTGAGTCCTGGGAGCATGTCCCAGCTCCCTGTGAGCTGGGATTGAGCCCTGGAGCCTGGTGACACTCCCACTTAGCCCTGCATGCTAGGATTGGGAGGCCAGTCCAGCATGAAGGGCCTGGGATCTGTCTACTGGGTTGCTGGGGGAGTGATGCTACTGTTCTTCCACTACTGAATTTCCAGAACTGTGGGGAACCCCAGGGGCCAAATGACATGGTGCTATGAACTAAAACTAGTCCATGGGCCAGAGGTTGAGCAGCCTTGTTCTAGTCAACAGCACACAAAGTAGTAGTGGGTCCACCACCATATCAGTCTGCCTTTAACCCCCTGATCTAAAGGAACAGGCACCAACTTATAGTTATCTGTTTGGATGAAGTCTTTGGTGTACCAGTTGTGGCAGAAGGCCACCTCTGTTTCTCCCCAAAAACTCTGCTCTGTGACAATTTGGTTAAGATGGGCCCTGCAGAGGGCACACACCTTACCCTATCTCTTTAGGTAACCTGAGATGGATACTTTCCTTAGGGAGGGAGGAAACCTGCTCCCTTTGCCTATGTGACTGGCATCACATACCTGGGTGAGGGGCTTGGGCTCCCTGGGGAGCTAGGAGCTGCCAGTCTGCCCAGTAACTAGTGATGCATTTCAAATTGGTTGGCTGACAGCCAACAGGTGCTGGCCTCCATTGGACCAGGTAAATGAGGTCATAAGGGCAATATAAGTTAAGGACTGCCCAGGAGAATGGGGCAGCAGCCATGAGGAAGACTCAGAGACAGAGAGAAGAGGTGGACCATCTGAAACTTGCTCTCTCTCTCTCAAAACTTATGATCAAGGAACTGCCTGCCTCCAGAGGAAATCTTCACCTGCCTCTGGATGATACTTGTGAGTAAGCTACCTGAGCTCTAACTAGATATAAAGCTTGCAGTAACTCAGATGAGCAATCAAAGGCTACCCAGCCATGCCAGTTTGCTCTATGGGATTTCTCTGATATTGCTCTACCATGTACCCTATTCCAACCCTACCCCTTGTAACCAATAAAGTTCTCCTTTGTACCTAGCATAGGAGACTTATTGGGAGTGGGTCTAGATTATGCTTTGGGGTCCCCTTGGTTCAGCTAAGGGAGACCACTACTTGTGCTTTTGACTGAGGGAATCACCCCCAAGTGCTTGAAGTGGGTCAGGTACCCCCAAGGGCTACTAGGCCTGTGTTACCCAGGGGACACAGAGCTAGAATCAAGCCCAGCCCTGGGTGGTGGCAGTTTTTACCCCAGGCTAGCGGGTGTGCTCCAAGAAGGGGATTGGCCAGACATGAGGCACCCCCAAGGAGGAACTTGGAACCTGGAAGGTGGTCAGGCACGGTGAGGTGGGTGGCTTAACACAGGAGCACCCTCTACTGGCCTGCCATAACAGGGAGGCTCAAATTCATACCGCATGATCTACAAGACACCTTAAACACCCTCACCATTCCCTATCATCAACAAGAGTAAATGCTGTGAAAACTCAATGATTTGATAGGAAGGGCAGATGGCTAGAATGATGGAAGGTAGATCAGCTAAGCTTCACTTAGATTATTCTTAGTGGGATTAATTTCATGGCCAAAGGAAATGTTCTTCATCCTTATTGGGAATAATCAACAACTAGTCAGAAAGAGGTGGCCTTGACAGAAATAATTTGAATCAAATAGTGAGGGTGGCCAAGGACCAACACAGTCTCTAGATCTGTGGAATAAGTTATCAAGTTCTCTGTTGCTTGAATGACAGCATATAAACCATTTAAGTATTCTCAGAAATGCAATTCATCATCATTAATAGTAGTTTGATATTAAAAGTTTCAATAATTTGCTCATATGCTCATACCTTTTAACAAATTAATGTTAGTATGAGTGAACTTTGCAAGAGGCTTGTTTCATTATTACAAATGAGACTGCAGTCCTTGTGTAGGTGGTAGGATGGAAGAAATAGTTCATTGCTTTTTTACCAGATCCAGAAAATCAACCACAGTTTTTGAAGGGCATTAAAAGCCACCCACTATTGTTTATTGAACATTGGTTGGGGGTTTTTAGAACTGGGCAGTATGTTGTGTATTAAATTATTCAGACCATTTTTACGGTAGATGTTCTCAGGCCTCAGACCTTTGGATATATTTTTTTACTATAAAATTGAACTGATGGCCAATATCTGTACAGGTTGTCAGGCTCTTACACAAAGGATTGATACATGAGAATGATTATATAAATCTGGTTGGAAAATATGGATGAAGATGACTAGGCAATTGCTGTAGATTTGAAGAGAATAAAATGCCTTTGTCAGCAAGATCGTAAAAGTTATGAAAAGTAATCCCAAAGAAGAAATCGTTTGGAAGATGAAGGTCTTGTGTCAAATGAAAAATGAAAAGGAGAGAACATTTTTTTAAAAAGGGAGTGAAGGTGATTTAGAAGTGATAAAAGGAAGTACATACCAAAACACCAAAGAACAGTATTGTAAGAGGTTCATATGAAGATTCTTAACAGATCATTTAACTAATTTCACTGTTGCACCCCAGTTAATTGATCAGCTGCATCTTGTCATAGTATCTTAGAATTCTGGATGCTTGGGGGCAAAGACTTGTATCTTTAGGCCCCAGCACAGTGGGAATCTGATCCATGATGGATGTCTTTAGGTGGTATCATAATACACGTAAATAAAAATAATCACTAGAAATTATGAAAATCTGTATCTATTCCTCATCTGTATACAGTTTAAATATATGATGCTCTTTATTTCCAAATTGGAAATTCTTCCTATTCATTATCTTAGACTAACCATATACGGGCTTTTCTCCATACTGTTTTGCTAAAATCACTAAAATTTGTAAGTATTGTTACAAAATGGTATATATTTAAATGTAATTATGCTGTGACATTTGTATACAGTAACATTCATAGTTAACTGGATAACAGAATTATATGTGGAATGAATAAAAGAAAGAAGTGTAGAGGTATGTAAAGCTGGAAAGTACAGTAAATTACTCTGAAGAGGCTTTTCCCCCCCCATCACATCCATGAGGGCATGTACACATGCATTAATGTGCCATTGCTACTGTGCATTACGTTTAGTACCTCTAATCTGAGGTATTAACCAAATGCACAGCAACTGGTGCTACTGTACAGTACCAAAAGTGCACAGACTTTTTGTGATGCTTAATGTGCAGTAGACTCATTCTACTATTCATTACTGGAATAGCATGGCTTTTGCCATGATGTGCTAATGAGCAGTAGAATTAGTCTACTGAGGATTAAGTGCCTTGTGTAGATGCGCCCTCTGAGGTGTAGATTAATTCCATTTCTATTTAAATGACAATTATTTGGAGAAGGGATGGGACTAGCTACAGTTAGAAGACTAGTGTACTGGCTCTGTCAGTATTTTCTCTGCAAATTGATAAATGTCCTTATTACCTAATACTTTAGTTTCTCTTTCTTTGAACTTAATGATACCTATTTTAAAGAATTTGGTAGTACACAAGGGGAAAATGTGGTATACATCCTATCCAATTGCCTTTGACTCTCCAGCTGAATGACCAGGTGCTCAATTGTAGTTGGGTCACTGGAAGCAGTCTTCAGTACAGGGCCAGAGCAAAATTCAAACTTATATGTGATGATCCATAGCAAGACATGGTGAGCACTCTGTCACTTTCCCTCCATCAAAAAGAGTGACAGTAAACGTAGTGAAATCATTATGAGTTTAGGACATCATTAGGCAATGTTTTGAATATGTTCTTATAAAGGAGAGATACATGAAGTATTTTTAAGTGCCATGGATAGGTAAAAAATATTAAAGTTTATTGTCTTCAGTCCTGTAATAATTAAAGACTAAAGGTACATTGGTGTCCACCACTTGTTCTGTCCTTTCTATTCCTTAACTCATTAAAAAAATGTAAATCCCATTTGAAAATGTTCAGGCAAACTTGCTTTTTCAAATTAGTAAATTTGAAAAATGTTCAGTCTCATGAGATTTTAAGAAAAAACCCTGTGTTTGAGGGGCAGGATATTGAAGCGCCAAAAAAAGTATTTCTATGAAGAATATAAGTTTAGGACCCAAGGCCACCATGAGGACTAAAGAAAGGAATGAATGTATATGTGTACATAGAACCAAGTTCTTAGTTGGTATAATCTAATATGGTTTCCTTCTTCACAATGAAAGAGGGTGCCACAGGTTAGCTTTCATTTACCACAGACAAAGGGGACATACAGGTGTTACATTTAGAACAATATAACCAGGGTGAGGTTGATCTCAATGCTAAGCTGCACAGGTGTGCAGAGGGCTTAAATCACTGCAAAAATGGTGTAACCAATCTAAGGAAGTTCACCTGAACAGGTGTACTAATTTAGATTGAGTTCAGGATAACCCATTCTAAGAAAGAGTTAACTTAATCTCACAAATTCCTGTGCACATTCATAGCACAGCCCGTGGGCTGCGAAAGCACAGTTGCTTGCCCAAGCCCTGGGGCCCTGCTGTTCCCACCTGCTGATTGAGTTATTTATAGCCCCCCAACTTACCTCTGAGAAATTGACAGACTCCACCCCCTCACCCCCACCACTGATCCTACACAAACCGCTCCTCCCCTCCCTATGCCCTTAGTTACTTAGACCAGTTTCCCTATGCAGCTCCCAGGAGCAGCAAATGGCTACACATGCTGTTTTCAGTTTATGTCTATGCAGCTTAAAGTAAGCTGCAAGAACAGAGACGAGGTGCAGTAAATGGTTGTTTGCACACAAAGTGTGTACACATGAACAGTTACTACCAAGTATCTTATATACCATAAGGCAAAGGAGACCAAGAATTTATAGTAACTTGTTTGTGTGACCAGGCCCTGACTACTCTTGCTTATTTTGTTAATGTATATAGTATTATATAAATACATTTAATATCATTATTCTAGGAAAAATCTTCAATGTACTTCATCCATCTTGCACTCTGTGTAGGAATATCAAACATAATCATACACATATCATACACGTAATTAAATATTGGGCAACTACACTTATTTTATTGAGGCTGATTTTTAGTTTCACAAGAGCTTAAAAAAGCTGAAAACTGTAAATGTCTAATTACTTCATATTTATACTTATAACCTAAAATAAAATCAGTTTTGTTGCTTAAATACTGTTAAAAACAAATTGCTCTCAGACTGAGACTGGTTATGTCAAGCATCATCCTGGAGCAAAATTTTATGCCCTGGTAATAAAATCCCTGAAAATATGGGTTTCATAGTGGAAGTGCTGACACAAGCCTAACTATAGAGTCACAAATGGCAACAACATAATAACTCTTGTTCAATTTCCAATCCAATGGATACAGCAGGGAGTTGAAATGCTTGTTTGAATGCTACTTCTCCAGTAAGTGAGCTCTCGGTCTGCCTTTTCTGACCTGTGAATCAGATCAGAAGGATATTTTGTGTGTGTGTGTGCGCGCGCGCGCGCGCGTGTATTTTATATCAAGCTTGTATACGTGATGATAGTGCCTAAATGTTGAAATCCCTGAAACATGCAGTACTTAAAGCGAGTACAACAGAAGCCTGGCTTTATCACGCTGTCAAATTATCTTTCCCTAAGAGGCGCAGCCCCAGTCTCTGCCCTATTCAGCATGTTTACCAGATTAGGTAAATCAGTCTAAATCATTATATTCCATGCAGCCTACACTGCCTTTTAGGACTGATCAAGGTTCCCTCTTCCCACCACCATGTCCCTTCAGAAACAGAATTATACATCCATTAATTCATATATCTAGTTTTAAACTGTTCCTTCAAATATTGGTCTCTCTCGAAGCAACCATTTCTATGAAATTAAAGTCACAAAACAATTGGTTAAGAGATGTTTCTGGAAACTCTTTTCCCAGTTAGTTTTAAAGACTATGGTAGACAGAGCCACTGTCAGTGTAATTGACTTGGAGGAATAACAGGAACTGTGATTGCTGTATTGCTGACATTTTTTTAAGTGGGCTGGGAAATGGCACATAAAGATTTGATCATGAAATACAGGCAAGGAGGCTTGTGGCTGAATGGGAAAAGGAATTAAAAGGGAAAAATGGATTATGAGTAATGTTATGAGTAATGTTTTGCACATCAAGTGTCTTTAAAAAAATGTCCTCAAAGGAACTCAGTACCTGATTCCAGGAGATGTGGCTTTATTTCATGATGTTTGATGCTTACATTGAAAGTGATTCTTCACTGTGTCTGATACACAGGGATGTATTCTCTGAAGTAATGAGTGACAATACCACAGGCTGGAAAGGAAGATAAAGCCCAGTACAAGTAAATAAAACAAATCCAAGCAAATCAGTCTTGCACCAAATATAACAGAGAGCAAAACATTACAGTGGAGAGGAAAATTAAGATTAATGAAAAGAAAAAGTTAAGGTTAATTAATAACTGATCATTAAACTAACATCCCACTGTTTAATTCTCATAAACCCTGCAACCCCTCCTTTTCTTGCTATCACCTCATGGCAACAGATAATGCAGTTAAAGTAACATGTCCTCACATAGGGCACAGACAGAAGTTACATTCGTTGTGTGATTGGCTCCTTGAAAGTGCTCTACAGCTGTGTCCTTACAGAAGTGCATAGTTGCAGGGTGCTTAAAAAGTGCCCAAACACACAACAATCTGAACCCTCATAAAATGAGGGGTCAGATGAAGGCACTCCAAAGTAGAGCATCTTCATTAACATCTGTCAGTGTACAATGGATGTAGGGCTGGGCTGATATAGCTCGGTCCCACCCCTGGTGCTTTCTTCAGGAGGAGAGAGAGTTCTGTCTGGGGTTTTCCCAGCCTGTGCTGGAGGGTGGAGTGGGTGGACTAGAGTTCCCCTGATGCTCCAGTCCACCCACCCCACCCTCCAGTGCAGGCTGGGCAAAACCCAGATGGGACTCCCTTCCCCTCCCTTGTCCCCCTCCCGTTCTGGAGACAGCACCAGAGCTGGGAGGGAGGAGGAGAAGGGCTAGGGGACAGCGACTACAGACACACAGCTGCTCCAAACTAGAGCTTGATCCCCCAACCCCCTAAATCAAACAGTGAATGTCTGTTGGATCAGAGGGAACATTGTAACTCATGGGGCTTCCTGTGAAGCCCCATGAGTTCCAGTGGGGAGCTGCATGTCTGTCAGCACCCATAGTGTCACAAGCTACAGCCAATTCAAGTTGTCTTTCTCTCTATCCATCCATGGACCTATTCCATTTCAATCTAGGTTTATTAGATGCACCAAATGCCCTGATGGAAAATATGTAGGAGAGACCAAACAACAACTGCGCACCAGAATGAATGCACACAAGAGATCTATTAAAGACAAGAATACCCAATTACCTGTGGGGGAACATTTCTCACAAGAAAACCACTCTCTCTCCACTCTCGCAGTTCTGATCCTCAAAGGAAACTTACAGAACACTTCCCAGATATGAGCCTATGAACGTCATCAACCTCCTGGATACTAAAAATCATGGACTAAATATAGACATTGGATTTATGACACATTATAACCTGCCTGACATCTGACTCCCCAGGTACTTCTCCACTCTTCATCCCC
>NW_017729031.1:76760490-76761441 GCF_001723915.1 Gavialis gangeticus
GAATCCGAAAGCTTGCTTAAAAATTGTTTTCCAACTATTTAAGTTGATCTAATAAAAGATATCAGATTCACCCAAAGAACCTTATCAGCCAAGAGTTCTAGTTTTTTGTATGTCTTTTTGGTTCAGACCAACACGGTTACCAAGTACACCCCTGAAACATGGAAGACACTGAATTTCAGCCAATTTTGGATTTTAAACTTCATTCCGGAACAACAAGGAAGTTTTTTCACCTCCCTGCCTGTCATCTGACACCTCCAGGGAAGGAATTCTACCTGATCAACACATCAAAGAGCTACTCAGCACAGCTCACAAAGACACTGGTGGACCCAGAGGGACAGACTTCCATCTTCAGCTCCCTCTGTGCGAAAATGAAGTTTATTTCCTACCTATGGGGACTTTTTACCATCTTGTACCACCTATACTTTTCCCAGAGCCTGATGAAGGGACTTTGATCCTGAAAGCTTGCAGAAAAGGACAATTTTCTTGCCATTTTCCAGTTGGTCTAATAAAAGGTATCGTTTTGGAACCAAGAGTTCTAGTTTTTTGTATGTCTTTAATGATTCTGATAGGCATTTGATTGGGCGGGGGTTGTTTGTTTGTTTGCTGGCATTTTGGGTTGGGGGGGCTGTTTGTTTTTTTGCTAGATCCCCAAAGTGACTCAGACTTGAGATCTCAGAGCTGGGAAACCCCCAGAAATGCAATATGTTTCTCACCTAATCATAGTTTTGGAACCCTTTGTCACCATGCACTCAAAAATAGGAGTTTAGCAAAAGGTTATGTATTTGTGGTTTACCTCTCACGTCCCACTGACAAGTAATGAGATCGTTAGAAACGATTGTTTTCTGATATGAAAAGGAAAATAGCTGCCTGTGGGTAAACCCAAGTGTCAATGAAAATTATTAGATTTGGGTGCTGCCAATACAGGAGAGTCGATCCTGACATGTGCAGACA
>NW_017729031.1:76766441-76770116 GCF_001723915.1 Gavialis gangeticus
ACCCAAGAAGAAAGATTCAGGGTGCAGTGCCCACACAGAATAATATGGACAAAAGATTTAGCTTTTCAGGGGTCAGTCTAAAGCACTTTAGATAGAAGCCACAGCACAATATTAAGTTCTGGGCACCACTCCAGGAGAAGTTTCACACTATATTGTTTGAGATACACCTCCCAAAGCTCCCAGGCACTGTGGCATATTGTTAAAAGGGACAACATGTGTTTCCTTCCCAGACTGATCAGCTCTGCTGGCCAGTATGAAGGAGGAATGGAGTCGCATCCTCTCTGGATTGCTGCTCCCTCTACAGGAATCAGCACCACTGATGGATCTAGCCAAGGGCAGTAATTGTGTATGTGAAAGATTGCTCTTGTAAGTGCATGTAAAACATGCCCAAGTATGTGGAAATCAGGATGGAGATAAATATAATCTGTAAATATTTAATTAGGTACATATATCTTCAAATAGTTACTGACATAACATCTTAACAACACCCAGTGTTTCAAATGAAATAGTAACCTTAGCTACACTGACTAACCAGAAACAATGTTACAAGCTGTGTCGGTATAAAACAATAAAAAGAGGTGGAAGCCAAGTAAAAATAGTAGGGTTTAATCCAGGCAGATTGTTCTAGGCTTTGACTCATTAAAATGGGTGTGGGGGACAGCTGTTTACACACACAGCTTGAATGAGAATTAACTTGAAATAGCCACTATTGTCCCAGGACAAAGTGTTGATTTTGAAACCTCACAAGTATTTAATATAGAATAGCAGGGTTGGCTGTCCTTTCACAGCATCTGATGAAGTTAACTTGGGTTCAAGAAAGCTTGTGCTCTCTCTATATATATTAGTTAGTCTATAAAGGTGCGTATCTACCCTGGTTTCTGTAGAAATCATAGAATTGTATTGTCCTCATCACTAGTCCACTGTAAAAGGCTGGTGGGGTGGGGGGGGAGAATGAAGGGAGCAAGTGCTTGTTTCAATTAGGGTGCTTTAAAGTTTTTTGTGGATATTCATATTTGCATGTAGAGCTAACATGCTTGTTGTTAATACAATAAGTCTTGATGGTTTATTAGAAAATAAGAAATGCCCTGAGACACTCTCTGCTGTGCCTGCCTTGCTTCTGAGTTAACACCCAAGACAGCCTGCTTACTACAAACAGCTCTTTGTTCAGTAACTGTATTTCAGTATCGCCAGACTGTAAGCTTCATTTTGATTAGATTCATCATGATTTTTAAAGATGAGGGAAAATTTCTAATTAATTAGACCTTTCTTCCTTTTCCCTTTTTTTCAAAAACTGCATTCACATTAGACAAAAGCCGAGTGATGCAAGTTAATCAAGCCTCTGCCTCTTCATTTTCAGATCAGATTTCTTTTGTGAGTGAGAAAATGGAAGAACCTCTTTAGGGCAGTACAAATCTTAGAAGTCATAATGTGAATATCCCACTTGCAAAGAGCAAAACAAATAATTTCCTTATGATATTTCACTCATCAGTACCAAAAGCAGGTTTCTTCAACAGTTTACTTCTAAATTACTTCCTTTAGAGAGAGTGCTGACCACAATATTGAAAAATAACACAAAGAATGACTGTTGCATCTATGCTTCTATCAAAAAAAATTGGGAGCTGTACCCATTACAGGATAGCTAGAAATGTACACTGAAGGCCAAAACCTGCAACCACAGATGGAGCTGTTATTTAAAAGTGATCCATGTGAATTCAACCACAGGAATGAAGTCAGGGGTCTATATTAACAGTTGCAGCTGAGTTACTATCAAAGAGGCTGAAGAGCTAAATAATTTTTAGTGAATCTTGTGTTCTTCTTACCTCTGTGCTAGCTCAGCACAGAGCAATTTCAAGACATATCTAAGTTACACTCTTGTGCCAGTGAAGCCGCAAAGGCTATTCTGTACATCTTGGAATATGGCAATCAATTGGACACATTGTATTTTCCAGTTATGCCCCTATGAAGAAAGAAGGGAAGGAAGTCCAAATAGTGTTCCAGTAGCAGCTTTGAACCACCAAATGAATCAACAGCCAAGAAGGGACCCTTTGCTCTGTGGTTGAGCCAGTTTTTCAGGCTGCCTTCCATCAGTATAACAGTATAAAATAGCCTTTACAGTGCTGGGATTAAGGCTATTTTGATGAAAGCCTGAAGGATGGGACCCTTATTCTGGAATTCTATAAGCAACAGTATTTCAAATGCATGTTTAGTGTTCATGTTCAGGTTAAGGCACGGATGTTAAAAATGCATGTGTTTTCCCACTGTTCCTCTTGATAAACAGTTTTGGCTTTTTAACTGCATGTTGAGTGTGGGAGAGATTTGTGTTTGTGTGAAAGGCCAATTCCACTTTTACTGATTGCCTATTATAGAATGTATCGGGCTCTGGAGATATATATATATATATATATATATATATATAAATCAAGTTCTCATTTGAGCTATTTTGGGGGTGGAGGGTGGGGTTGATTGCCGTTCTTTTGGCCAGCAGTGCCTTGTGAATACAAATATTGGTGCTGATGATAAGTAATATATTTTTTTGCATTTGTCCAATGTTGGGAACCATAAAACAGGAAGCTTAAATGTTAAAATCTTGGCTTTGAGCCAAGAAAAGTACTGAAAAACATGCTTACTGCACAGGGAAAGAGTATATGCGTTTATGTTATGTCAGGTAGGAATATCCTTAGAGACCAAAGATGAATGAATATCACAGTAAATGCCATAGCCTGTATCCCACAGGATATGGTGTGATTATGGCATCTGTCAGCCATGTATATGTGCTCAGTGTGGGTTTGAAACTCTACATTAGGAACAATTTCTCTCACTGTTGAATGCAGTCCCTGGGTCCATGATTATGGTACTTTTCTGCACTTTGTTATTTGAGTTTGAAGAAGTCCACACCCACTAAAATCTAACCACAGCAGGATACAGTAATTCCATTGACTTCACTGGAGTGATGCTAGCAGAGAACTTGGCTCAATATCCGTAATTTCCATTCAGCTACATGGGCAATAATTCAACAAGGTACTTAAACAGTGTAACCATGTGAATAGTTCTACTGAAGTCAATAGTACCTCTCCTGTGTTTAAATGTAGGCATGTCTCTGGTCATGATTTAACACAGCGTATCAACACAAGATCAGAATTCCAGCATTATGGTGAGAGAGGTAGTGTTGGACACTATCATACACTGCCCATGTGCTTGGCTCCCAAAATATTTGATGTACCATCTATAAGGCTATAGTGCTAATGCATGTGTTGTTGAGGCTTGTTGCATTGCTCCAAGGGACCCATTTCAGCTTTTATAGCAAAAGTGGAATATACCTTAGCTAGATTCCATTTTTGGTAGAGGTTTAAATTTTGGCCATTGTTCACATTTTGAAAATGTATGAAGAAGCACTGGACAACCTAAACAACATGATGATTATTAATTCCAGGGTATTGATACAATCATCCATATGAATTTCAAAACATATACTTGTAAATTGTATTGCACAACTCCTAAAATATTTTTGTTATTGAATTATGAACGTATAGTCTGTTTCACTAGGAATGAGATAAAGAAAGGGCCTAATTTGTATTATACCCATGTGAAACTGAGTACAGAATTCAGTTCTGAAATTCCAAACACCACATTAAGCATTTCCTGTAATTTGGAAAATACATAACTGTTTCTATCCCC
>NW_017729031.1:76770167-76791322 GCF_001723915.1 Gavialis gangeticus
ACAGCTTTCAGAAAAAACTTTTTCAAAAGCATTTGGATATTAAAAGCAAACAACACAAAATAATAACAAACTATTTAGTACCATCTGTCTGCTGAAAAACGTTCATTACATTTGTGAATAGTAGAAGGAATAAGACAGGCAGCTAATATACTACAGTGCCTGCAAATTGTTTGAAGTTTCCATATGTTCCAACCTCAAAGGTGCCTACTTTCTACTGAGCAAATAATAGAAAAATGCTAGGTAGATTTGGATTCGAAACACATCTGTGTTTATGTTTGCTTTCCACATACATTACATGTTCAAGCATTGCTAATAAAAATACCAATATAATAAGAATAAGAAATAAGAATGTTCCAATATTCACTCTTCAATCTTGCAGGTACTTTTAAAGAAAGCTGCTGCCTTTTAGCACATAGGGGTTATGCAGTCATAGGGATAGTTTTGAATTTCCTTCAGTCTAACAGGAGAAAAAAATCCCTTTTGTATTTCAATTCTGGACCAATTTGTTTGATTTAGAGTTGGCCCAGTTTGCACTCAGTTTATAAAAGTGAACTCAGCTGTCACACACAGAAAAAAAGTTGTTCAATTTGAATTATAAATCCTCTAAAAAGTTATGAAAAGTTCTCCATTTAAGCTGAAATTAGAATTAATATTTGGGCTTGGGGCACATTTAAGAATGTATTATATGCCAAAAAAAATCAGGGCTATATGTTTTTATTTGTAATGGCTGTGATTACATATCATACTTTTAGCACTCACGAAGTATATGTTTAAAAATGTAAACCAGTATTTAAAGGTAAACCAGTAATTTGCATCATCACAGATCCTCAAAGGAGGTGTGAGGCTTCATGCCAACTATGAACTGACTGCCCAGAGGAGTTTTCCACCTATTGACTCCTCTGTGAAATCCTATGAAATATGAAATTTCATTTCTACCAAGAGAACTTTTACAATCTTTTCTCCAATACCTGATGAAGGGTGTTTGTGCCCATAAGCTTTCAATTAAAGAAATATTTTTGCAAAAATCTCATTGGTCTAATAAAAGATACCATCTCGACTATGAGTCCTGATAACCAGTATTTAAAAGCATTCCAGGTGCAATTCAAGATGCTGGTCTTGACCACTAAAACCCTCAATGGCTATATGCCCATAAGACTCTCGTCCCTTATGTACCATCATGATCTCTAAGGTCAATCAAGAATAGCTTCCTGCAGGTACCATCTGCATACCAAGATTCCTTTGCAAAAATGTATGGAAGATCATTCTCAGTGTTCACTCCTCATCTTTGGAACACCTTTCCCCCGAATCCTGCCAGAGCCTGAGCCTGGGGTGGTCTCAAGACCTTATTTGGGCAGGCTTTTAGGAGCTGAGGCTAATTTTTAGGCTATGGAATTGTTTTAGCATTTGTTTTATATGTATTTATTGCTTGTTTTTACAGTAAGCTGCTCTGGGGAGGCAGACAAATAAATTAAGTCCATCCTGCCTATGTTCAACATTTTGTCCATTGTTTACAATATTCTGAAATCAACGCTAATTGTGTAGCTGCAAGATACTCCACTCAGATGAAGTAAAGTAGATTATTTTCTACTGACTTCACTTCAAGTGGGGAAATGTCAACACTATACAATTAACCCTTCCATTGGATATGTTTGTGAATAATCTGGCTTGAAAGACTGTATGCAGACCTATAGAATAATGTTTTCTCTCTTTTTTCTAAAAAAAAAAAATCACTGTGGTACTTATGTGGCCTCCATTAGATTGCTTCTTGAACAACTCCCACAACGCTTACTTATTTAGCCTCACAGCCCTTCTAGGACGTGCTATTAGCCCATTTCTACCAATGGGGACAGGAGGCACAAAGGTTTACTCAAGGTCACAATGACAGTCTGCATTGGAACAAAGTCTATAGGAAGCAAGACATACAGGATGCCTATACAGGTGCTTGTTTGCATTCTAATCAAAAAGCTTCAGCTTCGCCTCACCATCATGTGTATTAAGCACCCAGGTGTTTTAAAATGGCCATGGGAATACTTTATCTAAACCTCATCAAATGAAGTTTAAAGCATCTCACAGACATTTTTACCCAGGCAGAGGCCTAATACACAAGACGGTGAACCATTTTAATTAGAGCAGCTGTACAGAAACAACTCTAATTAGAACTGTCCCTGCCCCACCCCCAAGCACCTGGATAAGCAACCATTTTTTCGTGAGTCCTGGGCTTAACCACTGAGCCATCCTTCCTCTCTAAAACCACTACATTTCATAACTCTTTGGAAATGCTTGTGAATGGCCTATTCTCATGTTTGAGCTCTGTCACTCAATTAATGCATAATAAGTTAATTATCCTATTTAAAGTTTCATGGATAATTTTGTGATTATTTAAGAACAAACTTGTATATTCAAGATCTGAACTAATGGAGAGAAAAAGCAAATGCTGAGATACACACATATTTATAAAGCAGGTGACTGTTCAGGACAAGAAAGATGCCTTCTGTAAATTCAAGTCTATATATCAATTTGGCTATTTTATGTTTTCAAAAAATAGTATTACAATAGGTCTGATATAAAGGAAATTTTGGATAAAAACACACCTGCATAGTCTATTTTTCTAAATAATGAGAGAGAACTGGGTGGTCCTGTATGCCATAAGTAGAAGCCTCAGGTGCTTTCAGATTCTGCACCACAATCATTTGTCTGACAGAACCACAGGAAGGTATAGAATATAGAAAATAAAAGAAATGATTTTTTAGGAGTACTGAATCTACTAGTAAAGTAGTAAAGTGCCTATGGGGAAGGGTGCATTTCTTAAAAATGTTTTTTGAATAATTCCAATAACAGCTACATCATTTCAAGTAAATTCTTTTGATTAGCATTTCCTTCCTTGAGGTACTACTTCTAAGCCTGTTAAGTCATTCTTTATTTTGTTGCCCACTGCTGCTTTGAAAGGTGAGGACAGTGCATGGAATTTAATTAGTTGTCATTTACAAATTAATGTTAGCTGCTACCAGAAGAGATTTGAATTCTATGCTTTGTATGAAATAAATATATGTTCCCCACATGCTTAGCAACAGTATCTAGTTTGTATATTTTTCCCAGTACCATATTACATAATACCTGATGGATCAAAAGACAATATAAGTATGTTCTTCTTTGCTATGTTTCACTTTGCTCCTAGCTAGTTCATAAAGATGCACAGTGAATGAAATCCTAGCTGCACAGAAGTCAATGAAATGTTTCCTATTGGCTTCAATGTGCCCAGAATTTCACTTGATATGTACAGCAAACAAAAGGGAAACCCAGTACATGAAATCAGGGAACTGCTAGCTTATGGAGATATATACAGAAAACCTAAGTACTATGGAGATCTGCTCCTTGGAACAGGAGACTACCATGGACGGGTGGGACTGAAGGGGATAATCATCATCAGATACAGAACTTTCACATACACAAGGCCATCAATCATAAGGAAATCATAGTGTAAAACATATAAATTGTGTGACCATAAATTACATCAGTGACATAATCCCAAACAATAGCATGATCCCAAACTGTGGCATGGCTATTGATGGAACTCAATCCCAGTTGAAAGGAATACTTTTCTTTGATGCACAGACTGGTAGATCAGAGGGGCTGCTCCACAGAGATTAATGTTGGGTTGTTTGGAAAGGTGAATAACCCTCACACATTCATGTGCAGAGATGCCTTTAAAAATTACATATAAGGACATTTTTCATATCCAAATACATCATGTTGACATGTTTCTTGCCCTTATAGAGGATAATGCTAGGGTCAGAATTCTCATCTCCTTCCTTCTCCAAGAAGAGGTTGCTTTTTTTCCTTCCCTGTATGTTGCCTGAATCAAGTTCCCTCTGGCAACAGCCTAGCAGGCTTTCCTTAGAGATGGTGATTGTTTGTTTGGGTAGAGTACCTTTCAGGTCTGGCAAAAATGATAGCCAGCTCCTAATAGAGAAGAGTGTGTCCCCTGCTACCCTAAACTTCTATTGTGCTAAATCACCCCGTGGTATATCTGCTTCAAGCTTTTAGGGCATTTATAGATGTGCTTCAGGAGGAAGAGATGGGGGGGGAGCTTTAATTAGAGCAGCTCTGAGAGCCGCTCTAATTAAAGTGGTCAGACCATCACATTTATCAGTGTCTCTGCACTGAAAAATGGCTATGGGGGTGCTTTAACTAAAGCTCATTCAATGAGCATCAGTTAAAGCACCCCCATAGCCATTTTTCAGTGCAGAGACACTGAACGAGCTTCAATGAATTTTTCAGTTCAGGGACACTTAACGAGCCAAACATTGAATGAGCTTTAGTTAAAGCACCCCCATAGCCATTTTTCAGTGCGGGGACACTAATACACACGATGCTGGAGTCTGCCAAGCACGGTAATTACCATGCTCCAGGAGACTTGATTAATCGAGGCATTGTAATTATAGCACTTGGGAACAGTTTCTTTGCACATTTATAGGTGCCCTTGACCTTGCACTGAGCACTGCTCCAGATTACAGTCTTATTAATTGGGTTGAAGTTCCTCTGCAATACCTTCATATGTATAGCATCTCTTGTTGCACCAAAGCTGGGTTTGGAAGGCCTCCTTATCCCTGAGGCTGAGGAACTCACACATCTCCCCCTGCTCTGTGACCTGGGTCTTTACAGGCACCTTCTCCAGAGCATCATACATTGTTGCAGAATAGATCATACACATATGTTGGCAGTGTGCACACACATACAAATTCTGGGACAGATGGCTTAAAAAATGTCCAGTGTCTTTTAAGAGGGATGGAATGGGTCTCCTGTTAGTTCAAAGTTTGGCTAAAATTCAAAGTGGTGCTCAAGTAGCCAGGACAAATGTGGGCGGGATTGCAACTGGAGAACTTCTGAGCTGCTAGAGGTGCGGGAGGATCTACAAATGCCTTTTCCCAACAGCCATAAAGAGGCAAGGAGGTTAAGCTGCTCAGATGATGTTATTTAACAGTGCTGGATAAAGGCTGTCATGAAGTTTAGAAGGAATTATTATATGGAAGTACACAAAACTCTGCTGCCAAAACTGGAGTCCTGCTCTAAGACTGGTCAAAAGACTTCTCTAAGAATCGTAAGAGAAACAAACAATCATATAGCTATTGCCTGTATCAAAGTAAAGTTATGGTATCCCTGAGGAGAGTGCTTGGAAAATTCATATTACACACACCTGGATTCAAAGAAAGTCTGGACTTTACACTGGAGTCAGTTAGTCCACTGTACTGAACAACAAAGATGTCTTTGGCTGATTCTGTTTCCAATAATGTAATATGACACGTTTATGGAATTATGGGTGCAAACGGAAGTGACATTTTTCATGCAATTTGGCCCCTGAAAGTACTCTACAACCACAGCATAAAATGTGTGCATGGCTGCAGACTGCTTTTAAAATGACTGATAGCATGAAAAATTAACCCTCATTAAATCAGGTAGTAAATGTAGGTGCTCTAAATTAGAGCATCTTAGGTACTTCTATACAGTTCCCAGACAGGGTTAAGTGTCATGCCTCTTGTCTGCCACAGGGAGGAGGCAGAGAGTTCAAGGAGATCTGGCTGGCCAGATGACTGCATCTGTGAAGGCACAGTGGTAATTAAGCCAATGAACAGGGCTGGAAAGGAACCCCGGCTGGGTTCCCCCCCCAGGGAGAGGGTCCTTGGTGCCCACTGGCACCAGCTCTAGGGGCACTGAACCCCTTCCCCAGGGGTCCCCACCTGACACCCACACTGACAGCCAGCCCTTTGGATCCCTGGCTAGGTTACAAAGCATGTGATAGTGCCCCCTGCCACCTGGCCTCTGTCAGTGCACTGAGTCCCCATGCACAGGTGCTGCACATGTGTTAGGTTTCGATGACACTGTAACTTTAAACACTTTGTGTAGAATGCAAAATGTTACAGAGTGATGGAGATGCCCCTTATAACTTCTAGAAGCACCCTATATCTCTGTGTGGCTAGAATACAGGGGAAAAAATAGCTGGACTTAAAACCCAGAGAAAGGGGGAAGCATAACTTTGAAAGACATTTTATTCCAATAATTTATGGGAAAGTTTTGGGTCATACCTGCCACTTAGGAACAAATAACATTTTTGTGACTATCTGTGTTACTTTATCTGTGTTATTGAAGAATGAGCTGGATTTTAGTTTAACTCATGGATCATTAGCAGAATTATTAACTAAGTGCTAAAGGCAGAATCTTTTTTCCGGATGATAAGCCTAGTCAGAAAGAACAGACCACATGTTGAGTTTGCACAGGCCTAAAATCAGGGAAAATGTTATATTATTATATTTGTGAATTGAACTCAGTGAGACTTCAGAGGGAGTACATCAGCTCAGAGTCTGATTTTTTTCAAGATATAGCATTTCTATTTTGCGACCTATAACTTGAACTGGTATTGAACAGTATGGTCCATGCACCCCTGAACTTAGAGCACATTTAGATCTAGATCTAAGGGCTTAAGCTGAGAGTTTACATTAATAAAAATATATGGGCCAGCACTGAAACATGAATTTCTTTTCTGGTGAAGTCAAGGTACCAAACATACAGTACTCCAAGTACAGAGAAAATAGCTTATTCTCCAACTTACCCTTTAAAACAAAAACATTGTTTTTGTAAAGTAAATACAAAATGCAAAAATAAAGTAAAATAAAATAAATCATTTTATTTTAACACTATTATCTCCCAAACAACCTTCTTTCCACGCTATGCATAACGATGCCACAATGCACCTGTAAGTGACTCTGAAGCTATTTCTGAAGCAGCAGTAGTTCCTACATCTCTAACACATCTGCTCAGCACAGGAGGAAAGAAAGATCCATGTCATATTAGAGCGCTGTATCATAGTAAAGAGCTCCATGACAGGCAGGAGGTCAATGCTCCTTGAACCAGACTGCCAAATTCTAAGCCCCTTTGAACAACAAAACTGTAACTTATGAGGAGGCAGAATTTGCCCTAACTAGTAGATAAAGATCATTTCTTATCCCTTGATCTTCCTCCAAACCTATCTGAAGTCAATTGGGATCTGTCTTTTAATATGAGTGAGCCTGACATTGTCTTTAGTCAACATATCAGTCAGAGGTTTACCTTGTGGTGGTTCTATTTAGTCAGGGCTGATTTAGTTAGAAAAGAAATGGCATTAAATACACCATTTTTTCCTCTTTTTTTTTTTTAAAAAGAAAGGAAGGATTAACAATTCCTGCTCTTTCATAGTTACCCAACTGAAAGGGATAGCTGTTGAGAGACAGATTCTCGCAGGACTTTAAGCGTCATTGTTAAAAAAATCCATTGAAGGAATAAATACCTTCAGAGCTCACTTGTCTGTGCAGAAAGCAGAGTGGAACTGTGAATCATGAACCATTAAAAAAAATCCATTCTCTCAGTGCAGCTGTGCAACCAAAAATAATCTCTTCCAAATTCCATATTTGCATCTTTAAACTCAGAGGAGACGGTGTAAAAATGGTCAGTTATTATTTAATAAATAATAATATGAGACTCTCCTTTATTACAAAAGAAAACACAGAAAAAGCAAACACTTCCCAGGAGATATAGATGGCTCAGTATTTAATTATTTTTCTTTAGGGCAATCAGTTTTATATTTCTGATTCTTCATTTCTTTCTCTGTGTGGGAGATTACGTTTTAAAGGATATATGTGTGTATGTTTGTGTGTGTGTTTGTACGTAAAAGTAATAAAAGTTATAAAAATGGTCCAAAGTGGTTTCCAGTTAACATATAAGACAATAGTTTTGACCTGTAAATGGGCCAAGATTAGTCCACTTAAACAATTAACTATTACTTATAATGCTAAATTTGAAGTTAGTAAAACAATAAAGATACAGTTCTCACACTGCAAAGGAAAGGGACATGCAAGTAGGAAACTCTTCATAAGAAATTCTTTCCACTCATTGATACCAAATAGACCAAATTTGTTGACATTCAGGTTGTATAGTTACTATTAATTTATTTATAACATTTTAGGAGAGGTTTATTCCATTTAGGCTGAATCAGTTAATACCACATCCAGACAAGAGTAGGCTATAGCACCATTCTTATAGTTACTTGTGGTTAAAAATAATACATTAAAACACTTGAAGTTTAGGATACCTTACATTTTGGGGTTAATTTTATACAATGAATGTAATTTTTTAAAAATTGAAAATACCTGACTCTTTTTTTTCTATAGATATATTTGTGTGTTTGAGATCTAATATTTTATATTATCAACAAACCACATGGCAGTTGGCCATGCATTTTACAATATCTGCACTTGTTCACTTGCATGCTTTCTCTCTCACTCATAAATATAAAAATAACTGCTAAATGCATTTGGAGTTTAGGATATTTTACATATATTATACCTGTATAATATATTATATATATTATATTACACATACAAACTATAGGGCAAAAAAGACTCCATGGGCATGTCCAGATGAGTGGACACATGCCACACGCCACACTGCTAATCACCTGCACAGCGGAGGGGAGGGGCACACTTTGACACTGGGAGATCCTGCTGTCAAAAAAACCTGTACCTTAAAAAAGCAAGGCAGTGCACATGGCAGCAGTGTGCTGCTGGAAACTGAAGCCTAGTCACCTGCAGCCATGTTCTAGCTGCTGGCCAGGCTCCGTGCTGCTGGATTGCCATCAGGGCTGTGAGAAATTTCAGCAGCCGTTTCATTTCAGAGGTCTTTCGGGCTGTTTCAGCATCTGAAACACTGAATCCAAATCAAAACAGAAGACTCTTAAATGAATCAGAAGGCTCCAAAATGTTTTGGAGAATTTTGGAGTTCGGCTTGCACAGGGAAACAAAAACTAAGAGAGAAGGGAAAGACTGCTCTGATATTGACATCTAGCTCCTAGTTCGATCCCCAAGTTCTCTGATCTCTTCCCCCAGCTCTCTGATCATTTCACCAGCTCTTTCCAGGGGAACGTGGGCCCTGCAGTCCACAGCCCCAAGCCCCGGTTGGCTGGGTAGAGTTGTGCAAAGCTTCCCTTGCAGCCCATTCAAAACAGATTTGGAGGAGATTTGGCAGAGCTGAATCTCCAAAACAGATTCAGCTGAAACTAAACTGTCACGGGGAAAAGCAGAAGGGAGGACCCCAAAATACAAAAGGGGAACCCTGGGGACAGGGACCCACAGAGGGGAAAGAAGGGAAAAGCAATGGTAAAAAGAAATATCTGCAGCAGGACCCCCGGCAAAGCTGGAACGCGAGGTGGGACCGGCAAGGATCGTCAGCCGCGCCTTTATACAGCTGCAGCCAGTCAGTGATGTCATCGGCGATCTCCAGCTGGTGGAAATAAAACGGGCCTCCAGAGAAGAGGCAGGGAGGAGAGAGGTGCTGGCAAGGGCACCAGCAGGAGGTGTCTCTCCAAAGCTCCCACGGGAGCGAGAAGAGCCGGAGGCTGCTTCCCCCTGCGAGGAAAAACCCTTGTCTCCATTGGTAATAACTTTCGGCTAGCATAGGCCACCGGTCTCTCCATCCCGTCATCCTCTTGTGTTAACACTACTCCTATGGTGGTCTCCGACACGTCTGTCTGTAACACAAAGGATTTTTGGAAGTCAGGTGCGTATATAACCACATCCTCACACAGGGCCTTCTTCAGCAATTGGAAGCTTTGAGCCATTTCCCCTGTCCATTTTATCCCTTTCCCAAGGGGCCCTTTTAGAGCCTCTGACAGTGGGGCTGCTAGTTTGGAAAATCGGGGTACAAACTGGCGGTAGGAATTAGTCAGGCCCAGAAATGACCAGAGTTGTTTATGAGTTTGAGGGGCCTGGAACTTATGGATGGCTTCCACCTTGTTGGCTGGCAGCCTAATTGTTCCTTGTCCTACTAAGAAGCCTAAATACTTCACCTGTTGTTGCGTCATTGCGCATTTCCATGGGTTTGCTGTGAAGCCTGCCCTCCTCAGTTCTGTTAGTACCGCCGTTAAGGCCTGTAGGTGCTGCATCCAGGATTGTGTGAAAATGATGATGTCATCGATATTTGCAGCAGTATAACCTGCATGAGGGACCAAGATACGCTCCATTAGGCATTGAAAGGTCGCCATGGCGCTGTATGGCCCAAATGGCATTCATACAAACTCATATAACCCCCAAGGTGTTCCAAATGCGGTTTTGGGTTGGTCCTGCAGGGATACCAGGATTTGACAATACCCCTTTGCCAAATCTAGGGTAGATATGAATTTGGCAGAGCTGATTTGCTCAACCAATTTGGTGATGTGGGGCATAGGGAAGGCATCGAAGATGGCTATCTCACTCAGTCATCGGTAATCTATGCATAGTCTTAAGGTACCATCCGGTTTGGGTACAGGTACAAGAGTGCTCTGCCAGGGGCTTCAGGAAGGCCGTATGACCCCTAGCTCTAACATTTTCTCAATTTCCTTGAGTATTTCATCTGTGAGATGGTGAGGTATTGGTCACTAACAATCTCGCACTATGGAGCCCAGCGGTAGGCAGATTGAGTGATATGTTCCTTGTACCCATCCAGGCTCTTCCGTAAATATGTCCTTAAACTTCATGATGAGCATCCGTATCTCCTTCTTTTGAACGGTCTTCAGGTTCTCCCCAATGTGAATTTGCTGGTCCGATCCCATTGGCCCAGCACTTGATTTGCTCCCTTGGGGCCCAAGGTCCTCTGCCCCATCTTCCAGAAAGGCTGCCCAACCCTCAGGCTGTCACCACTCGCGTAGGAGGTTGACATGAAAAATCTTTCTTCTGACCCAGCCTATATACCTCATAATCTACCAGGCCTACCCTCCGGGTTATCTCAAAAGGCCCCTGCCATTGTGTTAATAATTTGCTGGTAGACGTGGGTAACAGGGCGAGCACCTTCTGCCCAGGCTGGAATTCTTGCTCCTCAGTGTGTGTGTCATACCTCTCCTGTTGGTGCTGTTGGGCCTGGTGTAAATTATCTGTCGCTATGTCTCTGGCTAGCTGTACTCAGCATTGGAAGGCTTGCTGATATGCTGTGGGGTCCTGAGCTGCAGCGGAGGGGTGCTCCCAATCTTCTCGCAGAATTTGCAGCAGGCCCCGAGGACGATGCCCCAGTACCAAATCAACTGGTGAATACTTCAGGAACTCCGAGGGGGTATCTCTAAGGACAAATAGCACCAATGGCAGGAGTAAGTTCCATCTTCGTGGATCCCCCTGTATGCACCGATGTAAAATTTTCTTTAGGGACCCATTAAGCCTCTCTACCAGTCCGTTCATTTGCAGATGACATACCGACATGCAAAGCTGCTTTATTCTTAATGTTTGACATACTACCTTTACACCCCTGACATAAAGTTGTGGCCCTGGTCTGTCAAGATCTCCTGTGGGATCCCCACTTTGGTGATCCATTTAATGAGTTCCTCAGCAATCCAAGGCACCGTCACTGTCCTCAATGGGACCGCGTCGGGATATCGCATGGCATAATCCATGAACACTAGGATATATTGATTGCATGTACTACTGCAGGGTAACGGTCCAATAACATCCATCGCTATCCTTGCGAACGGGAGATCTATTACCAGCAAGGGTCAAAGGGGAGCCCATGGAGAGCAGTCTTCCCTCACTTTCTGGCACTCAGGATACACAGCGCACCAACGGGCTGTCTCCCCATAATCCCGGCCAGAAAAGCCATCAGGCTATCCTGGCAGTTGTCTTATCCTGCCCCATGTGCCCCCGGTAGGGTTGGCATGGGCCAGCTGCCATATGACCCTCCAAAAGCAAGAAGGTGCCATGAGCTGTGTCCTCTCAGTTTCTCCTGCTGCACCTGGTATAAGAGGTGGTGTCTTACCTTGAACCACAGGGATGCTGCTGCAGTCGATGCTTGAGGAGGTTCTGAGGCATCCACTGCTTTTGCTTGTAACTCTTGCAACTCCCTGTCCTCTTCCTGCACTTCCCTGAACTGCTGGCTGCTGGCTACGTCATGCAGGTCCAGTATATCAATGTCATTGTCAGGTTCTTTGTCACTTTTGGACTCCCCCAGCCATCCTGCCCACATTCTTAGGTCTCTTCGTGTCATCTCAATGTCTCAAATCCTTTCCAAGGTGTTGTATAAGGGGGCCCAATCTCAACCCAACAACATATCACAAGCCAAGCGAGGAGCCAGGCCAACTAACAGGTTCCCTTGGTGCTCCATAACCCATAAGGGTACCCACTGTCATGGGATCTGTTGGGCTTCTCCATGGAGGCATGGCCCTGTGACTCAGGCAGGCTGTAACCAGGTGGCCCTTACTAAGGAGTGAGTGCACCCGGAGTCTAGGACAGCCCACACCAGGCAATTCCTGACCTGCGCTCGCACTACTGATCATTCCCATATAGCACTTTCCCTGCCGCTTCCAAAACTACAATCCATTTGTTCAATCGGCAGGGACTCCTTACCTCCTTCTGACATTCCTCATGGTGAATGATCTGGCTGCCACCTCTCAGACACGCGGTTAGGGCATTCCTTGGAAAAGTGTCCCATCTTCCGGCAATGAAAACAGACTACGTTACATTTCTCCCTTGGGGAGGAATTGCCACCTTTTCTGTTCCTTGGGAACCATGTGCAAATAGGTAGGGGTACATTTCTCCCTTGGATAGTAGACCTCAGAGGCTGCAAAGGCCTTGGCCAATTTTAATGCTTCGTCGCAAGAAGAGGGCAAGTGTTGGCATACCCACTGCTGCATCCATTCCTCCAGATCATTGAGGAACTGCTCCAGTACAATCTGGTCTACCAAGGTGTTGTGGTCGCACATCATTAGGTTAATCCACTTGCCAGACAGGTCTCTCAATAATTGCAGTAGAAGCCAGGGGCGCTTTTTTTCCGCACCCTTCTTGGCCCAAAAAAGGCATCTGTAATGCTCAGGATTGATTTCTAGTCTATACAGGATAGCAGCTTTAACCACCTTGTAGTCCTGAGCCTCGTCTCTAGGGAGCACCCTGTATGCCACTTGGGCCTTTCCCACGACAAGGGCACCAAGCTGGCTGGCTCAGTACCCCTTGTCGAGGCCTGTGAGAATTGCACGCCACTCAAAGGCCTCGATATATGCCTCTGGATCATCGTCGTTCATCATTTTTAGCATCTTGAAGGTCGTCAGACTATGTCGTAGCCAATCATATTGGCGCTCCAACATTTGTTGTTGCGCATCTAAGATCTGTGTCAACATCTGCAGGTTCTGGCCCAAAATGTCAGGAAGGTTCATTGCCACCGGTTGCATCGTGAGTTGTTTGTCTGAGCCTAGGTTTTCATGTAGATTCCTGGCCAATGCACCACTTTGTGCCAGTCTGGCCTTGAACATCCAGTCAGGTGCGACTCTGACCCGGATGTTCGATGGTGTTCATCTTACCGTCCCCTGTGGTCCGTCGAGAAGGTATTCGCTTCAGGTGTGGTCTTCCCCAATCTCACCTGCCACAACTTTGAATATTCTTTCAGTGGAGGGTCCGACCACTTGGGGTCACCTGACAGTGGAAAGTTTCTCCAGCGGTCTTCTGTGAGACTCCACCTTCCCTGTACCTCATCCTCACACCAAGCCTTGATGGGTCATGGTTGCCCTCCCAGCCAGGTTCCTGACCATTGAGCCCCTGATTACTATCAAAGGGGGAGGCCATCTCTACTAAAGCTAAGCAGCCTGAAGTATCCTGCCTGGGTTGCAAGACCATCACCTTTTCCCCCAAGGCAAGCAAACCAATCTTGGGGTTTAAGTAACAACAAGGCTCCCAAAGAGCTCTACCCCTCAGCCCCTCCAAAATGGGGAAACATAAAATACAAAGAAAACTACCATTAGACTCTGAGAAACCCAACTGTTCCCCCTCTGCCTAATTGCTGACCACCCACCCTTCAGCACTATGGGTCTGGGTTAGGCTCTGTATGTGGCTGGGGTATTCTGCGGGCTCCACCATGCCTCTTCTCCCCCATCACCCAGCCTTTTGTTACTTCGGGCCACCTGTGGTCCTCCAGTGGATGCCAATACCAGTGTTACTTGCTGGATCAGTGCCTTGCCGCTGATGGCCGTGCTTTGCAGCCCCTCACGCTGCCTTTGCCTCCCACCTCCCACCTGGTGTGCCTCTCAAGATTTCCCAGTGCCCTAGATAGTCCCACCTGGTCTGGCACAGGGAGTTGTGTTGGCCTTTCCAGTCCTTCTGTTGCCTACACTAGCAGCAGGGTCCTTCCATGCCCCTCTGCTCTGATGCTTGGGTTCCCAGATGTGGGGAGCTGCCACCAGCTCTCGGCTCCTCTCACTGCAGCCAGCCATCTCTGGCTTGTGGCTTGTGCTGGAGGGTTCTTCCCTGCCGGGGGAAGCAGCCTCTGGCTCTTCTCGCTCCCATGGGAGCTTTGGAGAGACACCTCCTGCTGGTGCCCTTGTCGGCACCTTTCTCCCTGCCTCTTTGCCGGATGCCTGTTTTATTTCTGCCTGCTGGAGATCACTGATGACATCACCAGCCAGCCACAGCTGTATAAAGGTGCAGCTGATGATCCGCGCAGGTCCCTTCTCGCGTTCCCGCTTCACTGGGGGTTCCACTGCAGGTAAGTATTTCCTTTTACCGTTGCTTTTCCATTCTTCCCCCTCTGTGGGTTCCTGTCCCTGGGGTTCTCCTTTTGTATTTTGGGGTCCTCCCTTCTGCTTTTCCCTGTGACATAAACAGGACAGTGATCCGAAACTCCAAAATGAATCATGGTCCTCCGAACTGGCCAAATCCAACCAAATCGAAACACAGCTGTTTTGCACATTCCTAATTTCCATGGCTGAAGCCCTCAGACGCCCTTAGGACCCCAGGTAAGGCTTCTGGGGCCAGCCCAGGTGCTGGCCTCAGTCACCTCTATCCCCCTAAGGCAACATGTTACATACCAGAATGCACATGCATGGGCATTTCCTGGGGACAAGCAGCAGCACCACGTATTGTACTGCTTGCTGCTCTTTTTCCCTTGGAGAATATATGTTCCCACTCTTGGGGATGCACCCCATATGTCTTTTTAAGTTTTTCAAAATTGTGTTCAATGTATAAAATTAACCCCCAAATTTAAAGTGTCCTACACACCATATGCATTTAGTAATCTTTTAAAAAACATATATATATGTTTATATAGTCATATGTATATATATGAGAGAGAGAGAGTATGTATTGTATAACACATGACCAATGGTCTTGTGGTTTCTTGGCAACTTAAGCAATACAGACTCTTAAATTAGCTATTAAATTACTATTCAGAGATCTGATTATCTTGTAATTTCCTCACAAAGTCCTCCATAGAGAATAGATCTAGTTCAAATGGTCTCCCTTTCTCCTGTTTTATATTTTAAATGTAAGGAACTACAACTTCCCTGACTTTCTAACATGTATTCTGCTTGTAATCGTATGAACAGTTTTAGCTTGCATAGTTTAATTCTGTTGATACCCAATTTCCCCTTGCCCATTTTGTGAAGATAAGAATGATTTCTATTCCATATCTTTTCTAGTTCTTTTTTGGATATATTGAGATTAGGAATGTGTTTGGGTTAGTACCTAAAGTAACAGTTTCCAAATAATCTTTGAGAGTACTAGCACTCAATTTCTATTTCCCCTTATTTTTCTGGAAAAAACAGTGTTTTATTCTTCCCTATAGCTCTTTTTGGTTTAGATGACTAATAGATGGTTCCTTGTTTGGGCATTGCAATTAGTAAAGCATTTAAATAGGCAAACAACAACATGGGGCTTATAGTTTCTTGGTGGTTTCTAGGCCCACCAAGTTTTTGCGTAACAAATAGCCTTGTGGTAAGAGTAGATACTTAGTGGTACAGAATAAGTACTAGGCCTGTGCAAAGTAGCTAGTATTCACTTTGGGTTTGGATTTAGCCGATTAGGGGGACAGTGATTCAATTCGGTGATTTGAATCACTGTCCCAAATCAATTAAACTGAATCTGATTTGGAGATTCAGCTCCCGCTGAATCGGCCAAAACTCGTAATGAAACAGGCCCCATCCCCTGATCACTCTCCAAGCCCTGCCAATGGCTGCCCAGCCCTGCCCCAGTGTCCTGGCTTTTAAAAAATAAATGCCCTGCACTCACCAGATCCTGCCAGGTGGGGGGGATGATCCTTGCTACCCTGAACTGACCCGTGTTGTGTGGGGAGATCTGCCATGAGCCCCCAGAAGCCCTGATGGCTGCTTCAGCAGCCAGTGAGTGTGGGGCATTTTTTGGGGGAGGGGGTTTAAAGAGCCAGGATGCTGGAGCCAGACAGGGCAGCCATTGATGGGGCTGGGAGAGTGGGAGGGATCAGGGGGCACTCAGGGGAGCTGGGGAAGCAGACAGGGGTTGGGGCCTGGTGGGGTTCCCTCCCTGGTCCCCTCCCCTCACCAGCCCCACTGCCTCCTACTTATGAACATGGAGCCCAGGTCCAGCTCCCTGAGGTGGTGAGCAGGGACTGATCAAATTGCCAAATCTTTCTCCAAATCTTTTCTGAATCAATTTGGACCTTTTTATTGGTTTCCTGATTCCATTCGGATTTGGAGATTCAGCTGCCGAATCCCCATTGTGGTGGGGAAAGCAGCATAAGGAAGAGAAAGGACAAATCCCTGACCTTTGTCCCTTCTTCCCATGTCCCTTCTGTGCCCATGATAGATTTGAGATGATCTCAGCTCTGGCTTCATTTCTAAGATAAGGTGGTTTTTCCCACCATGCTGACTGGGGTGGAGGGAGGGGGGAACCACATCTTGGATTCAAGTAAATATGGTAAACCTTGCTTTTGTATAGACTTAATCAAATGGTTTCTGTCACTTATTTTTTGTGTTTTAATGAAGCAAACAATGAGAAACACCAATTTTCCTTTAAAAATGTTGATTTTTTTTCATTTAAGTACTATGAAATATTCACTGACTAAAAATGAAAAAATTATCCATTTGACAAAAAAAAATTAAATTCAGGGAAACAGCCTGCTGAAGTCTATTTTTGTACTTTATGGAGATTACCCAATGCTTGTAAAAACTTCATTTAAACATCAAGCAACAATTGACAAATTCAATGCTATTATCTAGCAATTGGGAACATACAGTAAAAAGAAAGACATCTTTATTTCTCAACCTAAGTGTACCATTTAAAAAGGTAATTCATCAATTAGAATTTTGAAATCTTAAATTACCATTTTGATCAATGTACTAAGTAGATGAAAAATCTGGTCAACCCATTAAATAAGAAAGTTAATAAGAAGAGAGAACCATCTCACAGTTCATGAAATAGTACGGCAAAGTATAATTTTTCAAGTCCTAGTAATTATGTTAGCTATCATACCATTACTGATTTAATGTGAAGCTAATAAGCCAAGTAATTAGAATGCACTAGGTCAGGATTTTCACCTTAATATCTGAAGGGTAAATGAAAATGAGGCATTGTAATATTTAGCATATGTCCAAAATGGTATAAATACTCTAGCACTGAAACGTTACTTTTTAGAGAGAAAATGCTTCCATTTGCTCATTGAGCTAAAAGTTGCTTGTATTGACTTACATTCAGGACCCAATGAAAATCATTACATGTATTTGTTAAAAATATATCAATGATGTATTTCTAGCTGTCTGATAAGTATGGAAGCATCTTGCTAATTATGTTTATAAAATCTGTATGTTTTGAAATGAGGGTACTACATCAGTCCAGTGATTCAACCAAAGAGTGTACTAGTAAAACATGATCAGATACAGGGCATGTCTACAGATGCCGATTTAAGGCTCTTTAGCCATTTTAGCCATTTTTAAGATGCAGTAAATGTGCATTAACGGTGCAGGTCTACACATGCATGAACTTAATGCACATTAAAAATGGTGATTTTAGGCTAATTGCACTGAAATTTGATACCTGGATTGTGAGGGACTGTCCAGGGTGCTGCCTAGGGCAGGCTGCAAACGTATTCATCCAGTGAGCCACGTTACGGTGCCTTAAGGTGTGCACATGTAGATGTGTGCCTAAATCACCTTAATGTGCATTTAGCTAAGGCACATTAAGTTTAGCTGTACATAAATTCACATGTAGACACACCTGCCAAGTCTGTATTAATTCATACTCAACAAGGGGAGTGGTGTTTCAAAAAGACAGGAGAAAAGAGGGCTTTCTTTCTGTTTCACATCACAAATGTATAAGATTTCATTTCTTTCAGGTTTATACCTTACTACTTAAAATATTTGCAAAGGAAAATTAAACACATTAAAAAATGTGATGCTAAAAAAGTGTTACCAAAAGACATTATCAGTACTATAGTCTACATTCTCCAGTCTGCAATTATTTCTTTAAAAAGATATTTAAGTTACATTTATTATATTTTGAACAGTGTTTAGGGTCAAAATCATGACATCTGATTGCATCTATATTTCTTCCATTTCATAGATGATTCATGAACTCTGTGATGCATCTGGTTTCCAGATAAGCTCTTCTATCAGAAGGGCTCCACTCAAAAGTGAATCTTATCCATAACTAGACTCTATTGCATTGAATCCTCTCTGTTGACCCTCATTTGTCAATATCAAAGGAAAAAATAAATCAGAGAAACAGTCTGCACCGAAACAATGGGAGAACAGACAAAATATGTGAAAGAACAAACCAGTGAGAGAAAAAAATTAAATTCTATGGCAGAGTTTCATCTTTGAAAACATCTTCCCAAAAGATTTGGAATTCAAGAGATCTCCCTAATGTTTTCAAATACCTCTCTCTGTTTCAAATCAACTACTGTAAGCAATGTGAAAAAAATAAATGCAAAAACATTAAGGGATAACTATTGTAGCAATATTAAAGGATATTGATACAAGCTGTTACAATGCAACTGTTACATCTGTGAGATTCTAAAGAAAGGGGTGGGCAGTCATGTGATCTTGCTGGGGAAGATGGCTGCTTAAAACCAGAGCTCTAGGTGGAATCTGACATAATCTAAAGGCATCAATTTCCATTAACCCATTTCAGGTTTCAAAACCATTTTCCTCCCAAATTTTAAAGGGCGGCAGCATATAAGGAGACTGTCATAGATGGAGCTATCTTCTCTAAAGGAACTCACAAGAAAAAGAAACTGTGCGGTAGCAGGCAGACTCTGAGGACTCAAAGATGGCTTCTGGAGCTCGAAATAAAGTAACAAGGCTGAAAAGCAGAAGACTAAAGCAGCCTGCATCACCACAGATGATTATTAAATCCAGAATTCAAGACTTTTAACTACGTTATAGAGGTCGGTCTTGATAAAATTGAACCTGACATGGAAGAATTTATAGTTAAACTTACAGAAATTGAGAGAAATGTGGATACAAATTTTCAAACTAGTATAAACTCCATCACAAAATCAATTTAGTGGAATAATGGAAAAGGAGCTCTCAGAAAAAAATCAAAGTTATGAAGAATCATGTACAGAGAAAGAGTATTAGAATAAAAAGTCTCTCTTAATGGGTGGAGAAAGAGGATCTTACTACACTCTTAAAAGAAGCACTCTAAACATTCTTAGAACTGGAGGCAGACACTAATAGCCATACATAGGACATACAGATTGCTCTGTGTTCCTTAGATATAATTCTACAAATTCTAACTGAAATAGACATATATCTGCTTTTTGTCTTAAATAATGCATTCTTAGAAGTATATATATAATATAATACTTCTAAGAATGCATTACTTTGGACAAAAAACAGATCATGAGAAGAACTGCAGAATTTTCTATCACTAAAGTGGGTGGAATCAAAGTACAGATTTTTCAAGATATATCATACTGTAAAGACAAAAACTAGAAGAAAAGATAGCTTCTTCAAACTTTCTCAGAGAAGAAAAAAACCCTCACATAAACTTTTATTTGCTCAGAAAAGAAAACAATACGCCATTAAATGTAAGGCAGGAGTCGGAGTACTCAGAAGCAGTTTCAGAGACAGATGCACAAACCAGAAACACAGAGTGGCAGATGATCAACAAAATAAAAGAAAGAAGACCTTGAAATATAAAGGCAAAAAACCAGAGATAGAGAGTTTTGCAGCTCCATTTGTAGCTTTAAAGATGCGCAAAACTGACTAGTGGGACTAAGCATATGCCTGTCTTATGTGACAATAGAATTATACTGAGTAAGGCATCAGTTTGTGTAGGCTGTAGAGCCCAATTCTTGAGTAACAGTCCCTTCCATACTTATCGCATTTGAAGCTTGTATTGAACAATGTGATTCAGAGTTCTTCTTGAGGTATCTTCTTTCCTCTGATTGTTGGGGTCTTCCTTCCTCAAAAGTCTTCCATACCTAATGGACTGCTTTCAAGGGCTTTAATACTCGGCAATCTTCTCCCAGTCATTTAGTTCAATTTTCATTGGCTTTATATCTCTCTTGCAAGCATCTTTGCACTGGAGATGTTTGCCTATGTGATCTTCTTCCTGTAAAAAGTTCTCTATACAAAAGATCCTTGGGTATATGGTCCCATTCATCCATTCTCCACATATGACCAAGCCATCCAAGTCAACACTGACTAAGAAGAGAATGGATGCTGAGAATGGTGGCATATTCTAAGACCTCAGCATAAACAACTTTGTTCCTCGAGGACATTCCTAGACTGTGGTGAAGACACATAAGCAAAAGCTGTTGAGGTGCTTTTCTTGAGTACAGTATATTAGGTGCAGGAATAGATTTGCTATAAGTAAAGTCTTCAGAGATTATGTTTGGAATATTACCTGAAGTAATTTGGAAAAATAAATATAGGTGAGATTTGAAATTTTAAACAAAGAACCTAATTTTAAAAATGGGGGAGATAAAGAGGGAGGGAAAGGGAAGGGAAAGTGATACATAAGTGGCATCTGAGATGGGGTGTGCTCTAAGGGATGTTGACTAGGGCTGTGCAAAACTTCAGGTGGTGATTTGATTTGGAGGAGATTTGGCTTGATTTGGTGGCCAAATCTCTAAATGCAAATTAAATCAGAGGACAAATTAAATGGTCCAAACTGATTTGAAGCTCTCTGAATCTTTGGAAAAGATTCAAAGAGTGTTGCTGATTTGGACATTCCCTGCCCACTGCAGCAGGGAGCTGCAGCCAGACTCAGAGCTGGTAAGAAGGGACAGAGGAGGTGGGGCTGGAGGAGTGAAGAGAGGACCATGGGGGGACCCCTTCCAGGCCTTATCCCCTGCCTGCTCTCCCAGCCCCCATGACCCCTGCCTGCTCCCCCAGCCCCCACATTGCTACCCCACCCACCCCAGCTCCCAGT
>NW_017729031.1:76791374-76801646 GCF_001723915.1 Gavialis gangeticus
AAGAAAAATAAATTGAGCAAAACTCTGGGACTCACTGCTCCTGCAGGGGTCTTGGGGCTTCAGAGGGCTTTTGCAGCAGGAATCAGCCCCCTTCCCCCCACCCCATGAGGCAGGAGATGGTGAGTCCGGGGGGGGTTTCTCATTTTTTTTTCTTAAAGGGCTAGCCATGGGGGGGACTGGGAGAGCAGGTTGGGGGTCAGGGGGGCCCATGCAGAGCCCCCATGCAGTGTGGGGCACTGGGGGGCAGCAAGGATTGCCTCCCCCTGCCTGGCAGCATCCAGTGAGTGGGGTTCTTTTCCCTCAAAGAGCTGGGAGCTGGGACAGGCTGGGAGAGTGGGTGGGGGATGGGCTTGACCTAGGTGATTCGGAGATTCATAGATTGGGCTGCTGCCAAAACTCCAAATCAGATTTGGCCAGATTAATTCAGGACAGTGATCTGAATCAACAAATTGAATCACTGTCCCCCAAATCGCCTGAATCCAAATCCAAATCCAAAGCGAATACTCGCCACTTCGCATAGGCTTAATGTTGACCTGCTTTGTAGTTTCCTCCCTCTCCTGGAGCTAATCTTTTAAATCCATAAAACAATTCCATGGTTTTACTCAAAGTGGCAATCGGAGGACCTCCAAGGAAATCACCACACTGGAAATTCAGTTTGCTTGAAACAGTGGTGAATCTTCACATTTTAGGGATGGAGAAAGAAGAAGGAAGGAGTACTTTAGCAGAGATTGTGTAAGAACAGAGGGAGGAGGGAGGGAAGGCACAAAGCATATTGATAATACTTTGGTGGTTAAAGCTGTTGTTTGCCTTTGTGGAAGAGGGTGGGGAAAGAATTAGGGTGGATATGTTGGAAAGGAAGGGGTAAAAACAAAAAATATTTAAATCCAAAATAATCCTTCAGAAAAGAAAAAACTTATTCTTAAAGACAGAATTTGAATTTTAATACAAAGAGAAGGTATTCAGGTAAAATCTACAAATACAGAGAAACCAATTCAACAAATAGTAGCCTACTATTGTTGTGATGTTGGATAAACTCCAGTTTTACACTGGAGCACAAGAGCTTTGCTTCCTGCAGTAATCCTGCCTTAGAGAGGAACTTAGTAAATTCATAAAATACAAGTGGTTCCTTCCCCCTGCACCATATATATTGAATAAAAAAGGTGAAATTATCATAGTAAAGTGTATACCTTTTAAACTAAAGGAAAAATATATGGATACAGAAAGCTAGTTTGTACATGTTAAAGGAATTATTGGTAACATAATATTAAGTTTTGGGAGCCTATATACACCTAATCAGGGCCAGGTGTTTTTATTTAGAAAGCTGTCTCAAACTTGAAAAATTTAAAGACAGAGATGCTGTTTTGGGAGAGATTTATAATTGCATTATGAACCCAAAAGTATATAGATCTAATGAAAATATAACAAAGGACAGAAAATGTGGCAGATTGTTAGTAGATAATCATGAACTTTGTGAGTTCTGAGATTTTTAAATCCAAAAGAAAGAGATTTTTATTCAATACCACACAAACTGTATATATTAATACACGTGATCCTGATTTCTAAATCATTACTTAAAAATATTATATCAGCCAAACAAGGTGTAATTGTCTGGTCAAGGTTATTTAGTAAAGATTTGGAGAATATATCCAAAAGAAAAAAAATGGCAGCTGAATATTCCACTTTTATATGACCAAGAAAGAGTTAAAAATATTAGAAAGTAAATCAAGCTCTATTTCAACGAGAATAATATAAATACAATTAAAAGGAATATTTTATGGGATGCTTTCAAGGCAATCATCAGAGGCAGCCAAGTAAGTAAACAGTCTCACCCAAGAAAGATTAGGAGAAAGAAAATGCAAAATCTGAGTAGTTAGATAGAAAAACTTTAAAAATTACACCAAATTAATCAATCACAGAAAGAATACAAAAAGTAATAGGAATTAAAGGCAAATAAGATTTGTCAGAAACTGAAAAAGAAGAAAAAAGCACTGAGATACACAAAATAACTATATTATGAAAAGGGAGACAAAAGTGACAGATTATTAGCAAATAAATTTAAAAACAAGAAAATTATACCACCTGTCTGGAGAGCTCTAAATGATTTAGCAACTGGCTGAAAAGCCAAATGTGAAACATTTGCAAGTTATCATAGGAATTTTTCTTCTTTGGATCCAGTAAATCCTAAAAGAATGCATGAATACCTAATTTAAGTAAATTTGTCCAGGCTAGAACCTGAGGAATATGGGATTTTAGAAGAAGACATTGAACAAGAAGAGATACTAGGTGTAATTAAGTTTCTAAGAAATGGTAAATCCTCAGGCCCATATAGGTTCCTTCCAGAGTTTTACAAAATTTTAAGAGCAAAATTAGTGCACCCATTAACAGAAGTTTTAATGACATATTGGGCTCATCTACATGAGATGTTTATTTTGGAGCTGCCTCAGTAGCTCCACGGTAAAGTATTAATGTCTGCATATGTGGCCTAGTAGGTCTCAGGAAACTAATTAAGTCTGCCACAGGTTAGTACTTGTAAATACAAGTACTATCCTGCACCACCATTCTTTATTGTAGAGCAATGCACAAGTAGATACTGATGGGGCTGGATGGAGCACAAAGGTGCTTCAGTGTGGGGCTGTATGCCATCTAGCCCCATACTGGAGCACACTTGTGCCCAAGACAGCCCCTCCACATCACACTGAGCTGGGTCAGAGAAGCCCTGGGTTGGCAGGCTGACTGCCCAGGACCCTGCCAGCTGGAGCCACTCTCACCCAGCTCAACGTGCTGTGATCCTGGGTGCACAGGAAGACACAGTGCCTGGGACCAATAAACTCCAGCATAATATGAGCCTGAGTTTATTCATTTGCATTAATTTCCCACATAGACATGCGCACTGAAGCAGAAAAGACTCCTGATACCTGAAGAGAAACACATATTGTAGTAATCCCAAAACTTGCTAGCACATAGTATGACCTAGTTGGCTTAACTGAAACATGGTGGGATTCTACACATGACTGGGCAGTAGGCATTGAGGGGTACAGGTTGTATAGGTGAGACAGAGTGGGGAAAAAAGGTAGGCCGGGTATAGCTCTCTATGTTAGGGAGCAGTACACATCTTCCATCATCAAGGCAGGGGTAGAGGAGGGGAATACCAAGGCATTGTTCATCAAGATCCAGGTAGGGCCAGGGGAAAAGGACCTGGTAGTGGGGGTCTACTACAGACCTCCTCATCAGGATGATGAGATAGACAAGGTATTCTCCAGGCAGCTCACAGATGCCATTCAGGTGAGGGAGGCAGTGGTCATGTGGGATCTAAATTACCCAGACATCTGCTGAAAGGAGCAGATGGCCAAAACAAACCACTCAGGTAAGTTCTTACACTGCATGCAGGGCCTCCACCTAACCCAGGGGGTATATAGTCCCACCAGGGATAGTGCCTTGCTAGACCTGGTCTTAGCAACAGGGGATGATCTCATGGGGAACCTGCGAGTACACAGTAACCTTGGAGATAGTGACCATCACTTGGTAGAGTTCACTATCCAGTGAAGGGTGGGAAAAATATCTAGTGAGGCTAAAGTGTTAGACTTCAGAAGAGCCAACTTTAGTAAACTCAGAAGGCTAGTTAGAGAGGTGGCGGAACTCAAGAGCATTGAGCAAATGGGGCTCCAGGAGGGTTGGAGGTTTCTCAAGGGAGTGATCCTTGGGGCACAAAAGGAGTCTATCCCCTTATGCAGGAAAGGGGGTAAAGGGATAAAAAAGCCCCCTTGGCTGAACAAGGAATTCCAGAAAAAACTGGGGGCAAAGAAAGAGATTAATAGGCAATGGAAGCAGGGGGCAGCCACCAAGGAGGAATACACCTCCCTGACATGCTATTGCAAGGTATCAGTTAGGCAGGCAAAGGCAGGACTGGAGCTTAGGTTGGCTACAGTGATTAAGGTCAATAAAAAGTCCTTCTACAGATACATAAGGAGCAAAAGGAAGGTGCAGAGTAACATAGGGCCCCTGCAGGACAAATTAGGACAGTAGGTGGTTGACACAAGGAAAAAGGCAGAGCTTTTCAATGAGTTCTTTTCTTCAGTATTCCTAAGTACTGACAAGACAGTTCCCCCACCGTGAAAATAGAGAGATGTCCAAAAGGCACCAGACTGCCAAAGGTTAGTGCTGATCTAGTTAAGGAACACTTGGAAGGGCTGGATGGGTACAAGTCAGTCAACCCAAATGACCTCCATCCATGGGTGTCGAAGGAATTGGCCAGTGTCATAGCTGAGCCACTGGCACAGCTGTTTGAGGACTCATGGTGCTCATGGACTCACACATTGCCTTGACACAGGAGCTGAGACTGATGTCAGCTACCAGGATTTTAAGAAGGCCTTCAACACAGTTTCTCATCCTATTCTCATAGGGAAGCTAACAGGCTGTGGAGTGGACGCTTACACAGTCAGGTGGGTGGCCAGCTGGCTTAAGGACTGCAACCAGAGAGTGGTGGTGGATGGGTCATTCTCAGTCTGGAAGGAGGTGGGCAGTGGGGTCCCACAGGGTTCGGTCCTTGGACCAGTGTTATTTAATATCTTCATCAGCAATTTGGACAAGGGTGTGGAGAGCACCCTCTCCAAGTTCACAGATGATACCAAGTAATGAGGCAAAGTTAACACACCAGAGGGGAGGGAGCAGATACAGGCCAACCTGGACAGGTTGGATCAATGGGCAGAATGAAATAGGATGCAATTCAACAAAGATAAATGAAAGATACTCCACCTAGGAAGGAGGAATCCCCAGCACACCTATAGGTTGGGGGATGTCCTCCTCAGCAGCTCAGAGACTGAGAGATATCTTGGAGTCATAGTTGACTCCAAGATGAACATGAGCTGGCAGTGTACCAAGGCCATCAACACGGCCAATCACACCTTGTCATGCATTAGCAGATGCACGACCAACAGATCTAGGGAGGTGATGCTCCCCCTTTATGCAGCAGTGGTCAGGCTGCAGTTGGAGTACTGTGTCCAGTTTTGGGCGCTGCACTTCAAGAGGGACACAGAGAATCTGGAGAGGGCTCAGAGGAGTGCCACTCACATGATTAGTGTCCTCCATGAAAGACCCTGCGGGGGGAGGTTGAGGGATCTGGATCTCTTCAGCCTTCAAAAGAGACATCTGAGGGGAAACCTTGTAGCTGCCTATAATTTTATCAAGGGAGAACAACAGGGAATTGGAGATGCGCTATTTACCAGAGTGCCTCTAGGTGTAACTAGGAATAATGGGTGCAAACTGGTGGAGAGTAGTTTCAGGTTAGACATTAGCAAGAATTTTTTTACAGTAAGGGTGGCCAGAATCTGGAATGGGCTTCCAAGGAAGGTGATACTATCACCTACCTTGGAGGTCTTCAAGAGGAAGCTAGATAGTCACCTGGCTGGGGTCATCTGACCTCAGTCTTCTTCCCTGCCAGGGGCAGGGGGTTGGACATGATGATCCTTTGTGGTCTCTTCCACCTCTACAGTCTATGAATCTATGAATCAAGTAAGACTCTATCTGCTTGTGCCTAATATAGACTTATGTATTAAGTCAAGATGCAATTTTTTTCATCAGATTTAGCAAACAGATTTTTAAAAATATTCTGTAAGCACGTTAATATAAACAAAACAGGTTTCATAATGAATAGGCAGTTGACTGATAATATTCAAAGAGTATTGGACCTGATTTTTCATGCAAAATCAACTAATGAAACCCACCTATTTTTATTACTGGTTGCTAAAAAAGCTTTTGATCAAGTCAATTGGCAGTTTCAGGTTGTTTTTGTTTTTGTTTTTTTTTAATTTAGATGATTTTGGACTCAGACCAAAATTTCAAATTTGGATATTAGCTTTATACTCTAATCCACATGCAGCTTTAGGAGTGAATGGGTACTTGTCAAAAATATTTTCCCTTTAAGAAGCACGTGTCAAGAATGCCCATTATTGCCTTTTTTTCTTTTTTCCTATGGTAATGGAACCATTTGCCCAATCAGTCAGAAATAATCTGAATATATAAGGAATAAAACAAAAGGAATATAAATTACAGTATATGTAAGCAATGTCATGTTATGTTATTCATTACAAAGCCAATTAAAACTTTTGTCTGAACTACAAAAGGAAAAAATAAAACATGGCAAAATTTCAGGAATTAAAATGAACTATTAAAAGTCAGGGCTCCTAAATACTGGTGTAGGATCAGATATACAAAAAGATAAAAGATAGCAATATGTATAACTGGATAACTACTTTATTAAAATACTTAGGGGTAAATATTATTAAAAATGGCAGGAATTGCACAGTTAAAATTATAAACCTAAAAAAATGGGAAAATGGTCAAAATCTAAAATGTCATAGATGGGAAGAATAAGAGCAGTTAAAATGAATACTTTAGCTGAAATTCTATTCCAAACCCTACTTATTATAATGCTAACAAATCTCTTAGATGATTGTCAAACTATGTTAGATAAATGTCTTACAGAAATAAGAAATATAGGGTGTATCTACACATGAATTTAAGCACACTTAAATTTAATGAGCATTAAACTAATGTGCATTAAGTATTTTTTGAACAGGTGTCTACACGTGCTAGGACTTGGGACTCACTTTAGTCTCAAGTCACTCCAGCCCTGCCACATGTCCCTGTGGCCACCAGGGGAAGCTCCAGCCTTTGGCCACATGGCTGCCAGCACTTGGCAACCATGCTGAAGCCAGAGCTAGCTGCCAGCACTTGGCAGCCATCTTAAAAGTAAACCCTCTGGACTGTGACCTCTAGGCAGACTCTTCCTGTGTCAGAGGAGCAGCATGGCAGAGACACAGGCAACATGTGCCAGCTCTGCTCCTCCATGCTTACCAGCCCTGGCTGCCCTAGCTTCTGGCCCTGGCATCCTCAGGGCTGCTGCAGCTGTCCTGCTCACCCACTTCCATTTTGAGAGCCTAGTGCTCGGCAACCTTGCATCACCTGACTCTCCCACCCACTCTGGCTGCTTGCTGGATGACTGGTACATGGTCTTCCAGGGCCCCTGCTGCTGTGCAGCTCCTGCCACCAGCCACAGCACCCAAGGCTGCCAAGACTGCCATTGCCCTACTGTCCCACTAGCCCCACTTCCTCTGGGCCCACTGCACCAACCAGGACTGGTGCCAGTACATTGTGCTGCAGGAATGGGACAATGACCAGTGGGTTAACACACACCAGAAGACCTGGTCCACCTTTGAACACCAGCTGCACCAGCTCTGGCCCCATTTGGGATGCCAGGATATGGAGATGTTCTTGGCCATCCCTGCTGACACCTGCTTGTCCCTCCACCCGCACATTCCCTACCCCTTTCCCACCCACAAACACCACTCCAGGACATGCACATGTTTGCAATGAAAACCTTTATTCTCCTCACACCCCCATCTCTCCCTCAAGCAACACAGCCCCCTCCCCCTTTTCTCCTCAACACACAGAATCTCTCCTCCACCCTCCCCACCCACCAACAATAAAAAAACCCTCTTCCCAAACTGAAAACTATGTACAACAGTATCAGTCTTTGTCTGAGTAATTGAGTAGAGGGCTCTGAGGTGGAAGTGCCCAGAGTGAAGAACCTGGTGGCAGGCAGCCAGCACTCTGGCAGAGGACAGTTCCTCTGTGGGTCCAGGGGCCATGGCAAATGCCAGGGGATCCTGCAGGTGGGAGGCAGTGGAGGCCCATCTCTGGGCCCAGGTGGAGGCCTGCTGTGGGCTAGCAGGCAGGACCCAGGGGCCCAGCAGGGCCAGGGCCAGGGCCAGGGCCAGGGCCAGGGCCAAGGGTCAGGCATGGCAGGGCATGGAGATGGACTCCACTGGGATCCCTGGCTGGCCAGTTTTTACTGGAGCAACTCAACATGATGCTGTTCCATGGCCTCCAACTAGGCCCAGTGCTCCCACTGCACCTGGTCCCATGCCTCCTCTCAGGCAATATCTTTCTGCTGCCAGGTCAGCTCCTGCACTTCTTCCCATGCCTGCTTCTACACTGCCCATTCTCCACTACCACCACCACTGCTGGAGCAGGAGGATCCAGTCCCTGGTGTGCTGCTGGTGCAGGCAGTGTGTCCAGGCAGCTCCAGTGGCAACAACCCTGAAGCAGCATTTCTACAGGGCCCTTTGGCCTCTCCCCAACATCCAGATGTTGGTCTTGCAGAGGCAAGAGACAGAAGCCTTTTGTGCAAGTTTGCAACATTTCAGAGATAAAATGCTCTTCACCAGGGGCCCTGCACTGCCCAGCCTCAGCTTGAGGTCAGCCAGAGACCATGGTAAGCTGGCCAGGCAGGGATGGTCCCATGGAGCTTCTGGCTGAGCTCCCCAGCCCCACCTTCTCCCCTGGAGCTGACAGGCTGCTGGCTGCTGGCCGCAGGCATCCTGTCCCCCTCCCCCCACCTCCTTCCCAGGGTAGGCCAAGCCAAGTTACTGGTAGCACCTGCTGCCACAGCTCCAGACCCTCTCCCTGCAGGCCAGCCACTCTGCCATGGTGCAACCCAGCCCATGGCACCAAAGCTTGGGGCTTGCAGGGCTCCCAGAACAACTTGGAGGAGGGGATGGCTGTGCCCCTCACTCTTCCCACTTAACCACAGTGCCTGCAAGGAGACAGAACTGGAAGTGAGGAACATCAGGGAGCAGGTGCTGGCCCTCCTGCCACAAAGAGCAGGGCCAGCAGCCCTGGGGGGAATCTCAGGGCTTGGCAAGAGACACAGCAGGTTGCAGCCCTTTGCAACACTCACTTATGGCCAAGGAGTGGCTCTGAGTAGAGGACAGGACAGGCAGAGGCTGCCTGGGTCTTGTCCAGGGGGGTACACAGGGACTGCTGGGCTTCTGCACAGTCCAGCACTCCTGTCCAGGCTTCTGTGCAGTATGCCCCAAGGCACAAAATGGCTGCTGGCCTTCAGCTAGGAGCTGCCAGAGAGTAGCCCAGCCCTGGGAGAGAAGAGGAGGCCAGGCAGGAGCCCTGGGGCTGGGCACTGGCTGGCCCTCTGGTGGCTAGGAAACCCAACACTAAAGTCATGCCATTACTGTGCTTTTAGGACACCTATTTGTGAATTAATGCACTTTAACTAATCACACCTAAATTAGCCATTTTTAAGGTGCATTAAAGGAGCACGTATGTAGATCAGTGCTCTTAATTTACTTTAAATCAAGCTAATGCACCTTAAATGTGCACGTGTTGGTACACCCTCAGATTTAAAAAGTCTATCCTAGAGAGATGTCAGCAAAAGAGGGGAATTTTTGGAATTTGCTAAAATAGACACTTCTCCTTCTTCTAAGCCAGAAAATCTGAGAAACGTTTTTGAATATTGAAATGCAAAGTCCATGGGATAACACTTAAGAATCAGTTTAGAATTTAAGAAGCAGAAATGGGTAGAGATAATGAAATTTCTGTTGTGCAAAGTTCTAGGGAAAAAAGGGAGGGAACTGTGTGGCGATGAGGAAATATAAGGGCTTAACAACAATGGAGACATGAGGGAGTTGTTAGAGACTGAGGAAGGAGAGGAGAGGAGCACAGGACTTCCATGGATGTTGATTATGATTGTGGTAGCACTGTTCATAGGGAACAAATGTCTATCTTTGTGTATGTTTTTTGGGATTGGGTGTATCTTTAGATGATGTACCTGTTGTTTGATGGTTTGGATTCATTAATAAATAAAATGAAAAACAAAACAAGACAAAAAACCTACAAGGGTAGCAAAACCACTCTAAATTTAACTTGGTTCATTCAGAGTCAAAATTTGGATTATTTAGTTGGCTTACCTTGCTATAGATCAGGCAGTTGTAAGTGTTAGATCATAACCAGGAATTTTATCAGAGAAACCCATGGATTTTGCAGTTGTGCAATGAGCTGTCTGCAGGCTGGCAGAGTTCAACCCTAAAGGGGGTTGTGGAGGAATGGGAGGAGGGTGGTCAGGCAGGGGGCACCATGTGCATATATATGCACATAGCTGCCAGGCAGCCTGGAGAGCAGTTCCTGCAGGTAAATGTGTGGGGGTGGGAGGAAATTGAGGCCCCCATAGGGAGGAAGAATGGGAGGGAGGGAGTTGGGCAGGGCTGGGGCTAGGACTGCTGCCCAGCTGGGCAATGCATGGGGCTTGGGGCCTGGGGCCACAATGCATGGCCTCAGGGCCCCAGTGGGAAGTGGGACAGGGCTGCAGGCAGCTTCTCCGAGGGTGAGGCTGGCTTCCTGCTGCTGCACATACTCCCAGGGGGACAGGGGAGACTCATGCCCCCCCCCCCCAATCTGTGTGCAGAGGGAAGGGGCGGGGGG
>NW_017729031.1:76806646-76807764 GCF_001723915.1 Gavialis gangeticus
TGAGCTCAGGCTCCCACCCTGCTGCCCTCCCCCCAGTGCATTCTCACTGAACAATTTTCTTTGGTTACTACCTAATTGAAGGTGAATGGCTATATAAACCAGTCATTAACCAAATAAAAGGGAAAATAACTGTATGATAGCATAAACCCAATGAGTCTCAGCTAGGGTGCTGGAAAATCCTTTGATGCCACAAGATCCTTTGATGGGTGCTGTAGGAAGTATGTGGAGATAAGCAGGGTGTGAGAAAATAAGCAGATAAAGGCAGGCTCAGGCTTCAGGTGTGAGGAGATAAGCAGATAAGGGCAGAGATGATCCTGTCCCCATAATGCCTGCCCTCTCTGCAAAGAAGTAATCATGTAATAAATAAATTAGTTTTTGAAATGGGGTGACTTATGTAGATGTGCCTCAAGGGGTGCATTGAGTTTGAAAAAAATTGAGACCTACTGGATAAAGCTAAGATGATGCTTGGTTAATATTAATACTATAGGGTTCATTCATATCCTGAATATACCCTTGAAAGACACATGCTCCCTCTCTATGCAGGAGGATGTCAGAATGAAAACCTTCCTAGTTCCACTGCTCAGATGTCTCCTGTATTTTAGGATTGTGTGTGAAAGTGGAAGTGGCCTTTGCCAAACTGATGCCTATCAGCCAGTGATAATCTCAATGAAACAGTGGTGTGACTGGAATGCAAGGACAATACCAGGCAGTGAACCCTCTGAGACTATCAGGCTCAAAAAAGCCCTGTCAGTCACTCTGCCAAAGAATGAAAAAGAGCCATAGACCTCAGAGATAGCAGGAGATTCAATGGTCCATCCACAGGTCTTTGTAGTTTGGAAGATGATACTTCTATTTTTGCCTTGAAGTGAACAGCACTGCCAGTGTGGGATTGTGAAAAAGCTTGCTTATGGAAACCTTGGGTAATTTTTTTCCTCACAGGAAGGTAGGAAGGCAGCTTCCTTATTGGAAGGAGCAACATTAATTAGGACAATAAAACACTTTGAACTAGGAACTTTGTATCGTTACATTAATTAGTTGTTGTTTTGTCTGCTATCCTCTTCTACATACATATAGGTTGGGAAGACCTAGTCCTTTCCTCCAAAGGGATCATAACATAC
>NW_017729031.1:76812764-76814708 GCF_001723915.1 Gavialis gangeticus
TTTTAACTAGGAACTTTGTATCGTTACATTAATTAGTTGTTGTTTTGTCTGCTATCCTCTTCTACATACATATAGGTTGGGAAGACCTAGTCCTTTCCTCCAAAGGGATCATAACATACGAAGATAAACATGTTAACATATATTTAATATTTTGGCATGCATGCACATTTGCAATTTATGTTTAAATTAACAAAAATAAATATGATGACATCTATTTCCCCTCAGGGCATCTCTGATTTGTCTGGATTTAATATTTATAGGCATCTTTTATGCATTACATTTACTACAGGATTGCCTTTGGATCTCAGATGGCTCCATTCTGCCAGGTGTAGTACAAACATATATAGTGTGATTTCAAGCTGTTCCAAAATCCAAATTTCTCAAATTTGTAGGGAAAGGAAACATTATCCTCTCATTATAGATAACTGAAGCATTGAGAGATAAGTGACTAAGTGACAAAGTGATAGGTAAAGCTAACCACACTCTGTCATGCATTAGCAGGTGCATCACGAGCAGATCTAAGGAGATTATACATCCCCTCTATGTGGCATTGGTGAGGCTGCAGCTGGAGTACTGCATCCAGTTTTTGGCACTGCACTTCAAGAGGGATGTGGATAACCTTGAGAGGGTCCAGAGGAGGGCCACTCATATGTTTAAGGGCCTGCAGGTCAGGTCCTAAGAGGATAGATTGAGGGACCCAGACCTCTTCAGCCTCCGCAAGAGAAGGCTGAGAGGTGATATTGTGGCTGTCTACAAATTCATCGGGTGCCAGGGGCAGGGCAGCAAGGAATAGGAGATACTTTGTTTACCAGAGTGCCCCTCAGGATAACTAGAAACAATGGCCACAAACTGACAGAGAGCAGATTTAGATTAGATATCCGGAAGAACTTCTTTATGGTAAGAGTGACCAGAATCTAGAATGGGCTCCCAAGGTAGGTGGTGCTCCCCCCTACCTTAGAGGTTTCTAAGAGGAGACTGGACAAGTGCCTGGCTTAGGTCATCTGACCCCAGTGCTCTTTCCTGCCCAGGGCAGGGTGTCGGACTCTACTGAGGTCACTCCTGGCCCTAAATATTTATGAAATCTATGAAAGTGGCTTCAGTGCTGAAGTCAGTGGCAGAACTCTGAACTTAACCAAAACCTTCAGTGTCCCACCCCGTTTTTCTTCCATAAGATGTTCTTTCTATTTGGAAGGAACAAGTCTTATGGAAAGATATGAGCAAGAGGAGAATGTTAGTCTTCAAGTCATCACTGTATTCCCCACTACCTAATTTTTCGTTTCCAATAATCAAACTTTTTGGCTGGTGGAGGAGGTGCTCTTCCAAATATTAGCTATTCTATCCCCATCACAAAAGGACAAACTACATATATGCTTGTAAAATGCCCCTCTCTTAGCCACAGCCAAAAATAGAAGCTTTTTCAAATTGATCATTTTCACACCTAATGTGTTTCTTTTAAAAAATATATTTTTGTAGTCAGTCATGTAGAACAAGCTTCCTTTTTCTATATAACCTCCTGCATTTCAGACTGATTTGCTATTCTCCTGGCAGAGATAATTGTTTTTTTGAAAAACCTTATTACAGTCCAGTCACTTGAAATTAACAGGAAATAAGTATAGGGTTAGATGCAGTTGGGGCTATGTCCAGTTCACTCATGAGCAGTTCAATCAACCCTGAAGAAACATAAGATTATGACTAGTGGGATTTAGTTTCCCTCATCTTGTTTCTTGTGATTTCCAAGTAACCATGGGAAAAGGTAGTGAAAGCATGAAAAAAAAATTGTCACCTACATAATTTATTAAAGTATTGAATTATTCTAAGCACAGCATTCTCTTTAACAAAGAATCCCATTCTCCTAAGAAATTTGTTTTTAGCCTAAAACGAAACTGAACCTGTAGTTGGAGAGGGAGAGGGGGAGAGAGAGAGAGAGAGAGAGAGAGAGAGAGA
>NW_017729031.1:76814795-76816730 GCF_001723915.1 Gavialis gangeticus
AGAAGCAGACATTCTGTGTGTTCAGCCTCCCACAACTTTTAAGTAACCATAGAAGTAAGAGTCAATTAATTGACTATAATGGGAGCTGGATCAGGCCTATAAACAACTAAAACTTAGCCTTCTAATCCCTATATCCAGGGGATGTGGTTTCCTAAGGAAACTGTATTCTCATAGCCAATGCCCTTGAGCTCATATCCCGGCTGTGAGCATAGTTTCTAAAGCAGAAGTCTTGCCATTGGTCATGAGCTTTCCTGCACCTGCACAGCAAGAGATATGAAACAAAAGAAGGTAATTCTGTTCTGATATCCACCAGGAGATCTGTGGGTTCAGTAGAGCACGAGTAAATTGTCTTCTAACCCACCACTGCCCAGTCTTGCTCACCAAATCCTACTCAATGTAAGTCCTGAAAAAGAGGCGATTTCATGGGGTGCCAAAGAAAGTGATAACTTGTCTCATCTTTATCCCATTGAGCCCTTCCCTACAAGAATGGTGCTTTCTTGGAATCCACTGAATTTCTCTCTACTTATTGTTTGTATGCGACTAAATAAAGCAACAACTAATTAAGAAAATAAATTTCAGGATAAAGTTTACTTGTCATCTTTGTGTTACAGTCTATCAAAATGCTGTACCTCAGTCATGACTCACATATCTAAGCATAATATACTTCCAATTCATATTCATAATTGTGGGTCAGTTCACAATACTAAAAAATACGCTCCTACCACTTAAACAATGATGTATAAAACACCAGAATATTTCCATATAAAATTTCAATCAAATACATATCTATATTTCATTACACTTTTTACTTTTGCATAGTAGGTACAACTGCTCTTAAAATGTGCACAAAGGGAAGTGAATAATTCATAGCATAGTTTTTTTCCCTATCTATTTCCATGCCATGAATTGCCCATGAACAGGTCATAAGATTCTCCAATGCATTTGTTGTTAAAATTGTTGTTAAAAGTGTTAAAAGTGACTATCTACAAAGAGCAATTCTTGAGCTGTAGACAGTTATCATGGCACAGTTGCACACATTGTTAATTATTTCAGTAGATAATATAAAATAAAGTAAATTGCTTGAGCTCAAGCTCTGGAATGATGATGATCAATACTGTTTTTTCTTCCCCCTTCAAAGGACTTTCTGATAAGATACCCAGATATCCACTTCCTATTTTTTAAAAAGCTCCATGTGATTTTTCAAACTGATAAGGGATTGAAAGTCACACAGATTTAATCTCTCCATCTGCCCCAATCCTTCCCTGTCTAATTTGTCTAATATGTAAGCCAATATGAGGCAAAACAAGGCAGAATAAGCTACTGATGCAGTTCAAAACCCATTTTTTTTCTAATGCACAACAAACTACATTTTCATTGAGAAACAAATCTATTATCACATGAATGAGGGTAAATGCCATTGTGAGATATGCATTATCAGTTTTGATTTCATCATGCACTCAAACCAGGAGGCAATCAATCATATTTATTTCCATATTGTCTTACCTACAATATGCCCCAAATAAAACATTTACCTTGGTTTTGGAAGGCAGAATATAGACTGTAACATAAAATAAATCCTCCTGGGAACATAGTGTTCAGAAAGTGTGACATCAGGAAGTTTCTGGTGCCAGATGTGTCACCCACACTGTTCCCTGGGATATATCATTTCTGGACACTAATAGCCTTCCAATTCATATTCACAATTGTGGGTCAGTTCACAATACTGAAAATACACCCCGACCACTTAAACAATGATGTATAAAACACCAAAATATTCCCATATAAAATTCCATCAAATTCATATCTATATTTCATTATACTTTTTACTTTGGCATAGTAGGTACCACAGCTACAAGCAACAAGATGCTGCTCACTTGCTGCTTCAGACAAAAGATATGCACTTGGGCAGTAGGAACCAGCAGCACACTTACACAA
>NW_017729031.1:76816741-76817206 GCF_001723915.1 Gavialis gangeticus
GACCCTAAATCTATGAAACTATGAAACTATGAAACTATATAGTGCTCAGTCATGGATGTGACTTTAAGAGTGTTAACTCAAGGCTACCATCTTAGTATTAATCTTGGCTGCTGCATGACATGCACAGTGTCTTCAGGCTTGCTGCTTTTTCAGCAAAGAAAACTGTTTCTCTGCTTAAAACATGCATCTCAATTTTGGGGAACAGGGGTTGATTATGGGGGGAAAGGTTTGTGTAATATGTGAGAAAATATGGTATCTGGGTTCTATTTGGGTAAAGTTAGTTAGTTTTTTAAAAACCCTACTGAAAAAAAAACATAGTTAAGGAATGAAAAAGAAGCCCCTTTTGCTCATCCTTACCATAACTACACAAAGAAAATTTTGTTTCTTTTTAATCTCCTTGTCTTTAAGAAGAGATCACGCCCTATTTTAATTGCTTAGTAAAATAAGCACCACTACACAGAGCAG
>NW_017729031.1:76822206-76834476 GCF_001723915.1 Gavialis gangeticus
TCATCCTTACCATAACTACACAAAGAAAATTTTGTTTCTTTTTAATCTCTTTGTCTTTAAGAAGAGATCACACCCTATTTTAATTGCTTAGTAAAATAAGCACCACTACATAGAGCAGTGGTTCTCAATCTTTTTAGACTTAAGGCACTCCGTGCTTAGACTTGAGGCACCTCGTAGGAAAATGCCAGCTCTTAGTTTTCACTAGTTTTTTGATTACAGGAAAATAATAGAGGAATTCTTCTGTTGCAAAGAATTCAGAAAGACCACAAAGGGGAAGAATATTTTCAACACTGTGGATTTCTATTTGAAATCCTTGGGTTTATCATATGAATCGTGTTTGTACACCTAACATTGCATGGCACCCCACAGCATCTGTGAAAGGATCTCAAGCCATCCCAGAGTGCCATGGCACCCTGGTTGAGAAACACTAATATCAAGCATCCAGAAGAGCAGTGTTGCTGATATGTGAACCACTCTCTTTCTTAAAGAGGGGTAAATAGTGATTGATGCCCCAGTGTAGGCAGAAGAGTACTTGCAAGGGACACAGGAGAGACATCTGTTAGCCATTCACAATTAATACAAACAGCTTTAAAACAAGCATTGAATGCTGGCAGTACTTGAACTAAAATAATGCAGGTTGTGGTATGATATACAGTTTTTATGTTAGGCCAATGCATTTTCTTTGAGCCTGAGTATTACAATGGGTGAGGCTCTAAAGGCTCAGAAGCTGAGGTGTGCACCTGTAAGTTAGAACTCTTATCCAAAACTTGTATGAATCACCTGAGTATGTAGAAATAGTCTTGAAGAGCTTCTGTTTCTAGTCCTGGAGAAAACCAACAAGTATAAAGTTGCTTCCCCAAATTAAGAGATATTTAAAACATCACCAAATCTATTTCAAAGTTTTAGAAATTCTTGTTTAAAATGTAATTGGGATTGGAACATTACACAAACTAGTTCTATCTCCAACTGCACTGCAGAATTCACTTTGTGCCTCTGCTCTACGACCTTTGTGTTAGTAAGGAAAGCAATTTAGAACTAATTTATTTATCTTATTGTTTCAGGAGGTTTCTGTACCAAATGTTCATGTTTTAAGGACCCAACACATAACCTATTGGAGTCCATGGAACAGCTCCTATTACTGTGCCTAATGTTTATTTTTTACTATTATGAAGGTAACATCTAGGGACTTCAACTGAGACTACAGCCCCATTGGGATAGGCATCAAACATACAGTAGTCATAAACCCCTTAGGGTTCACAAGCATACAACTGCAAAAACTCAAGACTTACTTGGAAATTTGACAGGTAGAATGAATATTACAAAATTTGACCTGCCTTACAAATATCAGCAGGTGATACCAGAGCCAGGTTAATATATGTTCTTTACTGTAAGCATACTCAAAAGGGCTATTCATATCTAAAAGAGTGCCATATGGTATATCCAGTACACCTGCAGTTTTGCAGAGAATGATGGATCGGGTGCTGTAATAGTTAAATAGGGTCATTTGTTATTTGAGCAGAATGGAGAGTTATACACTCTGACATGCAGACAACACTGCTTGCATTCACAAAAAGATTGTAAAAAAATATTTTAGAGCTGAAAGAAAATCCATATTGTACCCGAGTCAAATAGCATAGTGGAGGTAGAGAGTGGTGCAGATTGGCATCTCTAAAAATGAAGGAAGAGAAAACACACACCAGTAATCATGGATGTGTATCCCAAATGTTTAGAGATGAGGTTATTTTTGACAATACTGAATTATTGTATGAGAGTACAAATTCATCAACACTAACAAGGTGAACATTAAGAATAAATGTGGCATAAATTTGATTGAGAGAAAATATGCCTTCCAAGGCAGCAAACCTATATAGTCACATATACCACTGCATTTAAAGGGTGGTTTTCTTCATGCTTGGTGGTTATGGGGCTGGTTTTGAGCTGAAAGTTGGAGGGACATGAATTCAAAAACGTTTGTAGACACTCCTGACTGGGAAAAAGGGACTTTCTTAGCTAAAAGGCAGACCTTATTTTATTTTACTTTAGTTTTCCATTTTGGGGTCACTGTGACCACTTAAGCTATACTGCATGAGGAGTCCAGGACAGAAAGAAGTCATTGATGACACTGTCTGTCCACCCATTCTCATTAACAAATTAGGTGACTGTGACATCCATGCCTACACAGTCAGATGGGTTGCAAATTGGCTGGAGGACCACACCCAGAGAGTGGTGGTGGATGAGTCTTTTTTGACCTGGAGGGATGTGGGCAGTGGGATGAGGGATGAGTCCAAACCCTAATCCAAGTTTGGACTCTCCAGAGCTCGGTCCTCAGGCCCACACTGTTCAACATCTTCATCAGCGACTTGGACAAAGGGGTGAAAAGCACCTTGTTCAAATTCATGGATATCACTAAAATGTGGGGAGAAGTGGGCATGCTGGAGGAGAAGGACAGGCTGCAACTAGATCTAGATAGGTTACAGGTGTGGGCAGATGAGAACAGGATGGGATTCAGTACTGACAAGTGCAAGGTACTACACCTGGGGTAGAAGAACCAGCAACATACCTACAGACTGGGGAACTCTCTTCTAGTCAGCACAGAGGCAGAAAAAGATCTTGGTATCATTACTGATTCCAAGATGAACATGGGCTGCCAATGTGGGGATGTGGTCAGGAAGGCTAACTGCACCTTGTCATGCATCCACAAATGCATCACGAGCGGGTCCAAGGAGGTGATCCTCCCCCTCTATGCAACATCTGTCAGGCCGCAGTTGGAGTACTGCATCCAGTTCTGGGAGCCACACTTCAGGAGGGATATGGACAGCATCAAGAGGGTCCAAAGTAGGGCTACTTGCATGATTAGGGGGCAGCAAGGAAGGCCCTATGAGGGGAGGCTATGGGACCTTAACCTGTTCAGCCTCCACAAGAGAAGGCCGAGAGGGGATCTGGTGGCCATCTACAAACTGGCCAAGGGGGACCAGCAGACAATGGGAGGGTCTCTGTTCCCCTGAGCACTACCAGGAGTAATGAGGAATAACTGCCATAAGTTGACTGAGAGTACATTCAGGCTAGATATCAGGAGGCACTACTTCACAGTCAGGGTGGCTAGGATCTGGAACCAACTTCCAAGGGAAGTGGTGCTCAGTCCTACCCTGGGGGTCTTCAAAAGGAGGCTAGACAATCACCTATCCAGGGTCATTTGACCCCAGCATTCTTTCCTGCTGATGGCAGGGGGTCGGACTTGATGATCTACTCAGGTCCTTTCTGACCGTACCTACTATGAACTATGGCTCTAGGGCTCAGTGCTGGGTTGAGAAATGGAAGGGTGGGAGTTCAAGGCTGCTTGCAATTCCTTCAGGTTTGGCAGAGGCACCTCCTCTGCCCTCTTCTTGGGCTGCAAGGGGTTTTTCTTTCCTCTCACATATGCAGAACTCAGATGAGCTGCTTAGACCAATGTCCCAATTCTGGCCTGTGCTTCAGTTGGAGCACTGGAAGTGTTTATGAGGATGGGTGGCTGGGTCCGGCCAAAATCTGATTTAAAAAAAATTGGGAATGGATGATACACATGAATGCCTCATGCCTCCCGAGGCTGGGGGAGGCACAGAGCCACCCATATGAACAGGGGTTTGCAAGACAAGCCATATGAGGAAAGGCTGAGGGACTTGGGCCTCTTTAGTCTAAAGAAGAGAAGGTTGAAAGAGGACTTGATAGTGGCTTACTGCTATATCAGAGGAGTGCATCAGGACATCAGTAAACAACTGTTCACTAGGGCACCCCCGGGGAAGACCAGGACCAATGGATACAAACACCTAGAAGGCTGTCTCAGGCTTAATACCAGGAAAAACTCCTTCACAGTTAGGGTGTCCAGACTGTGGAATAAACTCCCTCCAGAGGCAATGCATTCCAACCCTGTAGGTCTTCAAGAGGAGACTAGACAGTCACCTTGCTAGTGTCACCTATTGTTCTACCACCCACAGCCAGAAAGACAGCTCCAAACCTTGTCTATTTCTCTAACCCTAAACATAACCCTAATCCTAAACTTTTCTTGGGCTTCCCCAGCAACTCCCACCCTGAGCAGCCTAATTACAGGTAATGCCTGGGAGAGGCTCAAAACTCAGTCACTAAGGGCATCTTTACACATACCTTGGGGTAGGAGGAGTGAGGGGCATGCTTTAATTAAAGCACTTCAAATGGATGTGGTGGGCAGGAAGAGAGATGGAGAAGCCTGTGCACTGCATAGCCTGGCCTGGCCTTGGCCTCAAAAGAACAGATTGGTGTGGGGCACAGACTTCTGTCCTCATGCTCCCAGCAGCAGCTGGTGGGCCATATAAGATCAAATGGCAAGCCAGATGTGTCCCATGGGCCATATTTTGACCACCCCTGCCCTAACCCTAATCCAAGTTTGGACTCTTCAGCAGCCTCTACTCCAAGCAGCCTGACCACAGGTCCAAGTTTGGAGAGGCCACAAAGCAGATCACCAAGCTTTGATAGGAGATCAAGCCACAGCCCCACACATACTGAATCAAAAGGAACCTTCCCAACCTAGGACCTGACCCCAATACTGGAAGCTCACCTACCTCCAACCCATGGAGGATGGAGGAATGCCTTGGCTGTGTCCCACTAATTCTGAGCCTGGACTGCTTTACCTCCCTATGCCTTAAACATATCTCCTGTAGTTCTACCACCCACAACCAGAAAGGCAGCTCCAAACCACGCACAGCCTCTAAAACTATCAATAACTCTAAACCTAACTCTAGCACAAACTTCCTGAGACCTAAATGACTATGGAAACATTATTATTATTATTAGTTGTTGTTAACAATAATAACGACTGCTAACATGAGACCACCTAGTGCCCCAAGTGAGTGTAGGTTAGCAAACAGAGAACAAAAGTCCATAAGAATTAAGCAGAAACCAATTTATCATCGGCAGCAGCAAATGTTCATGGGACAACAAGGAACAGTTGAAGCTGATGAAAATAGATTGAACAGCAGCTGCAAATATTTACTGGGTGGAAAACAAACAGGGGTATAGCAGAAGCAACCAAACAGCAACAACAAACATTTTAGTGCAAGTCACTATTTTCCTAAAGACTTCTAAGAGCAGCTCCAACAAAAGTGGGCAAGATCATAGCACATGCCTTTGAGAATGCCAAATGCAGCGTGGCTGAATGGCTTTAGACAGACATCATCCCATCCTATGGCAAATTATAGAAAGACATTAGATTTCCTAGCTCTGATCAGATGTCTTCTGGGACTGAGAACAGGGACAGAATAGGAGAGGCAGCAGCTAAAGATACGGGGATTTTGGCATATGTCTGCACTCTAACTGTTGTTCTTTCTAAAACTTGTCTGTTTCTACATATACAAAGACAGAGACTCCTCTGTCACTACACAGTGGCTGTCACTTCTCCGACGCTCTAACCATCAATGCTGGAGGTGGAAGTTGATTAGGTGCAGTAAATTTGGACATGCAATCTGCACCAGCTACAGCCCCTATAAAACTAAAGCACAGCTGGAATATTGCATTGCTTGGAGAGTTTGAAAGAAAAGCCCAGACCTAAGGTCTGGATTGTTAATGTTACACATTATTAGCAAGAATATACAATAATGCCTTGAAACGGTGTTTATATCATATCATTTTAACAGTTCTAAATTATATTTTTATTTTCCCCATGTGACTTGCCTTCTCTTGATCTTTCTACCTTAGAAGTAGCAGGCTTTGTTACTTTGGAGGTCATTAGACCATTAGAGACTTTTTTATCTGTCATCACTACAAGTGAAAAACACAATTCAATTGAAATGTGTCATCTAGTGCCAATGTGACTTCTAGTCAGCTAAAAAAATCATTTGAAGTAGTTTGGGACAAGGTACCTTCATTCCAATCTTTATGGTTTGATAATAATATTTGCCTTTATTTATAATGATTTTTCTGGTGTTGCTATGTGATAGACCCACAGAAATAACAAAAGAAACTCATTAGATAACCCACTCAGAAGTTAAATTAACCACAGGTACAAAAAATAAACAAATAAAAGAAATATGTGTTCTCTTTTTAATTATACTTGAAATTATTGTAAGAAAAGTGGATTTAAGTCCCAGATCTGAATCAAGCTGAACAGGGATTTGAGTTTGGGTCTCCTTTAGGTCAAGTGAGTGCCCTTGCCATTGGGATTTTCTTTCTTAACTAGGAAAATTACTTAGAGGAATACTTCCTGTTGAAACTAATATACATTGTTTACACACACATAAAAGTTTTGGATTCAATTAATTCACATTTTCTGATGAAAGAACATTCATGAAAATTCTCTATCAGCTTATCCTCTCTCCCTCTCTCTCTATCAATCAAAAGTATCAAAATGTTTGTATTAATATTTCTGAATCAGTTACATTTAGAAAGTCTATGGGTAGGAGGGGGAGACTGATATAAAACAATGCTGATATGTTAGAATTTCCCATGGGACAGAAACTAATTCTGAATTTTGCTCAGCTCAACTCTAACATTTTCAGATTCATCTGATTTGGTTCTGATTTGAAGGCCATTAAAGTTGATTGATGTTTTTTCCATTATTTTCAATGAGATTTGGATCAGACCATTAGGATGTAAGGGATATGAGAACATCTTTATTTATAGTTATTGGTTACTGTAAAAGGGAACCCATGCCCTGGTACTGAATGTAGGGGAAAGGGACTAATGCAGGGGCAGACAGAAGAGAGACTGACAAGTGAGAAAGATGCAGGATAGAAATGGCTGGTCTCTTTAAAGATGAAACAGTGGCCATGGGTAATGGCTCATAGATTAAGTGATTAGTGCCTCCTTCTCGGGTGCCCAAAGTTGAGCCCGGGGGAGTGAGAAGAGACATCTGGCTACTTAAACGCCAACTGGAGGACCAAAAAAGTGGGAGAAAAGAGTATCCAAGTGGGGTGGGAGAAGCCACAGCCTGGAGTTTTTGAAGCAGGAGCATGCCATAGCATGGAGAGAGACTGCCAAGCAAGGGAAGACAGCTTATTAGTGAAGCTTTAATAGTCAGGGAGAAAGACTATCGTTAGAAAGAACACTACTTTCAATTTCCTTTTTCTTGTATTGTACCAGAGGCTAGGACTTGCTGTTGCTAAGTAGACACAACTAATTCCTTTTTTTGCTGTTTCTTTGTTTATGAACTATCTTCACTCAAAGCTTTCTTTTTAACAGTTCTTTGCTCCAAATTCCTTACAGTTCCAGAAAAAACTTATTTCTACAAAACTGAAATCACTTACTCTATACCAACCTATGTTTGGATCCCAGAACACTTAAAACTTAGCAAAAGACCACCTGAACAGCTCTGAACAGCTGCTTATATTGAAAATGTCATCTTTTGCCAAATCTTTTATTAACTGGAATAGGATCAGAGGGGATAAATGAATCATGCTCAAAAATATTTAAAACTTTATCTGCTCAAGTTCACCAACTCTTCAAATTATATTGTCTTTCTAAGCAGCTTCAGGTTTGTTTGTTTCCCAGACATGTCCTCTTTTCGGGTTCTCCTATCTCTGTCCAGGCGGGATGTTTAAAATATCAGCATATTTCTGAGATTTTGACCTGGCTCTGTTTTCCTAACCTCCCTGTAAGCACACTTGCTTTTACTACCCAGCTCAGATGGCAACTGCTCTCCCAGCCCACCCAGTTTGGGGGAGTGGGCCCCTTCTTTGCCCTCCCAGTTTGGGGGAGTAGAGATCCTCTTACCCCAATTCACTAGCCCCACAGAGGAGAGATGGGGGGGATGACAACAGGGTCCTGTTGTGACACAGGTGCAGTCAGCAACTGCCCATTGGAGCACTGTTGTGGTGACCCCCAGGGCTCCTCTGCTTCCTCCTCCTCCTCCTCTTCTGCTCAGGATTACTACTGAGGTGGTGAGGAAGAAGGCATCTGCTGTGGCTCTCAGCTGGTGTTATCGCTCACATGCTCAGCCAGGACCTTGTGGATCTTGATACCCACACACTTGCCAGGCTGGGCCTGGCCATGAAGAGGAGACGAGGGGGCTGCACTTGGACAGTTTGAGGCAGGTGCTCAGCAGTGCACCCTGGGTGGTGCAGGGGGAGCTCCAGATGCCTGATCCAGCAGTTGCAGGACTTGTGGGAGCTACCGCACTGTCCCATCCATGCCTTAGCTCCACTGGGGGGGCTGGAGCCACGCAGCAACAGTGCTCAGGCTAAAGCAGGGGGGAGGGGGCAGTGTCTCCCCACACTGCAGGGGGTGCTGTGGCACCTTGGTACTGGTGGGGGCAGAATGGGGCCACGGTGCCTTAGCACCTGGGTGCGCTGAGCGGAGTGAAGAGGGTAGGGGTACTTTCTGCTCCCTTCCCAGCTTTCCTTCCCTACTGCCCCCCTTACTGCAGCCCTCTTGCCAGCCCCATTTTTATATCATTTTTTAAACTTGCCCAAGACTGGGCCTTGTCCCATACTTCTTCCCCCTACAGCCTCCACCCCAAGCTGCTTTCATTCTCCCCCCCTCCTGCCCAGGAGGCAGGGTGGAAGGCTTCCAGGCCAGTGATTCTCCACCAGGTGCAGCAGTAGCACTGAGGGGTGCCTTGGGAGCTTTTCAAGGCTGCTGTGAGGTGTTAGCCCTGGTAGGGGTGCAAACATGGCTCACAAGATGAAGGGCATATCACCGCCCCCCACAGTCATATACCCCTCTCTCTCCCTCCTCCTACACAGGTGTCCTCTTTTTTGGAACTGAAAATATGGTAATCCTAGATACAATACAATTCAGTATGATACAATGCAATATAATGCAATACGGAGTTGCTTTAGTATTTGGAGGTCTCAATAGGTGGCCTGTTCTCCTCTGAAAACCCTGTTCCTTTCTGAAACAGCTTACAGTCTAAAATGGCAAATGAATAAAAATGGTGGGAGATGGTTATATTTATGCAGATGTATTTTGGTGATTGTTGTTTATATATTTATATACACCCAGATGTTCAGTGATAATTATGACATCAAAAAAGTTGAAAGACAGATGGCAATCAGTTCAGGAAGGTGGGTTAATGTATGGAGAGTAGTTTCAAAGAGGCTATCAAGGTGGAAGATACCCTCAATCATGTCAACTTCAACCCTCTTGCATCTTCTCATGTAATTGTCTCCATGTACATCTTAACAGAAGCCTTTTAACCACTCCAAGCTTAAGAGTGTTAAAAGGTTATTTACATTTGCCTAATGTTAAATAAACAAATGGTATTGTCTCCTTTTATATTCACTGGAAAGAAAATATTCTGTGTTCCTTCAGCTTTTTATGTCACACCATAATCTGTGAGGTTTCAGGATTGAATTGAAAAGCTTCTGCAGCTCTGATAGCACTGTCCAGAGCTCATCTTACATATAATTAGGCACAGTTCAAACATACAAAGCAGACTGACTGATGCAAGATGAAGATAACACCACTCCCATATTCTGAAGCAATCTCAAACTCATACTCTGATGCAGATTAGGAGAGCCCTGAGAGCTGTGGGTAAAAATGGCCCACAAAAATGCCTTGAAGACACTTCCATCTCCCATCATCCTCTGCAACAGGATCCTGGAAAGGGTGATGCAAGAGTCCATTCCAAGATTTGCACGGTTGTAGCCAATACTAAATAGTTGTCTGTCCCTGATGAGCTTTTCTGGTAATACTAAATCTGAACTACCTGGGTTTTTGTGATTAATTATCATCCATAGAAGTTTCTGAAAGCCTTTGAAGCCAATGGTACTAGTCATAGAATGTGGGCCTCCTCAAGATCAGGGTATCAGAACTAGACACATATTTTGCAGTCCCAGACTCTGAGATTCAAGTTTTGATGCAAAATTAGGTGTGTTGGAATCACAGTAGTTACTGCAATAAAACAACTAAGACCCTTTGAACAATGAAGGAAACAAACAAACAAAAAAAGTATACCAAAACCAAAGTTGCAGAACAACTTTGAAGGGTCAGGCACAGTCAAGAAAGAAAAGTGAGAAATGAGAAAACTGCACAATTCATATAATGGCTTCCATTTCCAGGGCTTTCTAGTCACCATTCTTAAGATTATTAGGGAGATCAAAAAGTAAATGTATTCATATTCATTTATCTTGTACAGTATTTCTGCTTGCATATTTAAATAGTGATACCCATATATGTGTTTATATATACAAGCTAGTAAGGTGAGTGGCAGAAATCTGATTTTTTTCCCAGTTATGGTTGCTTGAAGTTCAAGCTTATAAGTTCTAAAACCATATGCAAAAAATATTAAAATAATGCTATCAAAGGCTCTGTCTTTTGGAAATTCAGTTCATAAATATGCACTTTGATGAGAGAAATGCAGACCCTTTTATGTAGTTTGAATGTCATCAAGGAGATATTCTCATGCTAATTATTACAGACAATTCAGGACTGAACAGCTCACAGATAATAGAAGAAATAGCTTGAGTTTATTTTCACGTTCTTCTATTCTCCCAAAGTTTCTATTAACCACTTTTTCACTAGCTTTGCCATTTGAATGAAAAGCTGTAAAACTCTGCGGAGATGCAACGCTTAATTGTTGTAAATGGTAGCTAAATATATATATTTATACTCATAGTCATAAATTGCTATAGGTATATATTTATTTGTCTTTTAAACAAATAATGAATTACATGACAAAAATATTTTGGTCCATAGTATGCTTGTTACCTTTGGTATCTTATACTTGTTACTTTTGTCATGTTAGCCTTTGATTAACTGAGTTGTTAATGTTTATCTATCTAATGCTCTAAGAAAAGCAGAAGTACAGTAAAAGTCCTGTTATCTGGCATTTTACTAACTGGCATTTCTAATAACTGAAATTTCCAGCCGGGTGGCCAGATGTTGGGGAAGGAGGGGAGCAGGGGAAGCTCTGTGGAAATCCGTGTGCCTAAACAACTGGCATTTTTACATTACCAGCACGCCACATTCCCCACTCATGCTGGAAAACAGGGCTTCTACTATATAATGAAATTTCATGATTTGATTACTCAGTCCTAGCTAACACTGATGAGCCTTACATAAGAAATCCCATTGGTATCAATAGAACTACTCACTTGGTTGCCCCTGAATGCAACTATAGGCTGTATAGATATCCAGCCCTCAGTGTGCACTGAATTTCATGTGGTAGGTAAGGTGTAGCAGCATCTTTTTTCAGAAAAAGTGGAGAAAATAGAAAAGCAAAGGAAAAAGCTCAAAGCAGGAAGGAGTTGAATGTATTTTTTCCTCTAACATTTTGGAGAGAAAAATTGGGTGTCCAATTTAAAGTTGTCCCCAGATGACTTTCACTTGCATTACTAGTGCTCACTTATCAGAACAGCACATAGGTTCTGTTGACCTTCTGCAGCATTACAGACTATATTATTTTCATACTTCTCTCTTTTGTATCAGGAGTTCATTTAATATATTTTTGCCTATTTTATCTTTCCATAAAGAAAAAAAAATGTGTCTGTCTGATTTTCTAAGCATTTCTTACTCTATTTCAGAATATTGAAGGAACACCAAATATTTAATAACCATATATTTACCCTTGTATTTAGGCCTCCTATTTAGACACTTCCTGAAATAGATGGATGAGAAACTCCTTTCTAAATGTTAGTGCTACACAGAAACTTAGGTTAGGTCTAGACTGTCAACTTACTATGCTCAGCAGTGACACCCAAACCCATGCTGTGCTGGCTGCCCTCAAAATTGGAGACAACACAGCTCTGTCCACCAGCCACCAGCCATGGGCTACTTAGTCAAAGGGCTGTACAAAGCTTTGGTCCCTCATTCGACTCAGTGGAGATCTGGCATGATTTGGTGGCCGAATCTCCAAATCTGAATTGAATTAGGGGACCCTTAAATCTCTCCAAATTGAATTGGAACCTTCCAAATCAATTTGGAGAGATTTGGAAAAATTCAACGATTTAGACATAGAGACAGCTTTAAATGTTTTTTCTACTTACCTCTAGATAGCAGGAGCTCGTAAATGCTGTGATGCTGGGGCACATGGAGTCTCCCACAGAAGTACGGGGGACTCCCCAGAGTACTGGGCAGCATACCCAGAAGTGGACCAGAAACACTTCCAGTCCACTTCTGGGCCTGCCAGGGAGCCCTCCCCCATACACCCCCCCCTTGGGTCAGTGACTGGTGCTTTCTGGGTCTGGGAGAACACCTGGGATCCTCCTATGGCCAAACGCCAAACTGAGGAAGGTGGACCCAGAAGTGGACCAGAAGAATTTCCCGTCCACTTCTGGGTTCACCACCTAGCATGCAGGCCCCCTCTCCCCCCCTCCCCCTCCCCCC
>NW_017729031.1:76834622-76838682 GCF_001723915.1 Gavialis gangeticus
CCTCTCCCCCCCTCCCCCTCCCCCCCACGTGCCTGTGGGATACTCCATCTTCCCCAGCATTGCAGTGATCATGAGCTGCCTGGTACCTTGAGATGCATAAAAAAAAAAGCCCATTTAAAGCTCTGACTGTCCAAATCATCAAATCTCTCTGAATCTCTCCAAATTGATTCAGAGTGCTCCAATTCAATTAGGAGAGATTAAAGAGTCTCCTGATTTGATTTGGATTCAGAGATTCAGCCACCAAATTGGGCCAAATCACAACTGAATTAAATCAGTGATTGAAGCTTTCCACAGCCCTACTGGGCAATTATTTTGGGACTGCAAGGGTAGCCCTGTCCCCTGACAGGTGCCATACCCCCTAGTTGCCATCTTGGGACTGGAAGTCCCAGCCTTAACCACTGATATACACCACCAGAAGTCCCTCCCCTTGCCCCCAGAAGTATTCATTTTGGGATGGGGTTGTTGCCATCTGAACCAGAAAAAAAAACAAATCATATACTAAAAGTTAAACATCTACTATAACATATTTTAATTTTATTACAAAAAATATTTTTGTCATGATTTGTGTTTGTGTTGTATGTATGGAGATGGCTGCATAATAGGTAAAAAATAATGTCTTATTTTTGTATATTGTATGTGAGGGAGTATGTGGAGTGTGGCTGGGGGTGTGTATAGTAGGGTGTGTGGTGTGTGTGGGGGGGCACATGTGGGGTTTGCAAGATGACAGTGTCACTGTATGTGGAGAGCAGTGTAGTTTATGTTGGGGGGTGTATCTGTGGGTTGGTGTAGGGGCAAGGTGTGGGTGTGTGAGGTTTGAGGGGTGTGAGGAAGTGTGGAGATCTGTGGGGACCCCCTCCACACACACTCCACCCATGGGACACAGCACCTGCTGCTGGCAGCAGCAAAAGCAGGCAGGGGCCCTCGGGTCACTCATGGCCAATGCAAGCACTGCTGCTTGGTGACTTACAAGTCTAGCCAGAGCTGCAAATAACTGCAAGGAGTGCAGCCTGGTGATCCCATCTCTATCACATCAGGCTCTGTACAATGCACATACAGCTTCCAGCACTCACATGCCACTGGGGGAAGCTCTGCGCTAACTGGGGGAAGCTCTGCACTATGGCCTTCACCACTCCCTGCCACTACTGCTGGAAGTGGCAGGGAGCCCTGCCCCCTGCTTCTGAGTCCCTGCAGCTGCAGTTCACAGGGAAGGCAGCCAGATCCATAATGCGGGGCTTCCCTCAGTGGTGTGCAAGTGTCAGGAGCTGCACGTGCACCACACTGAGCCCCATGCTACAGGGGTGGATTGGGCAAGCTGTGCTCTTTGCTGCAATGTGCAGCTCTGGCCAGAGCCATGTGCTCTCAGGAGGCAGCACCTGCACAGGTCACAAGTGCCCCAGAGGCCATTGGCAGGGGCTGTGTGCCATGGGAGGGAGTGTGTAGGGGGTCCTCACAGCCCCCCCCCACACCTACACCCTGCCTACCCGAGCTCCATGCTCCTGCCACCCCCCTGGGTACAGGCTCCACACTACAGCCAGCCCCACCCTCATGCTTTGCATGCCTGTCTAACTGCAGCTCCCTCCCTGCCCCCACCACAGATCCCCCTACCCATGTTGCTTCCCTGCCTGCTGCCCAGAGCAAGTGCTGCAGCAGGGAAATGAGGAGGAGCCACCGGATGCTGGTGAAATACAGCAGGTCCCCCAGTGACTGCAGCAGTGGCAGCAGCAGCCCCTCCTGGAAACTGTATGCTGGCTGGATCAGGCCGGTGGAAGCAAGGTGCAGTGGCTGGGCAGGGTACAACTGGTGGGTGCCTGCAGGCTGGATGGAATTGCCTGGTGGGCCAGATCATGCCCATGGGCTGTATTTTGCCCACCCCTAATCTAGCAGCTCCCCACTACCCCTGCCTCTTCCCTACTTGGGTGTTCCCCAGCAGTTTCCTGCTCACCCACCCTCCCCTTACCCATGGCTCTCTGTCAATCTGGAGCAGTAAAATTCTGGATGATCGATCACCGGTGGGGGAGCTGGGAGTGCTGCCTCCTGGGATACTAAAGGACTGCAAATTGCTGGTATTGGCTCTATGGAGCAAACTAATGTTACTGCAACACAAGCTGCCTAACATCAGGTACTATACTAAAAGAAGCTTAACTTCTTGACCTCATCCATGGATCACATTCACTATTGTTTTTCTGAGCTTTTTGTCTTGGCATTATGCCTCTTATACTTCCAGAAACATGAACCAATCAATCGATCAAGAAACCTTTGACCTACATGGGTTCATGTCTGAGAAGTCCATTGTGGCCACTATCTTGGGAAGTGGTTTCTATTGTTATATGTGTTACTCAAAAAGGGATGACTTAGTTGCTCCTTCCATTTAACCTGAGTGAAAATTGTTTTGTACCCCCGTCAGCTTTAACTGGATCTTTGAGAGATAGCTGCTACTAACTCTCTATATTGGTGTATTACTCTGGAGAATTTTTAAGACTATGGTAGTATAGTTTATGATGAACATTTTGTGTCTCCATAGCAATGTGAAAAGAGAGAATCAGCGGTGAGGATCTAGCCCAGCCTTGTTCTTTTAGCTATTATTTGGGTCCGGCATGACATCCCTATGCTATCTAAAATTCAACAGGCTTATATACATATTTATTTATATTTTTTTAAGTGTGATTCAGTCTCTCAGTTTTAATTTTGGTTTTTCAAATGTCTCAGACTTCAGGTATATTTTTAAAAAATGGGAAAAAATGTAGACCTCTTTTTTTTAAGTGTGGGTTAAATAATATGGAATATTTTAAAAGATGAGCATTTTGAATAATCCATTTTACTCTGGCTGTTAGTTTCATAGTTGGTAGGGGTGTAAGGAACCTGAGCAGATCACCAAATCTGACCCCCTGCCATGGGCAGGAAAGGATGCTGGGGTCAAACAACCCTGGCTAGGTGAATATCTAGCCTCCTTTTGAAGACCCCCAGGGTAGGAGCCAGAACCACTTCCCTTGGAAGCTGGTTCCAGATCCTAGCCGCCCTAACTGTGAAGTAGCGCCTCCTGATATCTAGCCTGAATCTACTCTCAGTCAACTTACGGATGTTATTCCTCGTTACTTCCGGTAGTGGTTGGGGGAACAGGGACCCTTCCATTGTCTGCTGGTCCCCCTTGGCCAGTTTGTAGATGGCCACTGGATCCTTTCTCAGCCTTCTCTTGTGGAGGCTGAACAGGTTCAGGTCCCATAGCCTCCGCTCATAGGGCCTACCTTGCTGCCCCCTAATCATGTGAGTGGCCCTCCTCTGGACCCTCTTGATGCTGGCTGCATCCTTCCTGAAGTGCAACGCCCAGAACTGGACACAGAACTCCAACTGTGGCCTGACCAGTACCACATAGAGGGGGAGGATCACCTCCTTGGACCTGTTCATGATGCATGACAAGGTGCGGTTAGCCTTCCTGATCGTGTCCCCACATTGGTGGCCCATGTTCATTTTGGAATCAATAATGACTCCAAGATCCTTTTCTTCCTCTGTGATGATGAGAAGGGAGTTCCCCAGACTGTAGGTATGCTTCTGGTTCTTCCTCCCTAGGTGCAGCACCCTGCACTTGTCAGTGTTGAATCCCATCCTATTCTCATCCGCCCACCCCTGTAACCTGTCCAGATCTAGTTGCAGCCTGTGTCTCTCCTCCAGCATGCCCACTTCTCCCTACATCTTAGTGTCATCCACAAATTTAAACAAGGTGCTTTACACCCCTTTGTCCAAGTCGCTGATGAAGATGTTGAACAGTGCGGGCCCAAGGACAGAGCCCTGGGCGACCCCACTGCCCACATCCCTCCAGGTCAAAAAAGACCCATCCACCACCACTCTCTGGGTGCGGCCCTCCAGCCAATTTGTGACCCATCTGACTGTGTAGGCATCAATGCCACAGTTGCCTAATTTTTTAATGAGAATGGGGTGAGAGACAGTGTCAAAGGCCTTCCTAAAGTCCAGAAAGACTACTTCCACTGTGACACCTGCATCCAAAGATTTTGTGACCTGGTCGTAGAAGGCTACCAGGTTGGTCGGACAGGACCTGTCTCTGATA
>NW_017729031.1:76843682-76844287 GCF_001723915.1 Gavialis gangeticus
ACCAGGTTGGTCTGATAGGACCTGCCTTGAATAAACCCATGTGGTTGCCCCTAAGTATGATCCCCCCCCGCTGGTCCCTTGCAGATGTGCTCCTGGATAATTTTCTCAAAGAGCTTCCCTAGGACTGAGGTAAGACTATCGGGTCTGTAGTTTCCTGAGTCCTCCTTCCTCCCTTTTTTGAAAATGGGGACTACATTGGCCCTTTTCCAGTCCTCCAGCACCTCACCAGAGCACCATGAGTGCTCATAAAGCTGAGCCAGGGGTCCTTCAATGACCTTTGCTAATTTCCTCAGCACTCTGGAATGGAGATTGTCAGGACCTGCTGATTTGAACACATCTAGTCCTACTAGAAGTTCCCTGACTAGGTTCTCACTGACCCTGGGCCTGGCAGCGCCTCCCCTGGGTTCATCGGGGATCCTGGTGGGGGGGGATGCTCTGGTCCCTGCTCAAAAAAATGGAGCCAAAGAAGTTGTTAAAGAGGTTAGCTTTGTTGTCTGGTATGACCACCAGATTTCCTAGCATCTCCTGCAGAAGCCCTACATTATTCAGTACCTTCTTTTTACCCCCTATGTCTTTAAAAAAGGACTTCTTGTTAGCCTTAATCT
>NW_017729031.1:76849287-76849961 GCF_001723915.1 Gavialis gangeticus
TCTGGGTCCCTAGTCCCAGTTCCATCTCCCCCTTAGCCTTCCTAACAGCCCCCCTACAGTCTTGAGCAATGGAAGTATAATCCTCCTTGGTGATGGCCCCTCCCTTCCATTGGGTGTACACCTTTTTAGCTTTGAGACATTCCTGGATGCTTTTGGTGAGCCATGGGGGCTTTTGAGCACTCTCACCCCCTTTGACCCACATTGGGATTGTCACCCTTTGGGCTTGGAGGATCATCTCTTCAAGGAATGACCACTCTTCCTGGGCTCCGAACTCTCCTCCCCTCCGGGACCTCAGTGCCTCCCCAACTAGTTTCCTTATCTCATTAAAATCTGCCCTCCTGAAGTCTAGGTCAGTTTCCTTGCTGCAGACCTTTGACACTCTGCGCTGGATAGTGAATTCCAGTAGGTGATGATCACTATCGTCCAAGTGGTTGAGAACCTGCAGTCCACAGGTCCAACAAGGCATTTCCCTTGTTAGGAATAATCAATATATAATACTGAAGGAGTTGAATGTTTAACTTTGAGCTTGATCCTAGTGTTTTTATAAGCCTATCAACAGTAGTAGTAATATTGTAGGCAAAGAAGAATACACTATTAAACCATCCATTTGTAGATAATTCTTAGAATGATTCTGTTATCTTATAGATTCATAGATTCATAGATTAAGGGTCGGA
>NW_017729031.1:76849972-76853632 GCF_001723915.1 Gavialis gangeticus
AGCTGAACCTGGGGGGCTTCCACCGCTCTCCGCCTAGCAGCTATAGATTTGAATTCTGTAAAAGAATTATTTTTATTTTAATAGTTCCAATGCCCTCTAAGATAATGGTTTTGTTTTATTTTGTGTTAAGTACTAACCTGTAATGTATGTGCTGGAACATCCAGTCAAAACTAGGTGAAGCAGACGGCAGCATAGGATCACTGCCCTGCTCCGCCTGGCTCCACAGGGCCCCCAAAGCCCAGGGTCTGGGGTGTACATCCTGATTCACAACCCCCACCAGGGACAGCCCTGATTCTAGAACATCCATATTTTGTTAAAATCTGATCTGTCATTCAGATGTAGATTAAAAGTCAGTAGTGCTTTGTACATGCATGAAGTTCTGCTGTATGGGTTCAAATGCATAGTCAGTACTCTGAGCTTGACCTTGTACTTTTAAATAGAAGAAGTTAAGTAAGAGTGACCCAACAAAGGAGCCTATACAAAATTAAAGATTATTCTCTGACTTTTCACCAGTGTCACTAATGTGATACCACTTAAGAGGGCTCCATATTCTTTCCCTTCAAATAAAATGTTGTTTTTTTCTACTAAATAAAGTATACATTGTCGTTTTCTTCTACTATATTCTTATATTCCCTGAAGATCCTAATAAGGGAAGCATAACCAACCTAAAGCCTCGACTGAAACTCTCATTTTAAACAGAAGCCTCAACTAGAATGAAAGATAAGAATCCAATAACACTGGAAAGACACACAGAATAGAATCCACTATAAATGATTTATGCACCAGGATCAGGAGGTTAAAAAGGCAAAAGCTTTAATGTTCATTCATGCAAGAATGTCAAATCACTGGTCTAAATAAAGAATTTGACAGTAATAAGAATTTAAAAGTGGGTATTTTCAGGTATCACTGTCTGCCATAATAAATAGAGGTCATAAAACTTTGATCTAAGTATATTCAGAAAATGTTAATGGCCACGATGATCATTCAGCTGAACTTTGAAAATGTATTTTATAGCCCAGTTTAATAAACAGTTATTAATATAAGGCTTTTCATCATATCTCACTAAAACTCTGTATTTCTGTCTGAACTTAGTTCTTTAGCCCACCTCTCTGCAATTCTTGCTTAATGAAGGAAGATAGTGTGATTTTACTGAAGGATTTGCTACAGAGATAAACCTCATTTCCTTCATACATCTTCTTGGGTCAAAGAAACATGCAACTGACTTGTAAGTTTGACAAGAAAGAAAATTGAAAGGTAAGTATTAAAGAAAGGCACTGTCTCCTAAATTGCTTAGGATGTAACTTTCAGGGCAATGTAGAAAAAGCAATATAATAGAAAAGTTAAGTTACTAATCTGTCAGAAAATTAAACCTCTTTCTTATTAATATGCAATACATAGGATTTAAATCTGTTCCAGGCAGTGAAGGATTGTAAGGAATATGAAACCAGCTATGAATTTAATAAAAAATTATATAAAAGATGCTTGCATTACAACACAAGACCTGTTTCTGAATCTGTAGATATAAGCCTTTACCAGGCAAACCTGATACTACAGAAGGAGAGGAGCAGGTGCTGTAATGTATTAATGTCCTCACTGCAGATCCCTTCAGACCTTATTCAAATCAGAGTTCAGGTCTTAAGTGTAAAAGGGGTTGATTATGTCATTCTTATTTGTGCATATCAGAAAAGTGACACATGATTGATAGTCTCTGCTCAAAATAGATGTGGATACCAAGAGCTGCTGGAGAACAGCATGAGAGAATATTGCCAACTATTTGTTCACTGTCTTCCTTTTATGTACAGTATAATCATTCAAGATTTTAAGATGGAAAGCAAGCATTGTTATCATCTGTTAGTTACATTACCCCATTGAGCAGTCTGATTTTGTGGGAGTTGCATAATCCCTTAGCTTCAGCTGGCATAAAAAGATCTCAGGATCTCTGATGAGGTGTTTGGGATCTTGCTGAAGCAACCTCTAAATCAGCACTGTTTTATATATGCTTGCACACACCCCAGTATACATAATGGGTCCTCCTAGGTATTTCTGGTCTGTCTGACAAATTAGCCATTGTCTGCTTTTGCATAGGACAAGAGTGGCATCTCAAGGCCACTGATAAAAACCACTGCTCTTTCCTGAGACAAATACTAGTCAATAAACAGTGTCCCTTCTATAATACATAGATTACATAAGAAATTCTATATATTACTTATTTTAAAGGCCTGTTGGATCTATTTAGGTTACCACAGTTTACACCAAGTTTCTGGAAGTTGCCTGCTATATCCCTAAGCTCAGATCACATTTCCACAGCTTTCTTCTTTCAGCAAAAGATTCAGAAAAGAGAGAACTTGGATCAGCCAGAAAGAGTGACAGAAGAGCAGTGCAATACGTGTTTCTTTATTCTGGTGCCTTCTCTCAGTGTTTCACCTGGCCTCCCTCCTACAGGTTTTCACATGTTTTTCAGACTGCTATTGCAACAGATATTTTGTACATATAAGAAACAGAAATTTTGGAAGAAAGAATATGCTTTACTATGTGCCAAACTGCAAGATCCTTTAAGGTCTAAGTCCAGATTCTGAACTCAGTTAGCCCAACACAAAGCCAGAGTCACTCCATTGATTTTAGTGGATTCACTTTGGATTGATTCTATAATAAGAGAATCAGACTTTTGGTCTTTGATATTCATTGCATTTAATGAGTAATTGGCAGACTTAGTTACATGAGAGAAGTTACTGTAGTGTTTCCTCACTACCCATGTGAAAGAAACAGGTGGGGTCTAGTATCATGCCGACACTGTTCTAATTAAAATGCTCCTCACTGGCCTGTACAGAAAGTTAAGAGTGAGAGAGACAAAAATACTGATTCCTGTTTGAAAAATGTTCAAAGCCCAACATTTTTATAAAAGCTCATGAAACTCTTTTGAAAGTACAAGCTGGTTAGTCATTAAATCAATAGTTTATTTATTTTGCTTCAGAGAGAAGGAGGAGGGAGTGTGTGGGGGACATGTAGGAGTTCAAAAAGCATTCATATTATTTGCTATGCAGCAGGGAACAGAAAATAAAGATGCAATTAGAAGGTCAGAAGCAATAATACCACCCCAATAACCCACAGAAACTGTATACCAGGTGCTTATTCTCTTCATCTTTTTACAACAAACCCTCATTAAAGTGGTGTGAAACTACCAATCCTCATTTCGTGATTATTTGTATGCAGAACTGACATCTTCAGTGATAAAGATGCATTGTAGTTTCACTAATTTGGCCCAAAGCACATTTTTACTCTTTCCTTCAGTAAACAAAGTTTCTCCTTTGTGAAAGTATTGAGCCAAAACCATAAACTTTCATAAATGTATCCTGGCTATCAGACAAAATATTTTTTTAATAATTATTATTATTTATTTTCAGTGTGCAATCAACTTTCCATTGAAAATGACAGGTTCCAGACAGAAAAATCCAGTGCCTTTTCCAGGGAGAGAAAATGGAAAGGAGAAAAAAAGTTTCCCAGAGCTGGAAAAAAATCCCTCCAAACCCCTGTACCTATCGTCATGAAACTTGGCAGGCTTTGTGGCCTCACCAGGGGCTACCATCCCTGAAGTTTTCGGCTCCCTGTGGTGTAACACATAGACATGACATCAATTTTACTTTCAAGAATTTGGGGTGCACT
>NW_017729031.1:76858632-76870337 GCF_001723915.1 Gavialis gangeticus
GGCCTCACCAGGGGCTACCATCCCTGAAGTTTTCGGCTCCCTGTGGTGTAACACATAGACATGACATCAATTTTACTTTCAAGAATTTGGGGTGCACTTCCCCCCGAACCCCTGCACCAATCTTCTTGAAACTTGGCAGGCTTCATGCTCACAGCAGAAGCTACCACCCCAGCCAGTTTCATCCAAATCAGACAAAAAAAACAACAAAGTTATAGATATTTCATTGATTCCTCATTATACCCTATAGCCAGATCTCTGAAGCTGCTCCAAAGCTTTTCCAAAGCAGTTCAGAAAGTCTAACAAAGCCAGCGCTTCGATCTGGACATGCTGCTTCGAACGCCAAAGTGTCTGAAGCTTGTCCAGATCCGAAGCACGGTCCAAGGCCTCGCACAGCCCTACTAATCAATTCCACCATACGATAGAACTGCCCAGCACAAATACTATTCTATGGCAGAGCTATTTACTCCACCACAACGCATGTGCAGACACTGATGGGGCTGGCTGGGGCCCAAGGGTGCTATAGTGTGGGGCTGAATGCTGCACCCAGAAGCAATAAATTCTGACGCAAACTTGCACTGGAGTTTATTACGTCAAATTAATTTCACATGTAGACACGCTCACTGATGCCAAATATACTTCTGTTTCTTGTTCATTTAGCTCCATATTTTCTCCTATTCATAATTTTTTTGTCAGGTTTTCAGCATGAAATTTTTTTCCCATGTTCAAAACTGAACATTTGCCATTAACCTGGAAGGTTAACCCAGGATTTTCAAAGAAAATATACATTAAGTACACTTTGCCTCTCTGCTAAAGATAATGATAAACCATCAGTTTCTCAGACTCAGTACATTCAAAATGCATCAGCCTGAAAATGCTGTACTATGTATGTTGCCATGATTCAAAGCCCACAGAAGTCAGCCACTTCATTGGCTTTTAGATAACGCTCTGTGAGTGCAAAATGTTGGTGCTATTGAGATTCAGCTGTCAGGAGCCTTTGTTTGCCTTTGCCAAGAAACCTTTACATTCATTTTTCTTGAAACAGACAGCACGCCATTGATCTCATATGCACACGTGAAGTAAGAAGATGGAAAAATATTACAGTTTCATTGTTTTCATGTTTATAAGTAAAACCTTTTAAAGAAATGGGCCTTCACTTGGGCTAAGAGAACATTTTTTTGTTAACTGCATAGCAACAAGCTAGATATGATCATTTATATCCAATATAAAATTCCCCTTCTGCTGCTTTTATTCAAAGCTATATTTTTAGTAGGTTTTTGTTTTCACAGATGGCTAAGCTAAGGATGCTGTCTCTAGCTTAAAAATCTACACAAACTTTGGCAGTGCTCACTGACAAACAAAATTAGATTAAAAATCCTACAAACCCCTCAGTTAGACTAGCAAAGCCTTCTAAAGAGCATTGTAATATTTTAAACTAGCTTTAAACTATGATTATCTATTGTGCAATTTAATGTAATCTGTCATTGCAACATAGTATTAAATTTAAAAATCTGCTTTTATAGAACCAATGTTTGTCAAACAATTAAAAGTGAGATTATTTATTTTTGCTTTAATTCTTTTACAGGAGGTAAGGGTTTATCATTTGAATCTGGGAATGTGCAAAGTTCTCTGCTGAAACAATAGTTTATTATTATTGTTTTCAAAGAGATAAGACATGTAAGAGTCCACTAGAACTGAGATGAAATTCCCAATTTTTTACCTCTTCCTTTGTCATGAGGTAAGTATTTTTTTATATAGTTTTGGAAAAATACTGTCTAGTGTTTGCTTACAAGTAATACATTTATCAGAATCACAGAGAGAAAAATCTTGCTTCATGAGTAGCAAAAAATAATCACAAAAGACTGCTGTTTTCCTCCTCAGAGGCATACTGTGACCAAGAATGATGTTAACCCACCAGAATATGTATGTAAATGATAACATCATACTCAAACCTAATTAGAATCCATTCATTTTTCATCTCATCTAAGCTTTGAAATCTTAATTTTCTACTTCTAAATATTTCTGAACATGGTTAAACTTCTAGCTATTTCTCAAGAAGCTATGCAGAATATATGTAATACTATACATAGTACATTTTTGGCATGTGGAATATAAAAATGTTTTACCCCCTTTTGAAGTAAAGATTGAATTCTCAGATCAATAAGTCCTTATCTGCAGAAGTGCATTTGATTATTGGTCCATAGTAGAGTATAATGTTTCACTGACCTTGCACAATAAGCAAATGATTTCATATAATATTACATGAATTTAAATAAATTATTTGTAAACACTCTACAGGCACATTATTAGGAAAGCTTTTTTTAAATACAGGGTGAGTGCATTTAGAAATGTAAGCAAAGGGAAAGACTACATTCTCAACAGTAGCAATAGTAATTCTTGAGTTCAAGGAGCCCAGAGCACTTACTTGCTCAACTGCATCATCACACCTGTGCCTATGGATTTTATAAGGCTAGAGCAATGTATGATGTTAGCATCTCCAAAGGGTTGTAAGTAGTTAGGACTTGGTTGAGACCAGATTAAACAATGTGTTTTCATACAGTCCCAGCAGTGCACTTCATTTCCAATCACAGACTTTTAACTTCGTAGAATCATCATGCTAGGGATAAAGACAATGTATTATATCAATGAGAGCAATGTGCCTGCCTCATAGTTGACCTACATCATGCTTGAAAAGAGAAAAAAAGGCCTCCCAAAGCAAATATCTAGTATATTAGTTAATCTGTTAGAAAGGGAGATGGACAGGAATCATGAAGTCTTAGCATTACCCGGCTGTATTGTTTTTCACAATTTGCTTAGTTTTTCTGTTACTCAGTTTCCCCAGCTGTAAATTGGATTAAATAATGCTTTGAGCATTATGGAAGCCAAAAATGAGATCTAAGGGACAAGTAGTTATCATTCAGCACTCATCATGCTTGGACATCATGAATCTGATTCTACTGTCTAACACAGTGGTGCTTAACCTTTTCCCTCCATAGGCCAGATGAACAGTGCCCTGTCCATCCACAGGCTGGTGGTCCTGATCTTATTCCCCGGGCAGGCACAGTAGGAACCACCCTGCTACACAGAGAGGGATGGGGGGCAGCCTAGCTCTGCAGAAAAAGGGGGTGTAGCTTGGCCCCATGGGGGAAAAAGGGGCATGGCCTAGCCCAAGGCAGGCAGGGGGGAAGAGGGCATGGCCCAGCTGCAACCCAGCCTCATAGCAAGGAAAAGGGGGTAGCCTGTCCCCAATCCAGATGCAGAGGGAAGTGGCCTAGCCCAGTGAGGATAAGGGGGTGCAGTCCAGCTCTGACCAGTCATGGGAGGAAGGCATGGGGCTTGGGAATTTGGCTGTGGGAGGACAGCTGTATTAATGGCCACTGCTTCCCTGCTGCCAAATTTCTTGACCCATGGGGAGCCCTGCAGACCAGATTCCAATGCTCCACAGGCCACAGATTGAGCACCCCCTGTATCACACTATTTCCATTGGAGTGCTGTAGCTATCCTCTGTTAACACAAGAAAATAAGGAACAATTAGAAATAATTAGTCACCTCTACTGCAGCTCTAACCAGAGAGAATAAAGAATACTGTTCACTGGCTTCTACAACATTATGTTTTCATATCAGCCAGCCAATCAAACTCCATTTAAACCGCATGTGTCCCTTCATTAAGAGAAAAAAATGTTGATTGGTACAGAAAATGAATGCAGACTGATTTAACTGCAGCCCTTTGGCACGTCTTAATTAGATATATTAGGTATTTGGATAGTCTATCCTGACAGCAACAATGGGAATTTTATTGGAAGAATATGATCTTTAAAGTCATACTTACAAAAAAAAGCCTTCTTTTATCCCTGTGATCAAATAACCCAGGTAATTTCACATCCTCAATTAGTTTCTCTTTTAACCTATGATAAAAACTACAAAAAGCATATGCCACTTCAGCAATAAAAGTTAAAGAATATATTCTTGTTGATTGGTTGGATTATATAATTACTATTTAAATTTGCCTATTCTAAGCTACTCTGTAGTTATCTTTAATCCTCTGCTGAAGTTATTTTAGTCTTTGTGTTCTATATCTTAGAGACATAAGAACTTTACAAACCCAGATTTTTTTCCCCTGACTGGAAAGAAATGTATTTTTTTTTCTGCCAGCAGCAAGTTTTCCCTGAATGAAATTATCTGCATGGAATCATCATTTTACCATTAAGCTCTGTCACACAAAATCCACTCTGGACTTTCTTAACTGGCTTTTTCAAAGTGCCGTTAATTTTTCAGTTCCTTCAAGTACTATGAGAAGGTACCTATGAGAAAGAGGACAATTTCCTGAAAGGATAAATTGTGGAGTGTAGTTACTTGAAGGATTACAAGATAAAGTCACTATGACCCAGAAACAGCCAAGAGAAAGGAAAATTAAACTTGTTTCTTGTGGTTCAGGAGTATGATTCACAGTCCTAATGCAGTATTTTGGAGACTGAGACAGGAGGGATCACTTGTCCTGCAAACAATGGCAGCAGCTAAAATCAGTGGGGCTCGAATTGCTGATAGTCCCCAAGGGGTGATCTGGAAAGGATGGAAAACAGCAGCTTGCTTTGTTAGGGGTCCATCGCACTGGAATACACTCCTCTTTAGCATTCATCAGAGTCTTTCTGGCATCCTTCAGCTCAAGCCTTCCAGTCAGTGTCATTTATTGCTGGACAATTTTGATACAGTTTATTGAGATTGTTTGTTTTCCTAATAGAGCTGGATTTATTTATCCTTGCCAACTCCTTTGATACTATTGCCCCTCTCACAATCATTGGTGATTTTGTTTAAGCCTCGCTTTCTGGAATCCATTATGTATGGGACAATATCGCATTTCACATATGAAAAAAGGCAAGACGCTCATTCAAGGGTTGTGCAGAAAAGTCTGGACCACAAGCACTCTCAAGTGTCCAGAGCAAATACAAAGGATACCACATCTATTATTTTTCTTAAATCTCATTTTCAATGATGTCCTGTTTTTTTCAGGGGGTTTTGTGTTTTGTTTTGTTTTTTGCAACTTTTTAAAACCTGGCTTGGTAATACTGAAAGCTTAACTTGATTATATTGAACCTAGATTATCTCTGGCCACTGGATACAAAGGCATACATGAAAACAAAAATAGTCTTCCCAGTTCACCACTTTCATAAGAACCTGGACTAATCACAAGCTTCAAATCCAGGGCTGCTCCTGAAAAGCACCTTGTGGACCAAATACACCTTGAAAAGAAACATACAAGAGCAGAGCAATGGCTCTGCCTTTCCCTTTCCCCACCAGCCTAGGGAGCAGAGTGAGGAGTAAAATACACCTCTTTTAGTAAGCAAGTTGCTGAGAAAGATTGCCTAACAGCCTTGTTACACCTTGTGCTGTAGGCCAAACAAATGTTAATCGGCTTAGTGTTGTTCAGCTTAGTGAAGTAGTCACACCTTAAGGTGAAAAACTCTCTCTGGCTGTCCTTCATCTGCACAGCTGTGACTTGCCGCTAGAGACCTGATAAGCAGCATCAGCAGTAGGAGCTAGGGGCAGGAACAACCTGCTGCTTGAGCTCTGAGGAGCCTGATCCTTTTTTTCTCTGGAGCTCACCTCCGCCATGCCACCCTCCTCCCCCCAGGCTGCTTGCTTTCTGGGTGCCACCTGAGCTCTGAAAGGATCTGGCCCTCAGGACCTGGACACATGCCCCAGGGTGGCCAGGTAAGAAGAGCAGGGTGGAGCTCAGTGCATGCAGTGTGGCAGTCCAAGGCTAGTTCCCGCTGACCCTGCCATCTGCTAGGCTGTGCAGGGTCTGGATGCTGGCTCCCACCATCTGGCTCACTTGGCAGTAGCTGCAGTTGGCAGGCACCTGAAACCCATCAACCACCCCCATAGCAGCCAGGTAGCTCCAGGAATGGCCTGCACAGAGCCAGTGGGGAGGCTGAGCCACTCGTAGCTGCCTCCCAAGCCTGGCAACAGTGAGAAGTCCCATCCCTGTTCCACTCCCCTCTTCAGGGGTTTCAGGTTCCTGCAAGGTTGGGGGAGCCAGTGGCTGGACCCAGCACAGCTCGGCAGAGTGCAGGGTCAGTGGGAACTGGCCTCTGGCAGCCAAACAATAACTACAGAGCTGTGCCCTATTCCAGCCACCCAGCCCCACTGCAACACGTGTCAGGTCCTGGGGCTGCAGGCACCAAGCAGGGGACACACTTCAGTGAAGTGCAGGGCTGGCTGCAGGCTCAACCATGGGTCAACAGGGAAGGGTGAGCACCGGCCTGACCTCTGCAAGCACCATGGCCTGAGTCCAGCACAGACATTCAGAACTGCTAGCCAGGCTAGGAGGCACTGCAGCTGCTGGGAACACCAGGTCTGTGGCACTAGCTCTGCCCAACAGCAGCAGCAAGACAGAGGTGCTGTGCCTGGCCGTGCCACACCCCAGCATCCCCATGCTGACTCAAGAGGAGCTACTGCATCCTGGATGCTGGTGGGCTTCAACTTGGGCAGAAATATCTGTGGGGAGTGGCCACAACTTAGTGGAATTGGAGCAAAATTAGGTGGACTAGAGATAATTCTGCCTTGGAGTGGTGTAACTTAAGTTGAATAACTACTGCTTTAAAATACTTAGAAAGTGTTAATATGTGGCCAGTCCAGGGGTTAAGATCTCCACCTAAGAGCCACCTAAGAGGCCACCTAAAATTACCATGTAATAGGGCCCTAAGAGCAAAGAAAGGATTAGAGGCAGGAGCAGGAACACACACACAGTTCCTTCCTGAGCTGCTTGAGTCACCAGGCAACAGCCCATTTCCCAGCACAAGCCCATCAAGATTTTAAGTACAGGACCTCAAAATTAAATATGTATCATTATTGAAAGACCACAACAGATTTTTTTATTGTTTCCATTTGAAGTGCATTTTGCACTAAAACATTTTTGTGGGGCTAGAAATTCTTTTAAGTGAATCTACAAATTAATTTCACAATCTACAGTCTACTTTAACATTTCAAATTGTCATTATTAATCCTTGCTCATCTACATGTCCTAGATCTTTGCAAGGCAATAATGCATTTTATGTTCAGCAGCACCTTGTCTCTTTATGGATTCGTCAAAAGGATTAGTATACAGTGAGGAACTGACTGCATAAACTTAGTTATTAAAAATAATGCTTATACATTACCTACATCTGGCATTCATGTTTAGGGACAATTTCTGCCTTTCTTTATGGAAATACAGTTTTCTGATTTCAATGAGAGTTGCAGTTTCATGTGTATATGAAAAGAGTTTGACGTGCCAGTAATGTTAATATAATTTCATATTAATATTGGCCAGAATAAATAGTCTTTCTAAATCTTATATAAACAATCCAATATTTTCATAATGGGATCCAAAAGGCCCATGATCCATTTGTAGCTTCCTAAATATATGTATTGATTTTTAAAAATCCCTTCCCTGCTCCTGGAGCTCTTAACACTCTTCCTAGCCTCAGCCTCATCAGTTACAGCTCATTCCCAGCCTTCCAGCCAGTTAGATTACTGACTACCTGCAACTAGATCTCAGTCCCCGAAGGCTAAGCACCTTCTTACACCATGGTAGTACCAGGCCTGCTCAAGATGGCAGCTGGCATTGACCATGCAACTTATTGCAAAAAATTCTTCTAGGAAGAAATGATAAAATACGTTGCATTTATGGAAGGCAACAGATAATTTGACCTATTATTTCCATGATACTGGCCCTGTCCACAAGTAAACTGAGATTTGCTCCACCTTTCTCTTCTATCTCAAGTCTACCTAGGTTACTGGGGAGGGCCACAGGGACAGGCATGGCATAGAAGCCATTATACCAGTTCTACCCCATTTGACCTGGCTCTGCCTCGTTCTAACACAGGGCAGAATCTGAGACAGTATTCACAATGATATTTAATTTAAGACAGCTGTTGTGATAACCCCAAAAGTGACCTTACTGAGATCCAATCTCCGCTTCCCACCCCCTACCACCTTTTCAGTCATATGACTGCCTCTACTTCCCTGCAAATAAAGTTCAAACTTTTTGCCCTACCTTCTGTATCAAACCATCTCTACCTTCACCCTTGACCCAGTTTCCTTTCATATTCCCTCTGCTTAAAACTTTTCTGCTGTGCAGCCTCTGACAAGTAAAGGAGTAAAAACTAGCAAGGCACCTTCATGCTTTGCCAAGTCACCACAAGATCTTATTTTGCCACCATTATCAGCCCTCTCCTTTTTTTCCCCCCTACCCACTTTTTATTACTATCTCTGATCCTTACTTATTGTATCTGTCAAATTTAGAATGCATTCTCCCCAAGGAAGACCCAGGGAGTCAGAATTCATTCTTCTGCTTAGGCTTGTGCAGATGACAGGCACATGAGACTCTGTGCCTCTGATTACCAGCAGGGCTAGAAATTAGTTCAGCCCAAAAATCAATAGATTCAGAAAGTGCCCAAAATGGCATCCACAATCCTTATGAACTGTTCCAGTGTACAAAGCAGCCAGAGAGTGTTATGAGAGGTTGAAACAGAACCATCTATGCTAGCTCTGCATTTCCTTGGTGGTTTTGTGGTCACTTTGTGCTACTTACATTCACATACAATTGACAACAGAACAAAGCAAATAAGTCTCTGACCTTTTTATTTAATGCTTTGCTTATTTTATGGTGCTTGAAAATAATAGTAATATTACCACATTATTATCATAGATCCATGCAACATTCACACAGCCCAAGTCAGAAATGTCTAGAGCTGGTAGCAAGTGAAGAGCTCATAAATAGGGGAAATGGAGCTTCTAGGGAGGAACAAAGCAATATTTCTCTCTAGCAGCTGCACTACATAAAGCTCCAGGCATGATTGCCTTATACCTGACACACCTTCAGTGAACTGATATTTTGGCAGCATGAATACAATCTTAGTACAAGTAACTTGACTGATAGGCTTTCCTATCAAATATGTAATGAAAAGAATTCTTATATTTAAAAGATCAAAAAATAAACTCCTACTGAAGTAAATCAGAGCCTGCAATGGGGTTTTTGGATGGGGTTTTTTCCCTGTTCACATGGCAGTACTAAGACTACTCAAGTCCCAGCCTTATACACACCAGCTGATACAGATGACTTGGCTATAATCTTATTATCAGACTAATATCACAAAAATCTTATTTCCAGACTGTGTTTCTTCAGGCTCAGATCTTCTTTTCTGGCACATGCAACCTACTTAGCCTCTGGCTCTCTGTTTCAAAAAGGTGGCATTTATTCTAATTCTTTGTTCACATTCACCCCATTAAGCTTCCGTTTTCAATCATCAGCTACTGAAGCACTTCACTGCACCACTAAGCAAAGCTTAGTATGTGCCTCATACTGAAATAGCACTGTGTCCTTCTTTATCAATTTTCTGATCCCAGGCTGATAAAAGCTATCTGCTATAGGAACTGATGCTGAGAAGGCACCTGCTATTTTAAAGAAAAGTTCAGTATATGAAGATAGCTACATTCTTAGATATAAAAAATAATGGTGGTCTAATCAGCTACAGTATGTAGATCCAGTCTGGAGCTTATGCACAGGGGTTTCAGGGATAACTGCTGAAATGAATATGGAAACATTGCATCATTGGGTATCATAGTAATTTATTTGTGGGTGTGCCAAGAAACCTGGAACAAAAAGAAAAAGAACTTGTAAAGAAAAAAAAGGTTTTCTCTGCAAGAAAATGCTAAAACTTTTTTTTAAAAACGAGGGGATCAAGAGAGGCTAGGTAAAAAACAAAGATATTAGATACTTTTATTTTTTTTAAATTGTAAAATGGCACACATACAACCCTGAAGAACTGTTTTAAAAATTATTCAACATACACCATGTTCTGGTTTAAGCCCTGTATCTCACCAATGTGGTTAGGAGCTAAAGGAAAGGCAATGGTGGATTCTTAAAGCCACACAGCACTGGCTTAGCCATTAGGGCAGCCTAAGTGATGCCATATAGCAACACTATCAAACACCAGATGCTATTATTTTAGCCAGACTGCTAATGTATAGTATCTACATCCTCTCCCTAGAAACATCCCTGATGCATTTAGCATATGACACACTTTCTAGGGATTATATAAATATACATTAGCTCTGCACTCCTTTGGAATTTACTCAACAGTAAAAGAATTTTCAGCTTCCTGGTTGGGGCAGTTTCAGAGTCCCTTCATTGTACTATAACTAGGGCTTTGGGGCATCTCAGATTCTAATACATATTTCTGTTCTTAGGATAACTAATAAGTTGAATAATGTCAATCTAAGCTCCCTCTAAGTGGGTATAGGCAATTTTTTTCTCACTGAGTCATCTACACCCAAATTCTGCTTAGATTATAACCAACATGAGTTTGCAGGTCTGTTTATGCATGTTGCAGAACCACCAGACAGTGAGAGTTGAAATTTTTAAATTTCTACAGCACTGGGAACATCAGTGACAGATTGAAGTCAGCCCTTGATAGAGCTGCATTATGAAAACTTTTAGAAAACTATGCAATACAACTTTGGGTGCTATCCATTCTATACTTTCCTGATGAACTAATGAACTCAAGCTGTGTTTTGAGATAAAAGAAAACCCATTCATTTCACAATCAAAGTTTTCTATTTAAATACAACTTTAAAATGGTCTAGCCTAATTCTAAAGGATCTTTTTTATGACAGTTCTCCATCCTTCACTGATTCCATCTATCTTTTTATTGTACTGCAAGGACATTTTTCAGTATAGTATCATAATCGTAGAGTTTCAGGTTAGTCTGTTTCTTTGAGATGCTATTTGGATTTTTGGTTGGGGGAGGGCTTAAGTATGCAGATCACTTTACTGTTCTTGGCTTTCCTCTTGTGTGTCCTGCATGCATGAATGCATTATAAGTGAAGTGTAAAAGTCTGTGCTGTTTGTCTCTCCTCTTTTGCTTAACCATTCATTCTCTAGCTCTCCATAGCCTTTTTGCAAAGCAAGCAAAGGACAAATAGTAATTATCAACACTAGCTTGTTCACAGGTGCATGTATTTTTCTACGGAAAGCGAGGCTCAGGTGCTACCGGTTAGCAGTTGGAAGGGTGAGGTACAGGAAATTGTAAAAAAAAAGTGCAGAAAAGTTGGAGGTGAATTTGTGAGCTAGTTAAGGTTCATATGCTAATAGTGATGGCAATAGTGAGGGTGAAGGGAAGAAAAGTTCTTCTTTCTTTTCTGTTGGTGACAGGCTCTTTTTCTAATTAGAATTTTCTCTTTAGCAAGTTTTGTGTTTTAATGCAGACAGGCTGCTAGTTTACCTGGCTCTGACCTTGGAGAGACTGTTTACATAGAAGCAGCAAACCATATTTTGTAACTTTGGTGTCTGCAGGGTATATGCATTCAAAAAGTAGTTCTCTTTCTCTCCTTGAGCCCTCTTTTTTTTTTTTTTTAAACTGAGTTTGCCTATTCTCTCCTTGATCTTGCATGCTTTGTCCCTTCAAGTCCAGATACTAACCTTGAGAGCTGGAAATAATCTTTCTCCAAGGAAGCCCCACCACTAGGTTCTTTAGATGGGAGAGCTGTACAGAGGGTAGGGAAGGGTCCTGTCTTATAATTCTGTATAATCTCTGCTCATCAAATCAACTAATCTTCTGCAAGAATTAGGACTTCAGATTCTCACTGGACCCTCAAAGAGGAATGTATGATGCATGCTGTATACAGATATAGTTTAATAGTTTCTAGGGTCGGAAGGGACCTGAGCA
>NW_017729031.1:76870348-76874948 GCF_001723915.1 Gavialis gangeticus
TGGTCCTTACTGAGGAAGACAGAGGCAAAGAAGTTATATGTGTTTGATCTAGCTGCTTAAGGCCTTGGGTATACTGTGGATGATTCCCAAGATAAAAAAAAAATACTGTAATGTCTTTGTCTCCCCAAAGAGAAGCCTGATGTGTTTCTCTCTCATAGCCCAAAATTCAGAAGCCCTTACTGAAGCCAAAATCCTAAAAAAGCTAGGACTTCAGAATGTGTCCCTTAGTGTAGAGATGGATTTTTTTCCCCCTGTCTTTTCCCTTAATGAGTATGAATTGGATGAAACTGAAAACTTGATGGAAATAAAACCAAATATTCAAGCTGTATTCATAAAGATAATACAATGAATTATCTTAGTATTGGTTAGTCAAGGATTTCATTGTTGTCATTACTTCATGCAGCTGTCTGATAAATATTACAAGAGGACATTTATAGAATCATAATTAAAAATATTTTTGCAATGACACAATTGAAGTGTCTTTTCTGATCCCTTTTTAATATACAAATGGGCCACATGGTATATCTGTTACAAAAAAAAGAGGAAGTGGCATGTGGAAAGAAACCACAGGGAAATGCAGGAACATATAAGATGAGCAGAGATTGTATTATTATCATTATTATTATTTAAACAAAAGATAGTGCATAACTCTTTTTTAAACTGAATATATAATCAATAGGAATCCAAATGGGACACAAAGATCAAACATCAGGGGGCAGAGGTTTTCTTTTTGCCTATTAATCTTGAAAGAATTAATGTTCTGCCTTTACAACTGATTAAACTGATCATCTGAAAATATTAAGCTCGAGTAAACTAGGCTTTCAAAGCTTTTATGGTTGGCCACTGATCACCACAGTCTTTTCCCTGTAGAAAAAGCTCATTATGGGGCCAAAAGAGAAATTGAACAGGGCTTTAACTAATGGCCTAATTCTCAGAATGCTGCTAACTGCCCTCAGTTCCCACTGAAGTCAAGGCACACTGAAGATTTCTGAAGAGCAAACTATTCTGTTTTCTGATCTTCTATTTCCTAGCTTTTGAGTAGATCAAACTAATAAGCCCAAAATCAAAACATGGGAATTTAATAACAATTAAATTATTAGAACAATGAGGAGAAAAGAAGATTTGGAGAAGAAACCTGTATTTTTTTTCAGTGAGCTTAACCAAGTTACAGTGCAATGCCACAAGGTGCCTGGTCTTTCTTCTTGCAGATTCATTCTCCTTGCAGCCTTTTTCTCCTTTGTGATAATCTAAGGCAAAGGATTTTCTTTACACAATCCTAAGGAAAAAAATCCTTAAAAATGCTAAGGAATGCCCAAGAAAAATAAAGACTATTCCCCTTAAATATCTCTGTGCTGAAGAATCAAATAGTCTTGGCTTTGAGTTTTGATGTAGTAAAACTCACTTTTTCCATAGATACATTGATCTGAGGCTCTTTACAATGTGTTGCAAACACTAACTCATTCAACTTCACAGTTGTATCTGAATTAGTGTTTCAAACCAAAGCCTAATGCCAGATAAAATCTGAAACTGAAACTGCTTGGAAAACCTGGACATTTTCACAGGACATTCATTCAGTACTATAATCCAGATTGAGCTAGTTAAAGGGTATCCAAAGCCAAGGATTGTTGATACTTGTGGGAGTGAACCAGGCTTACCCAAGCCTGGGCTTGACTTTTAAAACATGTTTCCCATGCCACCTAGGACATGTTTTTTTTACATTTTCCTGTAGAACTAGCAATGTTTTATTCAGTTAGGGCACATCTACAAAAGAGACTTCATGCCCATTGGACTAATTCTATTGCACATTAACATGGCTGGCAAAAACCGTGCCAATGCGCAGTAGATTAGTCCAATAGGTATTAAGTGTCACACAAAAAGCATTCATCTACACTAATGCTCAGTAGCACCAATTAGAATGCATTAAGTTAGTACCCTTAGTACAGATACTAAGTTTAGTGCTCTGTAATTATGGCACATTTATAAATATATAAATACAGGGAAAGCACATCCCTGAAAACCAGCCCTAGAGACTGGATGAAAACATGGAAAACACGCTCGATTCTGTCTCCCAAAGAATAAAAGATGGGACTGAGTTGCATACTGAAGCAATGGAAGTAAAAGGTAAAATTGAAGTCTATGTCCTTTGAAAATAGTTGAAGAGAGCGTCCAGGTCTCTTCTGTAAAAGGGATGTCTTATCGTTTCACAGGGCAGTCCTTCCACTAAGGGTCATTCTGATTATTTTATATTCATTGGAACACAAAACAATTTGCAGGGGGAAACCCCCCCCCTGCAAAAAATAGAAGAAAAAGGAAGGTCACTCTTGGGAGTGAGAACCAGAAAAAACTAAATTGCTTGCCCAAGTTTACGTGCATGTCTGTGACAGAGCCCTGAGTATGTTCCAGAACTGCTGACTTGCTCTATCCATCGGATAAAGCTACTTTCCACAAAACAATACAAATAGACAGCAAAAGATTATACATTCTCTTTCAAGTTTCAGTCAAAACTGAAAGAGAACTTTTTCATCATAAATTGATAGAAATAATCAAAAGATGTGGGAAGAGAGAATCAGAGGATCATTATTAAAGATGGCAAAAAATTGCAAGTACAAATTTCTAAACCAATATAATGAGTTTCCAGAAAAAAATTAATGAATGATTACTTGCAAATATAGGATAAAATATATTTGTGCAGTCATTAAAGGTAACATTATCTCTAGCAGATGCACAGTTTCATTGTTCAAAGTCAGCATCTCCATTTTAACAGACTCTCTTAATTTTGCTTTCTTATTGGTTTTTGTCTACATTTATTCATCTTAATACTTTTTTCCCCTTTGTTATGCTTTCTTTGATTTAATTGTTCTAGCAAAAGCACTAAATAAAGAAAATCAAATAAGATAATTGTGGTATCTTAGTGCCAGTATCGCAGTAGGAAGATATCTCCTGTAAGATGTTAAGTGATTTATGAGCAGATGCTTTCATTCTGTACTGAAAACAGTTTTCCTGAGCTGAAACTATGGGTACAAAATTAGGAGTTAAGATTGATCCACTGTTACTCTGGTCAATAGAGAAACAGGGCTATTTGTTAAGTCACAGCCTGATTCTGGTAGAGCTAGGAGTACTAATAAGCCCAAGCAAATAATTTTACTGACGTCAGCGGACCAAATGAGATTTCATTTTTGGCCCACAGTAAATAACAGGGCTTAAAGAGACTGCTTTTATTTTCAGTATTTTGTGCGCTGCTGACTTCCTGATTTCCTGTCATAAAAGTATATACAGAGAACCAATATACAATTTGTTGCGACTGAAATGAAGCAAAATATCTAAACAGGAGAGAAAAGCCCACAGGCTAAATTCTTCAAAATACTGGCTGCCAGTTGCTGAGGGTTAGGATGCTTTTGCGCCTCACAGCAAGGCTGCAGTTGCTGCCAGTGCAGAAACATTCTACAGTCTGAAAAGACATCGAGACATGGCACTAAGATCTCTCTCCAGTCTATGCAGCATAGCACGTGCCAGTCATATGATTAGATTAAGAACAGGGTTGGCCATTTAGGTAAGCAAACAGAGTATTCAGAAATGTGTAAATTAGGTACCCTAATGACTACATTGTTATCCAGTAGATTTAGGTTGGCTATGAAAATGGTTCAAACACTAATGCAATGACCGATTTTCAGATTCTACAAATGCAAGTGCTGAAACAGAGAGCAAAATAGACCAAAAACACCTTGGGGTATAACAAGCATCTCCCATGGGACTTTGAGTCCTTAGGACAAGAATCATTACATAGTCCATCAAAATCTAAATAACATCATTTGATAGATGAAAAACAATGAGCAACCAAGGTCATAATCATTCGTTAAGCCATATGCCTGACTTCTGCTGTGAGGGGTTTTGAAAATTACACTTGTGCCACATCCAGCTTCTCCTACTCTGATCAGTTTTGTAAAGACTCATTTAATTGTCTAAGAAGACAGAAATTACAGCATGTTTCTAAACAAAATGTCCCTAGTTATATGATGCTCCCATCCCCACATCTCAAGATAAAATTGTAGAAAATGGTTTTACTATAAATTTGATTGAATTTTGGCCAGTTTTATTACAATGATTTCAATTATTTTTCATTACATAGTTTCAGCATATAAGATACACCCTAATGTTAGATCTCTCTTTTCAGGGATATATCGTATCTTATGCACCAGGAAATATGGTATTGAAGAGCTAAATAGACTTTATCAGTGATAGAATTAATTATAGAAAAAATAGAGCTGGAAGAAACCTCAGGAAGATCCATCCCTGTGTAAGCTATCCTATACAAATACTCATCTGGCCCAGTGATTCACAACCAAGGTGCCAAGGCAGCCTAGAGTGCCTCCAGGTCCTCTGAAGGGTGCCAGGAGGTACAAGAAGATATCTAGATAAATGCAGGCTCAGGCTTATCCTTTCCTGAAGGATCCCCCACCTGCACTGCCCAACCCTTCTCCAAGGAGGTAAGCACTGCAATAAGTACATTCATTTTTTTAAATTGGATACCACTCAAATCACAAATATTATGGAGGGGTGTCTCAAGTCCAATGAAGGATGCCAAGTCCAAAAAGGTTGAGAA
>NW_017729031.1:76879948-76912775 GCF_001723915.1 Gavialis gangeticus
CATTCATTTTTTTAAATTGGATACCACTCAAATCACAAATATTATGGAGGGGTGTCTCAAGTCCAATGAAGGATGCCAAGTCCAAAAAGGTTGAGAACCACTGATATAGCCTATATCGAACAAAACAATCCTGTCCCAGAATGCCCCAGAACATCAAGAACACCCTAACTTGCTACAGGTAAAAAAGGGGGGTGTGGACATATGAAGAATCTCTAAACCCACTTGTATATTTATGAAATGCAAACTTATTTACTTTTTCATTTTGGAGGCTTAAACAATGACACTATCTCTACATGAGATCTTCATAATGGAGAAGGAATGTACAGCTTATCTATATTTAGTTTCAAGCATTATATATAACCATAAATGGGTCCAAAGCACAGATATTCCTCATCTGGTGTTAGGTACTTGTTTCAACTTTGTAGTGATTTTCTTATAAAAATATAATTAAAAAGCAGCAGGAGATGACAGACAGAATTCCTGTAATTTCTGATAGAAGTATAGAAGGATCTTGCTGCCAAGAATTCTAATGCTGTTGTTACCAGGTAACACATGACAATGCATGTGTATCTCGCTCTCTGTCCCCAGAGAGTTTAAAAGAAAAAGCTATTGTTCAAAGGAGTACCTTTGTGAGGTTTAGAAAATTGATTCTTGCCTTTAGCACAAGCACTCTAAGGCTGGCTCGGCTGCTGGTGCTTCTTTTTCTCTTTAACTTCTCACATGATGCTTGATCTATTTCCTGTAGGAAAGTGCTAATTAAGTATTGTTATTCAAATACATCCTATGGCTCACAAAGCAGTGGGCATTTCTAGAAAATTTTCAACTGAAGTTTCTACTGCATTATTACCAGCATGTGTGAATCATGATTCCTTCCTACGTGGATAATGGTCATGAGCTGATAAAGACCTTTTCTTCAGAAACCTTTAGTTTGTTATCCATATATTTCCATTTATATATTTATTTGTTATATAGGTTTCTATACATGACATACTTAAGCAGGACATGCATGTTAAGTATGATACTATACTTCAGTGCATGTCCCCTTCTGAACATGCCCAAGCAGGTAGTGAAGAGCATGTTTCAAGACTTCCAGGTTTTCAGCAAGAAAACATCAGTGGTGGTAATTTTCAGTTCTGTGGGGTCATGAATTCCTGATTTATATGGGATGTGGCATTTACTGGATCCTGGATACTCTTTACTATAGAGTTATCTACATTGAATTATCTACACTTCAATGAAAAGGTCACAATGGGTGCATCCACATATGCATTTACTCCAGCCTAGATTTACTGTGAAATAAGATACTGCACAGTGGGCATGTCTACACATGCTTCCCATTGAGTAGTTGTTACTGTGACATCAGTTAGTACCTGCTTTAGGAAGTACTAAATGACAACTGCCATTAGGTGTCTACACATGTGAGGATTAGGGAGTAGATTTGCTCCCAGGTTCCTGCAGCCCTCCAATGCACCCCTGATGCCACCAGGGGGAGCTCCAGGCTCCCTCCAGGTGCTAGCCCAGGGAATGGCAGGGAGCACCAGGCCAGGAGACAACTGTCTCCTGGCCCTAGAGGGCTGCCTGCTCCTGAGGTGGGGACAATGTCCCACTGCCTCAGTTGCAGGGAGCTCCTGGCCCTAGCTCTCGATCAGGGGAACAGGGCTTGGAAAGAGCTACAGGGAAGGAGCAGGTTCCAGGCATCTGCCCCGATCCACTGGTGGAGCAGCTAGCAGCTAACTTACTGCTAGCTACCCCACCAGTAGATGGGGCAGGGAGATGGAACCTACCCCACCCCACCCCAGAGCTCTTTCCAAGCCCCGTGCCTCAGTCACCCATTTGGGGTATAGGCCTAGGACATGCCCCTGACCAAGACACTTGCTGGCCAGTCCCAGGCTGCGTGGGAAAGTCTGCATGTGCAGCCTGGGGCTGGCTGGGAACTGTCCCAGTCAGGGGCATGTCTCAGCCAGCTCCAGGCTGCATGGGGAACTGTCCCCATGCAGGGAGTTCACAACCCCCACTCTGCAATCACAGTCAGGGAGCAGAGGCTGGAAGCTCTCTGCTGCTAGAGCAGAGGAGTATTGTACTCACCTGGGCTTGCAGGATTGGGGCTGGGGAGATTGTTCCTCTGCTATGCCCCTTCCCCGTCCTCATCCCCCACCCCCAGCTCCATGCTTGTGGAGCTAGGCAGGGAACAAGCTCCCCAGCCACTGCCAGAAAGGAACTCCCAGCACTGACTCTGTGACCTTTGGGTGATTGCAGAGGACCCAGTGATTGTGGGGCTCAGGCTGGGAGATGTGTCTTCCAGCCATCCACTCTTCAATCACAGTGGCAGAGTTGGGGGCTGGAAGATGAGGATCTCGCAGCCCCTGCTCCCCATCACAATCTTGGAGTGGGGGGCCTTGGAGCTCCATGCTTCCAAGGCAAGGAGACATAGTTCCTATCCAGGCTTCTGTGGCAGAGCCCACCCCAGCAGCAGGCAGCTCTTGGGGGGCAGGGGACCAATTTTCCGCCACTGGTGTACAGCTGACCAGGAGCAGATTTTGCTCCATGTCAGGCACCTACACAAGCTCTATGGTACTGTTACTAATGCCAAGTAAATTTGCTACTTGCATTAGCATGTAGTAAATTTACTCAAGATTAGGGAGATTTACTGTGAAATAAGCATGTACAAGTGTAGACACACCTGCTTACTTCACAGTAAACTATGATAATGAAAAGTTAAGCATCTCATGTGGATGCACCCACTGCCAAGCAATACTAGATCTGCACAGATTGCTTGGATTAATGCAGAAAGCAATTGTTCTAGCAGCTGATGACATTTAGTTTAGCAAGTTTTTGGAGCTTCTTGGATAACTTTTCAGTATAGATCATGGAGAAGCCAAACAGGAGGCAAACTCTTCTCAGTTTGCTGCTCAGATAAATGAAGGACTTGATGGAGACCTTGAAGGTGGAAGGCAACTAGGGTGCTTGTGGTTGTGAAACGCTATAGTTGAAGATCTTAAGGTAAAGAAAACAGCAGAACAAAGGCACTGGGCTTTAGAAAAGCAAACTTTAACAAACTCAGTGAACTGATGGGCACGATCCCCTAGGAGACAACTATAAGAGTTTTCCACAGGCATGCAGAGAGAGAATTCAGAAGGCCAAGGAATTAATTTAGATGTGGCCAGCAAGGAATGTGAAAAAGGTAATAAATAGCATTCTACAGGTATCATAAAAATTAGAAGAAGACCATGGAAAATATAAATCTAGTAACGGGTGATGCCAAAAAGGCATTAAATACAGTTACCTCAGCCAATTCCATGAGTAGTCTATGATGCATCTCGTCCAGCCCTGCTAACTTGAAAATATCCAGCTTGTCTAAGCTGTCTAGTCTCTAACCTGTTCTTCCCCTGATATAGACCAATGATTTCCTAAGGGGAGGAAGGAAGGAGAGAAACAAAATAAGAACACTCAACTTCAGAAAAGTAGACTTTAACAAACTTGAGGGACTAGAGGCAGGATATCATAGGAGGCAAGTCTATAGGGAAACAGAGTCCAGAAGAACTTACGGTCCTTTAAGAAGATCCTCTTAAGGGCATAGAAGCAATCTATCCCAATGCAATGGAAGAATGGGAAGTGGAACAGGAGACAAGCCTAACTAGATTGCAGTCTCTTCAGGCATCCTATTAAAAGCAATCTCAGAGAGGAATTCTATAAAAAGTGGAAACTTGGTCATAGTACTAGGGAACAGTACAAGAGTAAGAGTAACATCAGATAAACAAAAGGTCCCTTATAGAATGCAGAAGGCAACCTGGAGAAAGATGAAGTATTTAATCCTTTTTTACTTCAGTCTTGACAAATAGGAACAGCTACCAGATAATGAGTGCTGTTGGCAGCAAAGATTGTGAAGGAGACAAACAGCCTAAAGTAATGGCAGAACAGGTTGGGGATTTCTTAGAGAAGCTTAGATGCATTCAAGTTGGCAGGGGCAGATGGGATGCACCCTAGAGTATGGAAGGAATTGGTTAAAGTAATTCCAGAACCATGGGCTGCGCACTTTGAGAACTCGAGGTGGCTAGGTGAGGTCCTGGACTACTGGAAAAGGGCAAATATAAAACCCATCTTCAAGAAAGGAAAGTGGAAGGATTTTGAGAACCACAGATGAGGCAGCCCGACTTCAATACTTGGAAAGATCATAGAACAGATATTCAAGGAATCTATTATGAAGGTCCTAGAGGAGAACAAGATGATCAGGAAAGGCCGACATGGATTCACCAAGAGCAAGTCACGCTTGACCAAGTTGACTTCTTTGTATGATAAGGTGAAAAGGTCTGTGGATGAGGTGGGGAGCACTGGATGTGATATACCTTGACTTTAACAAGACTTTTGACACTAACACTGTCTCAAACAGTGGGTGATTAATAAGACACAGGAATACAGACTAGATGAGAGTACTGTAAGGTGGATATCTAACTGGTTGGAACATCGTACTTGATGAATAGTCTTTAATGGCTCAATGCCTAATTGGGAGGAAGTATCAAGTGGGGTTCCCCAAGGGTCTCTTCTGGGTCTGATATTGGTCAGTATCATCATTAGGATTTGGATGATGGAATTAAGTGCATACTTAGCAAATTTGTGGATGGCACCAATTTGGGTGGAGTTGCAGACACTCTGGAGGTAGGGCTAAGATCCAGAATGACCTGGATATACTGGAAAAAATGGCCTGCAATCAATCCAATGTGATTCAACAAGGACAGGCGCAAAGTTCTGTGCTCAGGATACAGAGTAACATTATGCATAAATACTGATTGGGAAATGACTGCCTAGGCTGCAGTATTGCTGAAAAAAACCTAGGGTTTACAGTTGACCAGGGGCAGGCAAAGTCTGGCCTGCAGACTGGATTGGACCCCTGGCAGACTCCATATCCTAGCAGTCCCTGCCCGTGTCACTGTGGCTGGTTTCCATTGCAGACCCAAGGAGTGGCAGGGCTATAACAGCTCAGGACCAGGGTTTCCATGGAGACCAACCCCAGCAGCACTGGCAGGGCACACGGCTGGGCTGGAAGCTGCTCTGGGGCTGGGATCTTGCAGCAGTGACAGCATGATTCGGAGCTGGGAGAGAGCTGCAATCTGCTACCTGCACACCCTGGTAGGGATGTGCAAGCAACAGACCACAGCTCTGCCCTGGCTCCAGACCATGCTGTCGCTGCTGCAAGATCCCAGCCCCAGCCGTGGAGCAGCTCCCAGCCCAGACACATGCCTTGATAGTACTGCTGGGGCCAGCCTCTATGGAAACCCTGGCCCCACACTGTCATGGTGCCATCACTCCTAGGATCTCCATGGATACCAGCCACAGTGACGCAGGCAGGGGCTGCTAGGAAATGGAGTCCAGCTGCTAGCCAGATCTGCCATTTTGCCCATCCCTGCAGTAGCCCATAAGTTAAATATAAGCCAACAGTTTCCTCCTCATGCAGAAGACCCAACAGCATCCTGGGATGTATTAACAGAACTGTCACTTGCAAATTGAGGGAATTTATTCTGCCACTGTATTCAGTGCTGATAAGGCCTCACCTGGAGTACTGTGTCCAGTTTTGGACCACACATTCAAGAAGGAAGTAGACAGTTTGGAAAGAGTCCAGTGCAGAGTTACAAAAATGATAAGGGGCATGAAAACCTGAACCTCTGAGGAAAGGCTGAAAGAATTACAATTATTCAGTCTGAAAAAGAGAAGACTGGGGGATTTGATATCTGCAATTACAGGAATGATGGAAATGAGATTTTCCCTGTGACCATAGTGGACAGGAGTAGGAGCAATGGCTTAAGCTGTATCAGAGGAAATTTAGGGGGGAGATTCAGAAGAACTTTCTGACTATGAGTGTGAGGGTTTGACTGGAGCGTAGGCAGCCAGGCCTGCAGGTAGATCCTGAGGAGAAACTACAGGGTCAGCAATGTGGAAATGCAGATTACCAGAGTGCTGAGCCAAGATCCAGGACAGAGGGCTGAGGATGTGGGTACCAAATTCCAGGACAACCAAGAAGAAATCCAAGAGACTTAATCCAGAAGTGGGCCAAGATCAGAAACCAGCAGTCAAAGAGCCAGTGGCTAGTTCCAGCAAAGATCCAAGGTCTGGGTCAGGAAAAGCCGAAACCGAGTCAGAAGCCAGAAGACTCAGAAGGAGCAATGAATGCAAGGCTTACCAAAATAGCCTGAGGCTGTGTCAAAGCACACCTCCAGCCTGAGATTGCAGGCCTGCTTAAAATGGAGAGCAGCACTTGCAACAGCCAGTCTGCTTTCTTGCCTCCACAGAAACTAGGGCACTCTCGTTAGCCAGGGATCAGTGGCAGGTGTGATGGCTCAAATGCTCAGCTCAGCTGGGCCTGAGTGATCAGAGGCCCTGATAATGAAGGTGATCGTGCATTGGAACAAGCTACCTAGAAAGATAGTGGAATGATCATCCTCAGAAATTTTTAAGAGTAGGTTGGACAGATGCTGAGCCAAGGTGATTTTAGTTAAGAACAATGCTGCCTTGAGCAGAAAATTGCCATTTAGAACATTATTATCCCTGTGGATATGAACTAGCATGGCAAGTGTTAAACCAGATGATCATTATGATCACTTCTATCCTTAATATCTGTATGAATCTATATAGCAAATACTGAGAATTTGTTGGATCCTGCAACTTTTTCTGGAGTTCCTGTAGTTTCTCTCTATAAGCTTTTTAAAGGTACTGGGGCTCTAACAGTCATATCTTTAGTGACTTATTTTTCACTCACCTGTGAATGCCTGTCCATCCATAGATGGCATCCAAGGGTTCCTTCATGAATTCTTTTGATGATCCTGCTGAAGTTATTTTTCATGACTTATCTAGACAATTGTTGAAGGATATTCTGGAAGATTAGCTAGAAAAAAACCCATGTGTTCTAAACAAGCAGAAGCTGAGAGCTGCTGGTATTCTCTAAATCAACTGAATTGTGATTAAGTCTTGTGTGTCCCTAGTCAGTCACTAATGAGTCAAATCTGGCTGAGTACCCACACAGACCAATTTTCCCTGGCTGGGGCCCTAAGAGCTATGACCTTTCAAACTGATTAAGTGGCCATATATGCTTGCAATTTTTCTGTCCAGAGCTTTGCTTGTGCCAATTCTCCAGTGGAGTAAAGTACATTATTAGACATTTATTTAAGAACCTCTCTGCCTTGCAATGGGGCTAAGAATACTCTCTGAAGAACTTCCAGCTCTCAAAAGTATAGGCAGGAGTGATTAAACTGATCCTAGCTGGCAGTACGTTGTACCATTACCAGATGATGGGGCCAGGCCAGAATTCAGATACAACATAGCACAATGACTACCATCTGGTGTATGTTCTGTTGATAATTTTTCTGAACTAAACCAATAGTATCTAAAAAATATTCTTTTAAGTACATTCCACTCCTATCTAATAGGATCTGCAGTGCTTGCTAAATTTATTTGATATTTATAAAAAAAAATCCATGGTAGACATCTTAATAAACATGTAATTTAACACAATAAATTTTAAAAACATATAATTTTTCATTCCACAAGCACAACTTGGAATGAAACAAACAACTCAGAAAGTTTCATGACTTTGAGATTCAAAATACACTGTGAACAAACTAGGAGTGTTGTCTTCTAATGTAAATTGCGATCCCTAATTTTTCAGCTGAACTAAATGCAGAAAACAACAGTGAATATAACAATACAACATATTTTCTTCTCTTTGAACTCTGTTGCCACACAATAATTTTGAACATTCATCATGCTGCAAAAACGTGACAAAGTGTGTCATCAATAGTCGTGATTTTTTTTACAGTGAAAATGAAAAGGGCATTGAAATGTGGCATGTGTATATTTCCTTAAACAAGGAATCGAGGGAAGGTCAACACTTAGTAGTAGCCTTAAAAAAGTCAGTGTCTGCTTCAACCACAACAGCAGTATCATTAAAAGTGGTTCAACAAATGCTTTTTACAATTGTTGAAAATAGAAAGAGCACAAGAGAAGTCTTTCTCATGTTTTTTGAGAACCTTCATGACAGGCTTTGTGCAATTCCACCATATGGCTTCTTTTTTGGTTTCACAGAAAAAGGAAATAACTGAGATTTGTTCCCAGCATGTTCATCATCACAAATATTTTAAACCACTGAACTGTAAAAAAATAAAGAATACATACAATTCACAGATTGAATGATCAACAATCATGCAGGCACATCAAAACATATTTTTACTGGAACAGAAAGGGGTATGAAAATGAGTTCTGGTAACATGTTTTTGTGAGGAAATATATGAATAACCATTTCAGGTTATTTAAATGCAGTTAAATTTTATTTTCTCCCCTAGTTGCTGTTTAACCTGCTAGGGCTCCCCCCCCCCTCCCAGAAACTGAGCATTAGTTTTACTAAGGAACATCAAATTCAATATTCCAATAGCAGGGATGTTATTTTGTTTGTTATACATTGCCAATTGTTTTATTATGTTCTTAGGCAAGTTATGCATTTTTGTTTATAATTTTTCTTTATCCCATTGCATAGGAATTTTAGCTGGAACTGGAAGAAAACAAAAATATTCTTTTGAAATGAAGAAAAACGTGTGTGTTTTATTCAAAGAAAATAAAAGATACTGAGATTTAGTCTTCTGAGGGAATTAGAAATAGGATGTAAAATCATTTACCTTCAAGGTATTGGTCCTGCAAACACTACACAGGAATTTACACACAAGTTGACTGTGTGGTAGAAAGTTAAGAATTTGTATAAATGTTTGCAGGACTGGGTCTGATTTTAAGCCACTCCGGTTTGGTAGCGAGGAAAAGTGCATATGGCTGTTTTTGTCTGGATCAAAAGAATTGGTGAGATTTTATACAATATAAATTCTAGTGAAAAGCATGCAAAACCACCCTTGGAAGTGGCATTGATTGGCATCACTATCTCACTGGAGAGGCCAAATATTGTGAATTGTACATGAATGTAAAGTGTCTCTTTACCCCTGGCATTTGTACCCCTTAAGGGATTTGGACATTTAAGTGGTGCAGCAGCATGTGGATAAGAGCAATATTTGAATTATTACTGCTAATTTTGTACCAAAATGCCCAATGCTGTCAAATAAGTCTTTGGCAGGAATGGAGAGAGAAGGAAAAAAAGAGGAAGAAAAAAAGGACACTTTTGTCCCCTTTGAGCTTTTTTCATACTCTTTTTTCACGTTTCTTATTCTTTGTGCTAATCCCGTTTGCTTGAAGGTTTTTAGAACGGTGATTCATATCTTGCTGTTTTCTTTTAATCATATAAAACAGTTACTTTTCTTTCTTATTTATTTACTGTAAAAAGCATATCATTAATTTTAGCCTTGTTCTGGTTAGGGGGATTCTCTAGCAGTTTTAGAAAGGTACCATATGAGAGCTTCAGTATCATGCTGGCAAAGTACTTCATCTTTCATTTGGAGCCACAATTAGACCTTATCCATCACTATTTCCAAAATCCACTTCCATAATTAAAAATGACATCTATATACAGGTCACAGTAGGAGTGATGCTGGGCTGCCCTCTCTGTGGGAGGGACCTCCATTATGCTTTGGAAACTGCAACCTACTAATGGCTCCTGCACTCAAAGGGGGTGCATCTACACATGCACTTTACTGCAGTTGACTAATTAGCTCCTCAGTAAAGCATCACAGTCTACAAGTGAACCTGTATTAGGGCACAATAAATTGACTCCAATGTAGGACAGTACTGTCAGAGAGAGTACTATCCTACGGCGCAGTAATTTACTTGCTGAAATGTACAGTTAGACAGTGACAGGGGCTGGCGGGGGCACAAGGGTGCTGAAGTGCAGGGGCTGCCTGCTGGCTAGTCCCACACTGATGCCACCACCCAGAGCTGACCCCCCAGGCCCTCTGCCAGCCCAGGGCTACTCCACCCTGGCTCAGACTGCAAGTGCAGATGCTACACCAGAGTGCAGATGACTCTGGCATGAACTGTGCCAGAATGTATTGCATCAGGTTAATAGCACATGTAGATGCACCCAAGGAGTCTGAACCATAGGGCCAGTAGAAGACATAGCCTGCTCCCACTAGCTCCATCTCAGGAACAATGGCCCAACATAAAAGTTGTAAAGGGCTATGACCTACTCTCCTCAAGGTGGGGTCTTGTACACCTTGAGGAATCTGTATGCTACTTTGTGAGCAATAATTACTATTACATCTGGTTCTTCCATAAGATATGGAACTCCTTTCACTCTTTTCTTTTTTACATCCTTGAAATTCACCCAAAATAGGGCTTAACAGAAATTTGGCTCCTAAAGTAATGTCTGACGTGCAGCAATTCCCAACACATAACACTGCAGTTTCTCAAGCAGCTTCTTCAGTCAGCTCTCATAACTGTTCCCATAGATCTTGTTAGAAACATAGTGTGAACTGCTTGCATGCGTTGTGTATTTCAAATAAAATTCAATTTGTGATTCAAATAACACATCAAGTAAAATGTGGCCTATGAAGAAAGTTTGACAGAATAGTGTTTGATTGAAAGAAAAGAAGAGAGAACTGAGGGGAAGACTTTTGTAAGTAGCCTAAAAATGCCAAGGTTTTGTGTCAGTAAGCACTGACAAAGCTAGTTTTGTTGATTCTTCCCCCCCCCCCATTTTAAATTCCCAGAAAATGAGGCTTTACCCATTTCTACTGCGAGATAATTCTGAAGTCTCCTTTACTAGTTCTAAATGACAGAGAAATCATTTTTATTTAATATTCAGCCAACACTTCCCTCTTGAATTTCATCTCATTCTTCTAGCTCTACAGAAAAACGAGAGGTTCAACAAAACTTGTGGGCTTGTATGTGTTGGTTCCCATCTGATATTTAAAGAATATTTTTATCATAATTCTTTAGCCCATAGTCATTCTGTAGCTCAACTATACATTTTTAGCTCTTTAAATTCTTGTGTATTAGTCCCCAAAGCACCTTGTTCATTCTGAAGCTCTTTCTGTAAATTGCTATCTTTCTGCAAACACTAGGTACAGTATTCCAGGTACAGTCACATCACTGATATACAGAGAGAAATTATTACTGACCTGCTCTGTAATAGGATTACTATGTGTATTCATGTTTGATCGCTTCTAAGCTTTCAATATTATCTTGGCAGAAACTGTTCTGAATACCACAGAGCTTCTGTATCTAGTGTATTAGTCAACAAGGCACTTACCATGAGATGCTGACCTACATTAGGAAAGTCAGCACATCTTTCAGAAGATGTTTTCATCTCGGGTACGAAACAGCATGGCATCCAATTAGATGCCAGGGGAAGGTGCAAGTGCCAGTATGTCAAAAACGGTTCATGGTACAGAGATAAGTAGTTATTTTCAGCTCTCAGATGTGCTGGTGGAAAATTGAAGCAACTCCATTGCCTTCATAATGTCAATGAATCCACATCTACATGTTTATTCCCAAGCTATTTGTTCCTTGGTCTTTTGCTCCAGAAACTTTCCAAGTTTCCCCATTTTATTTCGTACTGTGCTGCAGTTTTCAAACAAGTCAAGCTTGCCTCAGCAAGTTTCATGATCTGTGCTGTGATTATTTAAAAGTTAGTCTTAATTTGGCAGTCATTATTTCCTAGGAATCTCAGCAGAAGTGTATTCTGTTCAGCTTCTGAGGACCTGGGTGGTCACTTAGGTATTTTTTTGTGTGCACTCTTACACAGTTGCATAGTTGCAGTAAGTTGATGAGGAACTGAGTGTATCCCTCCAGACATTTTTCTGTGCTCATGTGATTCTTTCATTTTTCCCAAAAGAACAAGGTGACATGATCTATACTCAGAACTACTTTCTGGAGCAGGAATAGCTCCTCTGTATGGAGAGTTATAGCAGATGTAAGTATTCTCCTAGGATGAAAGGGTGACAAGACTTTACATTGTCTCATGCCAGACTGCTTTTCTTTACTCAGCAAAAATTTGTGTCCTTCTTATTATAAACATATTAACAGAGAAGAAAGAAAGTGATCCTACAAAGAAAAAAAAATATCTGTAAGAAAACAAGAGATTCAGGGATTTGCAATAATGTTTAAAAACAGATCTATCTTTTAGTGGCTGCCAATTTTTGTGTGAATCAGTAGACACATTTACACAAGGTGCTATGTTGCTGTAGCAATGAGCTAGTGATGTAGCTTATCACTACAGCAACGTATTGTTAGTGGTCATGAACCATGATGTCAATGCTACTGTACAGTAGCTCATTGCTACTGCGCAGTAGGGTCGGAAGAGACCCATGCACCACTGGGACTGTGCAGTAAAAGCGGTTACTGGGCAGTCATTTAGCAAATACTAAATTACTACTGCACAGTAGGGGGCATGTGTAGATGCACCCACTAAGTTGGGAAATACATCTCTTAGGAGTTAAATGAACAGAAAACAGAATGCTTTGTTCCCTATGGCAAGTTCTATGGTCTCTTAAGCACTAGGATATTAGCATGTTTTATGATTTGACTGTTTTCCTTCTGCAGTTAATCTGATCATTGTTTCTTGATGTTATACTTTCTTTGCATTAACCAGATAACAAAGCCCTTTCTTAAGTTTTCTGTTGCTCCCATAACTGCTACTTCAAGAATTAGTTGCTGAGGATATTGCAATGATTATGCTCACTCCCTGATTTAGAAAATGTATGATTTATGTGTTTTGAGTAAAGCCCATCCTTCTCTCTCTCAACCCTCTGAAAAACCTAGCCTCCTTTCAAAGAAAGACATGGATTTGAGAAGGGGGACCATACAAAGATTATATACAAATCTGCCAGATTCAAAATACAGATTCAACATTCACAGCAGTAGCATGTGTGTTTGGTTGACTGGGCTATTAAAATGTAAGATAATCATTTAATATAGGAGAAGTATTACTAGTTCTTGCAGCAAGGGCATCTCCAACCTATTATGGATTCAACTTTGTTTCAAATGATAACCAGAACCTGGCAAACACTTCTGTCTCATAAAGAGAGAATTAGAACAAAAACTGTTGGTTTGACAAGGAAAACTGCAACAAGTTAGTTATACATACAGCAAATAATGCAAGATTGTCACATGGTTCCTACAAAAGACCTAATCAATCAATACCTAAGATAGCGTGTGGATGAGCAACATTCGCATTCAAATAAAAGGGAAGGCAGGCATAAGAGTCTCATTTCACTCTTTCACTCCAGAAAAAGTTGGGGGTACCTGCCAGGCTTCACCAGCTAATCATGGACTCTGTTATTAGGCCACAAAGGGTGATCAGTTATTTTGCTTCACACAAAGTTAGGCAATAAATGAATGGCAGGAGTGTGGGATTTTGAAATACTCCCCGAAATCACCCTTATCTTCTCCCACACTATACTGAAACAGGCAAAGCAGGAAGTCTTGGAAATCCTAAAACCAAAAGAGAGAATGGTCTTCAAAGACAGGTGAGTTTATAACTGAACTGTCTTCTATAATTAAAATGCAGGAAATAAATAACTACATACTACAAACTGAAACTTTTTGGATTTTTTTAATGGACTATATAAGTAATATGAAAAGCTCCATTTATTCTTAAGAGGGTTTACAAAATTCATAGGTTACCAGTACCTAAAAGAATGTAACAAAGAAAATTTGAAGCATGGTGATCACTTTCTTCCAAATAGAACCTGGCACCTTCATGTTTTTTATTGAAATAGGTGAAAGTAGCATAGAAGTATCTGCATCAGAAAGGTGAATGATGGAGGCACTATTTCCATGAATCTGAATGAATCTATTAGCCTGTCTATGACATTGTTAAGCTTTTTTACATTACTTTTCTTTGTGTAAAATCTGCTCTTTTTGAACACAGTGCCATTTTTCATCTGGTGCGGGGATGATTCAAAGCACTTTTGCATTTTACGTATAATATGAACTGCTGTTCTCCCACCACAGGGTTCACATTTAAGATTAGATTGCTGTGATTTTCACTACTGCTCTGGTTGAAGGTCATTTCATTTAGAAATGGAGAAGGCAGTTGCCAAAAGGTAATCCCATCTCATTTTATCAGGCAGTTGGCTGATGAGTTCAAATCATGCCATTACAAGGCGTAACTACAGCATGTCTGCAATCTAGCTAAAAACTAGAAATTGCTGGCTTACTATAACTATTTCTCACTCAATTTACAATGAAAAAAAATCCCCAGCTTTTGAGAAATGTTTGCTTTGCTAATACTGTACTTGCAAAGCAGCTCTGATTGATTGCTAGTGTCAAACCCAATGCACAATTTATAACTTCATTTCATGATAATGTCATTTATTATGTGTTAGGTCATGTTATGTTATGGTATAATGACATTTGTAACACATTATATTTTCTGTTCTTTCCCCTAAAACAAATTCTCAATATTAATTTAGAATCTTATTATTTTCTATAAAGTTTCTTTTGCTCCAAACAATGTTGAATTGTGATTAAAAGCAACTTCTCTATTCTGGCACTGTTCCTATTTACCAGCTAGTAGAAGAAAAAAAGCCATTATTATTTTTCATGATTTCTTAGTGTTTTTCATAAGGTAATTCAAAATTCAGGGAAAAATGTAAAGGTCAAACAGCTCTCATTCCTACAGCTATATTTCAGTGTTACAGAGAATTTATTCCAACGTCAAACCAGTTTAGGAAAGGCAAAATACCCAGTATTTCTATCCTGTATTCTTTACCTAATTGTTATATTCAATGACACCTGAACAATGACAAGATTTTGGGCGTGGGAGTAGCTCTTGGCCATGACAACCTGTAGCTTTTCATTTTTAGAAGATTTTCAAGTGTCTGGAAAGAACTGAGAAGTTGCCATTCTCATTAGGTCTAAGGAACTAAGTGACAAACACAGTCCTTTTGAGCATTTCCGCTAAAAACTGAGAAATCACCTGTGTTAGGGAAATTTGAGCAGTGAGAGATCATATCTTGTATTGTTTTAATTTTGCATTATGTCAGAAAGATGCATCTGAAAATAGTTCCCCTTAGTTTTGTCTTGCACAAAGTGTTTGTAACTCTTCCATTTCCAACAATGGGTGATGCTACTGTGAACAGCAATCTTATGAAGTGTTTAGATATAGGGAAAGCAACAAATATGAATGTCTTCTCCTTGAATAGGCTACTTCCCCTTAATTTAGTGGATATCAAAGACATACCACACATCTGAGTTCTGGTGAAACCCATTTAGTGGGACCATCTGTTTAAGGAACACTAATAGATTTACTCCCTAACGATTTTTTTTGCAACAATATGTACAATGGTCTGAAACAAGTCATAAATAATTGCTTCTTCATGTATAAATGTTTGTTTGCTGAAATATCATGTGTTGCTCTGTCTCTGAGTTTGACTGGCAGCTGTTCACATAGTCAGGTTTTTCATATGGTAACAGTAAAGTTTAACACTGTGTTAAATCTTTTTTTCTAAAGAAAGAGAAGCTGAGATTCAAGAAAAATGGTGTGTAATAGTTAAATGTGTCTCAGTACTACCTTAACCCATTGGCTTTTGCACCAAACCAATATTCGCTGTTCAAATTAATGCTGATGGAACTGCTTTTTTCCTCCTTACAAGTAAGCAATTTTTTTTTCTTTAATGTTTAAAAGAAGTTATGGTGAAAGGAATCATTTAGATGATGTGTTGCAAAACTGTCACTATGTTACCTAAGAATTCTAGGAGAAAAGTACATTAAAAAATTTATAGGAGTTTGAAATTCACTGTGTTCTCAACCTGAGGCATGTTGGGACCCAGAGGCTTCTGGGCCCAGCTCAATAGTACCAGCGCTTGGCAAGAGACCAACATATGTATTTGCTCTATGCTTATTCTTAGCTGCAACCAGCTGCAACCCAGCAAAGATCTGACAGACAGGTAACCCTGACCATGACCCATCCTTGGAGAAGGAAAAGAAGAAGTCTGGGAGTACCCTGATCGGGTGACCAAAGTCAAAACAAGAATTAGGCCAGCCAAAATAAGGAATTTAGCTTGAGAGAAAAGGGAAATTATTGATAGCAAAACTAACCCCTACCTAAGACTAAAAGGGTATCAGTTACTGGAAAATTCCAGTTACAGATAATCATATATGGTAAGTGCAAATAGGCTTATTAATATGCATGATAGGGAAGCTTATGCTAACGTATTAATGATAACGCAGTAGTGATAAGGTATATACAGACAAGAATGTGAACCCCTCCTCGGAACACTCCTGAAGAAAGCCTGAAGAGATCCTGTCACTGATCCAAGATCCTGTTTCAACATCAGATGTGGGAGGCAGGTGTGCCCTGGACAAGACTTCATGGCCTGATCAACCAATGAAGTTGCGTTCATAACATTTGGGGGTGGTAAATATCTGCTTTGACTAGCTACAAACCTAACACTTTTAAACTGCTACTGCTACTTCAGTTTTAATAATAATTGTATCTGTTATGGTTCCATAAACTTGCCTTTAATTCAGGACAACCATGTCTTAGTCTCCTTCCCTGGTTTAAGACTCATTATAGCATCACAGGGATGCAACATGCAAGAGCGAACAACTCTATTTCACAGCACTTTATCCTTGCCCATTCAGTTGAGTCAGGTTTAGGATCAGCTTTGGAGAAAGTCTTTTTCCTCTTTTCATACTGAAGAGCAAAGAAAAGAAGTGAAAAGACAAGAATCTGAAATCAGTACCAAAGACAGATTAGGGTGTGTACAAAAATTACTTCTTTTGCCATTTAAACCTCTTTATTGTCATGACTTAACAGAAGTTCATGGCTTTACAGCACTTTAAAAATGAGTACAGCACTTTAAATTTATTAATACCTCATTTAACAAGGTTTAATTTAAAGTGCTGTATTTGACAGCACTTTAGCAACCTACAGCACTTTAAATAACATCTGTATGCTGGTCAAATTTCTAACCAGTGGAGAAAACCCAGGAGGCTGTGGATCACACCCAGCTTCTTAGCCTGAAAAGTACAGGGAGCTTCAGATCCCACCCCCAACCAAATACTGCACTTCTGTCGTGTTCAAGAGTGCTGTGACTTTGTGATGCTATGGAAAGTGCTTTAAATTACAGGACTGTAAAATGTGAATGAAGCATTTCTGTACACACCTGTAGTGCTGGAATTGGAGCCTTCTGTCCCACATCCCTGCCTTATCCCCTTCCACTTGAAGCTAGATTGTGGATTGCCATTTCCCCTCTTCCTGGAAGGGATGTAGTCTGTCCCACAACTTTTTTGGCACTGTAATTATATCCCTTTCTGTTCTGGCTAGCATACATTGTTGTTATGTGCCCACAGTTCAAAGATGAATCCCAATCTTGCCCCCTCTGTTCCTGCTTTGTAGTTTAGTTCCCAGCCTTTTGTCCATTCTCTGTCTCTTCCCATTTCAGTTTTGAAAGGTCCCAACAAAACATTGTTTTTATTCCTGTATCCAAGTTTACATTTCCTATCCAGCTAGAAAGTGCATAGAAAATTATTTGCTGCCTTAAAATCCTGTACTATAATCCCAGTTGTCCCCAGTATTTTGTGGGGAAATTCATGTGCAGTTACCAATATTTCCAAATAATCAATGGGGCGTGCTACAAAGTCTTCTGTCAGTGTTTGCTGTTTACACATTTTATTCCAAACCAGCCTCTCCAACTTTTTAAGTAATAACACCTTTAATTATTAAAACCAAAATAGTTTTAAAAATCCAATTTCTTTTCTACCCTTTATACTATTTGCTTTCTATATTTCTCTTATCTTCAAAATGAAAAAATCAATGAGGTCAGTTTATTATTATAATTTGCATTACTGCATTGTCAAGAAGCCTCAATAGATACCAGACCTACAGCATTTTTATTACCATACAATACATATAGTAAAAGAAATTCTCTGTCCATAAATAGAGAAGACAGTTAAAACATAGGAGACAACAAAGTAGTGGTATCATAATTATTTTCAAGCTGTAAAGCAGAGAGCCAAAGCTTTATATTACCGCTGCCATCATCATAATATTTTATTCAAAATAATATTTTTGTGGATCAGATATTTTGTGAAAGCTTACTCTGTACGCATTATACTTTGGGCCAATTTGAATTCACTGGGCATGTCTGCACATAACCCTGACTGGACATTTGGTACTGCACAGTACCTGCCGGTACTCTGCAGTACATGCAGTCCTGGCAGTGCATGCTTTATTTTTAGACTCTACATTGCCATATCGATGAACTACAGCGATGCTATGTCACAATAGCTCATTACTATGGTGATGTAGCATCTCATGTAGACAGTCCTACTCTGTCCCTTAAACATCATGAACTTAATCACTGCTTATGGCTTTGTTCAAGTGCAAAAGAAGTTTATCATGTAATCATCTATATTCTTTGTAAGCAGAGAATATTTGCTGTCTCCATCACTTTGGTTAATTTGTTTCCCCTATTTCTTACATGTGACTACCAACTAACAGGAACATGGTATTAATTTGTAAATTATTGGGAGCTGATGATTATGGCATATGTCCAAGAAGGCATTTTAAGGTATTTTACTCTTAGTGTTTGAAAGAAATATTTGCACACAAAAATCCAGTATACAGTGCTAAAAATTTTTGGAAAAGGTGGAAGGGGGGAGGGGCAGCAGAGTAAAAAGCAACCAGCAAACAAAATTTAGGAAACATGACACTATAATAAATCAGAGCAACAGCAAAATTGCAAAACTATTTGAAATGGCAGTTTTTGTTGCTAAATTTGTTTGCTAGATTACATTTCTACTAAATGTGATTGAAGGAAAAAATGTTCTGGTTACAGGAAAAAATAACATTAAAATTAAATGAGTTTCATGATCTCAGCTTAATTTTCAAGATACCATAGCAAAAGGAAGAAAAATAAATGAAGTAAGTATGGCAGTTTGTGTGGTTAACTATAAAAGCACAGTAAACTACCTTTGCTACATATCATGTAAGAACCATTGGGTAACAGCTGGGATATTTATACAGAATAATAGTTTTGAGCCATCTGCAGTAAACCCAAATTTGAAACTCCATCCTCCAGGTTTTTTATACAAAGAATACATTTGCTGCCTAATTCGGAAAAATGTAAATCTAATAAGCAGGAAAGAATAGTTAAATTACAACTTCAGGGGGAAAAAAATGGCTCCTTTAGGTTTTATAGTTGAATGTATGCTTTTGTTGTTGTTCTAGCTCTTATTCCACATTCTAATTCCAGATTACTATAGATGTTCTGCAAAAATTAATAGGATTGAAATCCCTTCAGTGGAATCCCCTTTTACTTACTTGTAAGTACCCAAAAAAATAAAAGCAGAAAAAATGTAATCCCCTCCCCCCAACCTCTCCACTGCCAAAAATTTTAGGCAAATAAGAGAATCAGTAAATTCTCTAAAACTGCAAAAATATCTGTGACGATGTGGGGCCGAAGCAGGCAAATGTTTTATTATATTACCACAACTCGTGGTCTAGGAAATAGATGGAAAGATAAGTAGCTTCTTACAGATACCTCCTGAGAACAGAATTTTGTTTGTTTCTTAGAATATTTATTTTAATAGTTTATATCCCCAATTCCCTCCCCTCCCCAAAAAGCCCCAAAAGAAAAATTCTATGGAGAATGGATGAGATGGATGCAAAAAATATTCCCGCCTGGTAAAAGGTAACTAACTAACCAGCCATAGTAGATCCCTCAGCATCTGGTGTGTGGAAAGAGATATAGTTAGAGCACCTCTAAACATCTGTAGAAAATACTTAATATCCTTTCTTTCTTCTACTGTTTACAAAATCAAAGCCAATACATCTGAGGCTTATAGTGATGATAGCAAATATTACAAAGACCTTTCATATGCAAAATCTTTTTGTATGACTCTAGGTTTGGAATGAATTATGTCTGTCTTGAATTCAAAGAGCTGCTTCTCAAGGTTTGAGTTTTGCTGTGTGTTTTTACATTTTTATATTTTTAGCTTTTTAGTTCTTTTTTTTCTTATTTTTTCATGAAGGTAGCATTATTAGTACTTTGTTAAATTTTCATAGGACTTTCTCTTGATCCCTGAACATGAAATGAATAAAAAGGATGATTCATAAGTGACACCAGTCTTCCTAATAGATCTTCTGGCTCAGAAAAAAAAAAATCAGAATTTTTAAAACTATCAGAAGCATCTTCATCACCAGCTCGGCTCTGAATTCCATATTGCAGCACAAAGCTTTAAAATTCTAAAGGTATTTTTATGCTGCTATTATGCATCTCAAAGAGGCGTGTTAGTTCATTGTTTATAGGACTGAAGGAGGAGGGTAAAGCTCTTAATAGAACCTGAACTGAAGAATACTTTTGACTAAATTCTGTATTTTCTCATAAAAGCCAGTATTTAAAACTGTTGTTCTATTCTGCTATTTTGATTAATATTTTGTTATGTGCAGCCACAGCCCTTTGTATCTTATCCATCAATGTAGAGAAAACAACTGCTGAGTGTTAATTTTATAAACTTCTAAGCAACAATAAGAACTGACTCCAGCGTGTTAATATATCCTCCATAGTACCTAACATGTAAAATAATATTTCAAAATTAGGTTCTTCTAGTGTACCTTCTTGAGGGCACATCTCTAATTGCTTCGAAGTCCATATTCATAGGTATTTTTGCTTGATAGCTTATGGTTGTATCTACAGGCCTCATAGTCAGGGCTGGAACCTTTTTCAGAGGGAATCTCACCAGAGTCAAGAAAAAAATCTATAAAGTATACATAGATTTATTGTTGCTCAAAAAAATCTGGTTGTTGGTCACTCCTCTATGGACATAGATTAACACCTTAAATGAGACCCCAAGTTAATTTAATAAATCAGTGAACAGCCAGCATAAGGTTACCAATTTTCAGTCATCAGCAACTTGGACCAAATTTTATTCATTAGGTTAAAAGTCAAGAATCAAAACAGCAGCCCCAAGAACAACAATATCATTAACTTATTACAACATCCCCTATCTCACTGTGAAATATCTGTATTCTTCAAAGGCCTGAACTTCTGCCCAGAGGAACAACCTGACAAGATACTAATATGTGAAGTATTATAAGAATTTTGCCACAGATTTCACCTGAAACAATGCTTCCCCAACCAGGACAAAATCACCTCTTAACAACCCTCCTGCCACAACTGAAGAAACAAACAATAAGACATTGGACTGGACACCTCCCAGCTGATGTAATCACATGTTGGACTCCTACATTGACGGCTTCAGGAAGAAAGCTAACAGTAAATTCTCAGCTAAAGCCAGGACCACAACTTCTCTCCCTCAGAGAGAAAAGCCACACAGTCCCCAAGATCCAATGATAAAACAGTAATCAGACCAGTGGACAAAGGTGGAACAATAGTCATCCCAACTATCAAGACTACATCAAGCAGGGCAACAGACAACTCTTTGACATGGAATACTATAAGGAATTTGGAGAGGACCCCACACCAGTATTCACACTAGAACTGGGAAATATTATCGTCTGTCCAACCCAACATGAGGGAAAAATATTTCTAATGCTCCATAACTCTACAACCCAAAGAACTTCCTATATGCTCCCAAAGATTCACAAACAAGGTAACCCTGGGAACCCGTCCTATCTAATGGTAGTGACCTCATGAAGAGCTATCAGGATTCATAGAAACTATCCTGAAGCCACTTGCCAATCAAAGATAAAGGTACAAGGCACAACAGGCTTCCTCAACAGAATTGTAAACATCAGCCACCTCACTGAGAAGGTCATACACTAACATCCCACATTATGAAGGCACAGCTGCCTACCTAAAATACATACAGGAATACAGAGTACAATCAGATTTGCAACAACATCTCACACAAACCATTCACTTCATCCTCACCTGCAACATCTTTTCAACAGCTGACTTTTCCTCCAAACCATGGGCACAGCTGTGGGCAAAAAGATGGTCCCTCAATATCCCAACCTCTTCATGAGCCACCTAGAGAGAGAATTTCTAAAAATCTGCGCAGTCAAAACTGTGCTATACTGGCATTACATAAATGATATTTTAATCATTTGGACTTAGCACTTGGACTCACTTATTGACTTCCACCACAGGTTTAACAACTATCACCCCTTAATCAAAACTTTCTGTGGAATATTCCCATAGTTACATCAACTTTCTGGATACTATGATCCACAGCTGGGATGACACCCTACAAACCACCACAAAAAAACCGAAACCAACAAACCCCCATGGACCAATATTCTAACGTTCAGAAAAACAGCAATCATCCCAAGCACACCCAAAAAAGGCAGTAATCTACAGTCAGGCCCTCAGATACTCTCCTCAGGGCAGATGTAGTAGTATACTCAAAGCCCATCCAGCCAGCCTGAAATCTACCTTCATACAAAAAGTTCGCTTTGAAAGAACCACCCAAATACTTTGCAGAAACCCACTACAATACAAGAAGAAACCCCCTTATGACCTCACACTCCTAGTTGTCACCTACCATCCTACATTAGAATCAACTGAAAAAATTATCAAACAATTTTTGCAGGGAAGTAGGAATGAGTGGTTTTGTGTGGAGTTTTCTAGTTTTCCAATGTCCTTCTCATTTGTCATTTATTATAAGCCATTCTGAGCCTTTCTAGATAGAGCAAATATAAATCCAAAAAATAATAATAATAACAACAATAATAATAATATACTCAACAAAGATCAGACCTGGAGATAAATATTTCTAGCCCCTCATCGCCTAGCTTTCAATGACAGCCTAATCTTTTCCAATTCATCAGCAGAATCAAACTCCCTACTGCTCAACATATATCAAATCGGACACCGCCTTGCCTTAACAACATATGAAATGCAGCCTTGCCTTAACAACAGATGCTTAACCTATCAACGCATCTCCACTGCTACAAGAATAAACACTCCCCACAATAAACCCATTTGAATCCATAAATCCTACATGTGACTTTCCCAAAATGTGATATATCTGATCCAATGCATTAAATGCCCTCATGGTAAATATGTGGATGAAACTAAACAGCAACTACACAGCAGAATGAACTCTCACAGAAAAAAAATAAAGGACAGAGAGACACAAATGTCAGTAGGAGCACTTTTTTTCACAGAACCACCACAGTCTTTATGCTTAGTAGAAATCTACCAAACACATTTAAAAGGTGAGTTTGGAAACAAAAATCCATAAGCTGGCTAGACACTAAGAACCAAGGACTGAGCACAGATATTGACTTTATGGCACACTATAATCTACCCCATTCCAGAAATTCTTTCTGTACACTACAGGTGATGATAATCATCTTCTGTTTTGATGATTATCCTCCCAGTAATCAGTCCTCTTTTCTAATTGGTTGTCTGCTACCCCTGGGAATTTCTCCTCTCTCCAATTCCACAGTTCTACCCACTGTTCTTAATCATCATCACTGCACTTGAGGGCTATGAGAAGCTTTGGTCCCTGATTTGATTTGGTGGAGATTTGGCCCAATTCGGTGGCCAAATCTCCAAATCAAATCAGAGGACCCTTTAATCTCTCCTAACAGAATCAGAATCCTCCAAATCGATTCAGAGAGATTCAGAAAGATTCGACGATTCAGACATAGACACAGCTTTAAATGTTTTTTCTACATACCTCAAGGTACCAGGCAGCTCATGAATGCTGTGATGGTGGAGCAGATGGTGTGTCCCACCGGGGCACAGGGGGCTCCCCAGCATGCTCAGCATCAGACCCAGAAGTGGACAAGAAGCACTTCAGGTCCACTTCTGGGTCAGCTGGGGAGTGCACTGCCCCCCCCCCCATGCTGCCCAGCTCAGCAACTGGTGCCTCCTGGGTCTGGGAGGTACCTGGGGTCCCCCTGTAGCCAATAGCCAAGCCAGACGGGTACAGGGGGGCCCCCTGATGCACTCCCTGGCAGACCCAGAAGTATACCGGATGTACTTCCAGTCCACTTCTGGGTTTGCCGCTGAGCATGTGGAGGGCCCTCCCTTCCCCCCCCCAAGGTACTCCGTACTCCTCTGGGATGCTTCATGCGCCATAGCATCGCAGCATTCAGAAGCCTTGCAGATACTTTGAGGTATGTAGAAAAAACTTTTAAAGCTGTATCTATGTCTGAATCAGCATCAAATGTTCAGATTTGGATTTGTCCAAATCAAATCAGGGACAGTGAGTCAAATCAACTAATTGAATTGCTGTCCCTGATTTGGGCTGAATCTGAATCTAAATCAAATAGGGCCTGCTTCGTGCACCCCTACTGCACATACTTCCTTCCTTATACCTGATAAAAAATGCCCTGCATTCAAAATCTTGTCTAACTGTATCCCAGTGATGAAGTTGGTCTAATGAAAAGTATTATCCAAAAAATCCTTGCCTTTCACATGTTTACCAGTTCCATAAACCAGCATTTCTGAAGTGCAGCCAGGCAGCAGATGTGGCCTGTTGGCTATTAAATATAGCTTTGGCCATCTTCTTTTTTAATTGTAAATTGAGGATAAAACTGAAAAATTACACATTTAACTGCTGCTGATGACTTCCAGCTACAAGTGATTTCTTCTTATCTAACAAGGAGAATACAATTACAAGAAATCCCAAAGCACTTTTCTTTTTGATAATGTATGTACCTACATGCAAATATGAGGTGATCCTCAGTGTTCCAGAGTTTTAAAGAGTCTTTCATAAGCTATTTGAGAACTGTCCAGCAAAAGCGTTATCTATCTACATCAGTAACAGATTCAGGACAAATTGTGCTACATGAGGTGCAATTTTTAATAGACCAAAAATTGTTCACTGCTGTGTAACTGCTTCAGCCATTTATGTTATTTTAATCAAATACTATGAAGAAGCCGTAAGTGCATTTCAAGTTCATAGCATGTCACTTCAGTTGGTATGACTTTTCTATAGCAAGTCTGTTGGAAAATGCATTCACTGGAGTGAACTGGTGCTGCTGTTAATGTTAATAATAATACTTAGAACTTCAATTGCATTTCATATGTTCACAGTGCTGTACAAATACTAATTATTTTGCTTCTGAAGACGAATACAAAATGGAAAAAAAGGCTTTAATCATTGCTTGGTTTGATTGATTTGTATTTTCCTGGAAAACGACTAGTGCTTTTGGGGATTATCTCTTCCTGTACAGCATCTAGCACAGTGATAACCTACAGAGACCTGCAAATGAAACTTAAATCTCTTGCTATGATGAGCTCTGTCCAGGTGGGCCCTTAGCTTCAATACTGTGCAAGCAGGGGCCTGGCCACTGTAGAATTAGTACCATAGCAATAAAACTGATAAAATAGAAAAATGATTTTCCTATCCCAGAAACCCTTCAAGATTTTAAAAATTTTCCCGTTCCACACTGCTTGAAACCTTTTGAAGTTTTTCATGGGGAAAATAAAAGGTTGATAGACCTCCAACACAAATGTCAGGATAACCATTATTACAGCACTGAGGTGGGATGTCTGAAATTCAGATTTGAGTTCTTTCCATGATTTTTTTTCGGAGAAAGTCTGATTCAGACCAGGAACTTGAACTTTGGTGTGTCACATACAGTGCGAGTATCCTAACAATTGGACTGTTCCGTATCACGGGTCTCTGATTTTGACTGGAATTTCTATCATAAGCCTGAAAAGCCTTCCCATCTGGTAGGTCATTGTGAGTGAAGGTTAGGAAAACTGTTTGTCTGGAATATGAAGATTTTTTTCAAGTTTTAGAACTAATTTGGTAAGACTAGTAAGGAACTGTATATGTATTCACAGTTGATGCATTTTACATCACATAATTTTAAAATGTAATGGGCGTGCTGCTAGAGTGGATTGGTAATAAGATACTGAGGAACATTAATTGTAACCAGTCAACAGGCTGTGTAAAGAGCAGTAAAGTTAAAAGTGAAGTACTGACAAATAGGAGCTGTGTCTCTATCAATAACAATTTCAAGGTGAAGTCAGAGGGACACTAAACTTCTGGAAAATAGCAGTCCAGGGGTATTTCACTATACTGGAGACATGAGTAGGTAATTGTGAAGGACAGAGGAAAGGAAAACTTGAAAAGATATTTTGAAGACATCGGGTGTGTGTAAGAAGTTGTGTAATTAGTACATGAAAAAAGAGGAACTCCAACTGCTTATCCTTTCTCGATTACACAAAGATTGTCATATTTCTTTTAGAAAGGACATCTTTGTAAATAACTTCATTGGGAATACATGGCATCAAAATGAAGAGCTACAAACTATTACTAGCTCCATCTCATAGATTCAAGGGGAAAGAGAATAAAACGACACCTTGATATTGGTAGGGAATGACATCTACCTTTATGTCTGAATTTCAGTCACTGACATACTATTAAGCAAAAGGTCAAGACAAGATAAGATACGATGCAGTAAAAAGGCTTGCTCTCTAAAAGTGTAAAGGAGTGGGTCAGGTTCTCAATTACTTCCTTCCTGTACTTGGGATTGGAACTGAAATGAAAGAAAGGAAGTTGGTTAGTGGGAGTGGAGGGGTTGGGATGGGGGGTTGATTATCAGGACAGATTTTCTGCAGATATAAATTGCCACAAGGAAGATGACTACCTGCTTCTATTAACACCTGCCCAGAATTTGACCCTCCGTATTAAGGGGATGTCACCTCAAATATGTACTTATTTATCCTCTGCTTCTCATGGTGTTCTTTCGGGCCTTGGAAAGCATGCAGACCAGATCCTTTTGGCAGAGCTCACAGTGAGATGTTCAAAAGAATTCTTATGCCACCCTCATGAGCTGAGGAAGTTTCCTCAACAGGGTATGTTCCTGATCAACATAAAACTGGTTTTATAGTACTTGCAAAATGGGCCCTTTCATTGTAACAGCACAGACTGTATGGGGTCTCCTGGCTGCTCTTTCAGCCTCAGTGAAGGCTGCAATGAGAGGCAGCTCCTAGCAAGTCTGCTGGGAATGGAGGAAGGGAAGGGGAAGAAGAATCATCTATGCCATCTCTCAGATTGTTCCCAATAGCAATAGCCCCTGTCTACTCTTTCTCCTTCTTCTCACAATAATGAGAGCCAAATTTAAGGACCAGAAGGTAAAAGACACAGAATCATTTACAGCTAGCCCTGGTGTAGGGATCAAAAGCTGCTAAGATCTATAGGTTGTTTGGCAAATGTGAAATAAATGTTTCTTAATTTTAGTCTGATTTCTCTCTTTTGAGTAGTTTATTTTCATTACTGCTATATGATAGCAGTAGTTATACGATAAAAAAGTTGGGGGGGGGGTTTCAGTGAATACCATACATTCATTGCTTAAAAGATACCAATAGTCATTTGAAGGTCAAAAGACATTCTTTTCTTTGGAATCACTATCCTGAGAGCCCAAACAAGCGGCTGAAAGTGTGTTACTCTTGCTGGAAATAAATCATTAGAAAAAGTCTTGATAAAAGTCAACTGAGAACAACTGTTCTGATAAGCCACTGGCTGTGTGCTCATGACATTAATTTTGTATCAAGACACATAAGTCATTTGTAAGGTGACCAGTATGTATTGCTTCTGTTCAGCATCTTTTCATGTTGACTGCTCCCTTGTTCCACAGTGCAATGTCTTTGATTTTGCTACAAGAACATCAAGACTCTTTCATGGCCAAAATACAACCACCTTGAATTTGTAACCAAAAACTCAAGAGCATATTATGGCTAGTAGTGTAAGGACTGAATTATGGCTTTAGTCCCAGGTCCTATATAGAAGACAGTATAGTGTTTTACATTTTCAGGAATATTCTGGAAAGAAGAGAGTCCTAATCAGTCTCCTGGTTCTTTCTATCCCAGGGAGCCTATATCTGGTTCCTGATCTATACCCTAATACATCAGATATTCCTTTGATGATGAATTGGCATGGGTCTGATATCTGGAACACTGCAGAAAAGATGGATGGTAAATGGGTTCCCTACCCTGCTTCCTTAGCTAAATGAGTCAGCTTTGGTTTGAGGCTGCAAAGCAGTGCTTTGAAATAATGCTTTGTACCCATACTAAATTAACCAAACCATAGTAACCATAATAAAGAAACAAGCCACAAACCAAAACCTCCTCTCTCTCCTTTCAAACAAGGAAATGAAACCTTTCTCTGCTTCTCCCCAGCACTACAACCTGTGCTTTCCTTTGTCCCTGGTTCAACTGATTACCTTCCTTATAGCCAAACAAACTAGCTGCTGATTATTAGCAGCTGGGTTTCAGGCCTCTGAAGGCTGTGTATCTCCTTACATAGACCTACATCTTCTCTCACCTGTCTGTTCCTTCTCCATTTGCAGTGAAGAATGCTTCTCCCCAAGCTGTTACCTCCAATGTGTTCAGCTAGCCCAGGTTAGTAATGAAACACTTCAGTTCTTCCTAAATTGCATGCAAAACAGGGAACTAAATGTCCCTAAATCCAACAACATGTATAATCCTAATGTGTTAGCTAGGATGATTTGCTAGGACATAATAATGTGTTATCCTAACATAATTCCCTAGTGTTAACAAGTAAAATAGGTTCATATTTCCATGCTGGGGCTCTAACTTAAGAACATAAGAACTGCCATTTACTGGGTCAAACCATAGATCCATCTTGTTCAATATCCCATGTCCATGCCAAAGAGTAGATGCTGAAAGGGAGAGTGAACAGGGGTTCACAGTAACTGGGGTTTTTCCCCTATTCCAGTCTCATTTGCAGCCTCCAGCATTTAAGGTCTACAAAGTTCTGATTCAGAGCCTCTATCCCTAACTTCCAGGTTCAATAGCTACTGATACACCCATCCTCCAATAATTTGTCCCATCCCTTTTCGAATCTGGTTAAACTGTCAGTTTCTCCAAAATCTTGTGGCCACACTTTCCACATTTTAATTGTGCGCTGTGTGAAAAAGAACTTACTTTTGTAAATTGTATACTTACTACCTACTACTTTGATGTTATGATCCTTGGTTCTTGTATAATAAGAGATAGTAAATAATAAATCCCTTTTCATTTCTCTTCACCTTTGTATATTTTGTAAACCTTTACCGTGTCACCCGTCAAACATTTATTTTCTAAACTAACTAGACTTAGCCTCTTTAGTATCTCCTTGTATGGAAGCCACTCCATACCACTAATGATCCTTATTGCCCTTCTCTGGAGTCCTCTAGTTCTTCTATACCTAGGGAGCTACTTAATTTGTGGTTTTGCAGATTTCACAGTTTTCACAAAATCCAGGATTGTCCATGAAATCAATGACAAAAAAACTTAGTAAAAATAAAATACTGGGAGCCAGCAGCCCTTGCTGCCAGGAGGGAAAGGTATTGGCTGGCAGGGGAGCACAAAGGGTAGCAGACAAAATGGTGGCTTCCCCTTGTCCTTCCCTCCCCTGATGGGCCTTCTCCACCAATCAGCGCCAAGGGGTGGGGCAGTACAAAGAGTAGCCAGCAATCAAGATGGCAGCTGTCACTTTATCCTTCCTTCTTCCTCGTGCTTTGTCAGTCGATGCCAAAGGGCAAGACCACACGAAGGGCAGCCAGCTATCAAAATGGTGGCTGCCATTTTATCCCCCCTACCCTCTGGGCTTTTCCACCAATCAGCACTGAGAGGTGGGGCTGCTATGAAATGCCCATGATATCATTTCCGTGTGCCACAAACAGGCCACAAAAAAGCTCTTTGTTTCCCTGCTATTTAGATGGGTGCCTATCTATCCTTTTGACATGTGGGGACCTGAACTGGGTGTAGACACACAAAGGAGCACAATAATAGTTTTTGTTCTATTTACAATTCCCTTTTTAATAATCCCTAATATTTTGTTTGCCTTTTTGATGGCTGCTGAGTGCTGAGGTGATATTTATAGCAAACTGTCCACAGTGACTCCCAGATCTCTTTCCTATGGGGTAACAGCTAATGTAACACCCATCATGGTGTAGGTATAGTTTGAATTATTTTTTCCCAGGCGCATCACTTTACACTTATCTACACTGAATTACATCTGCCATTTAGTTGTCCATTTGCTCAATAAAGAAAGATCTTTCTGTAGTTCCTCACAGTCTGACGTGGTCTTTACCACTTTGAATAAATTCATGTCTTCTGCCAATTTGGTCACCTCACTATTTAACCCCTTTTCCAGATCATTTATGAATGTCCTACAGAACCAGTTCCAACACAGATCCCAGGAGAACCCTGTTGTTTACTTCTTTCCATCCTGAAAACTGACCATTTATGCTCACTCTTTGTTTTCTATCCTTCAACTAATTTCTAATCCAGAAGCAGACCTTCCCTGTAATCCCATGACTACCTAACTTCATTAAGAGCCTTTGACGTGGGACCCTGTCAAAGGTTTTTTGGAAGTTCAGATGTACTATGTGAACTAGACCTCCCTGATCCATCAACTTACTGATACCCTCAAAAAACTCTAGCGGGTTGGTTAGATATGATTTCCCCCTGATATGCTGATTCGTCCCCAGAAAATCAAGTTCATACATGCTCTTAACAATTATCTTTTTATTATTTTTATTGTTTCTACTGTTTTACAACAAGAATGTTAGACTCACTAGCCAGTAGTTCCCTAGGTCCCCTCTAGAACCCTTTTTAAATATTAAATAAAAATTTAAATATTAAATAGTCACATTAGCAACCCTCCAGTCCTCTGCTGTTTGGTACTTAGAGATCTGATTCTTGTGATTCCATTACCTACTCTAATTGTAACTACTGGATTCAAGTAAGAACGATTAGAACCAATTATGTTAAGGCAAAGGTCAGTCCAAAAAAATCTCTGATCTATAAAGCAAGATATATAATTAGCAATGTAATCCAGATGTGGCACTGTTTATTTGTATGTCACTGCAAGGAAGATGGTATTGTTAGCCTTGCTTCCATCTCAGTTTCTCCCTGTCACTAAAAATAGCAGCTACATGTCTTGATTGCCCCAGGGAGCCTTTTCTTTCTGTGATCCATGTCTTTGGTTGCCGGGTGTACCAATGGCAATGAAATCCTGCCAACCATTTACTATATACAAATAACATTCTTGTGACAGACTTCTTAAACAAGAGCTCTACTTTGAGCAAAAACTTTTATTGCAACTTGCTCAGCCAGAACTTGAATCCAACCATTTGAAGCAGGTGTTATGGAATGCTGCCATAAGGGGCGCATCCCCATTAGCATGCATGTGAATTTCCCTGGGGACAAATATAAGCAGCATGTAGTTGTGCCGCTGCTACTTGTCCCTGGGAAAAGTCCCTGCATTGGCACTCTAGAACATAGCAAATTGCCCCAGGTGGGATCGGGAAGGCTGGGGAAAGTACCTGGTCTGGCCGTAGCAGCCTTACCTGGACTTCTGGGGGCCTCCTGGGGCTGCAACAGTGGTGATCATTTCCACTCATCTGGACGTGCCCAAGGAATACTGTTTCACCATAACAACACTTGACTCTACACAGCTCACAATGACCCTGAAGACCATTAAAGACCTTGGGTTTGAAGTAAGTCCTCATTACCCTTGGAGGCTTTATCTGGCACCAGGTAAAATTTGCCTGTGTGGTCCTTTAAAGAAAACCATGGGAAAAAGAAGATTCAAGTCCAGCAACAAAGTTCAGGACATAGTAAGTGGTGACTTCATAATTTTTCTCTTATCCTTCAACTGAAATAAAATTCTTAATCAGAAGTTGACAGAAATGCATGGAGAAGCAAAGGAACCCTGTAGAAAAGTGATCCATTGATTGATACCAGCTAGCTAAAACATATTTCAGCACAGTGCCCAGTTACATTCTGCCTAATCCTCATATTTGAATCTCTCTCTTTTTAATGTAGCATAAGAACATTTTAAATGGTATTTTAAGCTAGCTAAAATGTAAGAGGTAACTCAACTGGTTTGTTAAATAGAATATAATGGATACATTTTATTTTAGTGAGTAGAGAGTCATTTTTCTGGTCATTTTGACCTGTTGAGTATATATAATCAGTGTTCTAGGCTTACTGTGCTGAACAAGGAATTTTACAAATAAATAATTGTACAATATTTGGCTTGTCACAAATTATTTTCTGCTTCAGAACAGAAAAGAAACCCTGTTCAATGTGGAAGCTCCCCTTGGAAGCAAAATTGTACTTCAGCACCTTGTACCTAAGGAAGCAGACATCCCGCACCATATCCCAATGTAACCCAATTAGATATATATTTCTAATTCATCATTAAATGGCATGAGAAGAGAAATTCACACTTGCCTTAAAAATAAAACAGGAAATAGGTTCAGTGGATACCCAATTGATATATTGTTTGTATTAATAAGCATCCTGGGATTATTTCAATTGAGGCATTTTCCTCTTTCTACATGGACTTGTAGCTATTCACAGACAACCCTACATACTTATAAGGCAAAGAACATATCTTCTTCCTTAGCATGTTAAACTGATATCAGTGGAGTCTGGATTTCACCTTCAGGATACCCATTGCTATTTATTAGAACAACCCAAGAAAATGATGACTCCAAATAACTGTCACTTTATATGAGCTATTGAATTGAATGCAGTTCCAGCTATAGTCCAAAAATTTGCTTTGCTTTACCCTAAATTATTCAATTATGAATTTGTAAGAGTGATGTTCTAGCTGTGATGATTCAGAAATTAGAAGCAATAATTTCTTAGGGTGATATCTTTTATTGGACCAACTATGCAATTAGGAACATGTTAGACAAGCTTCCAAATGCAAGACATTCTTCCTTTTGGGGAATGTATTGCATTCAAAAGCTTGTGTCTAACTATATCCCAACTATATAGTTGATTCAATAAAAGATAATCATCCTAAAAAATCCTTGTCTCTCATATAAATTATGAATTGTAATTTTTATGATGAAACACTGGTTAATTTAATACAGTCATTAAACAATTAGTCTTTGATGAGAAAGTGTGTGCCTTGCTTTATTTTCAAATTTCTACAGCCAGCCCTGATGGTTTACACCCAAGGATACTTAAGGAGCTGGCAAGCATCATAGCTCAGCCCCTGG
>NW_017729031.1:76913129-76923949 GCF_001723915.1 Gavialis gangeticus
CACCTCTTGGCAAAACTGGCTAACTGTGGCCTCGGCCTCACCAGGATCTGCTGGCTGGGGAATTGGCTCTGTGGTAGGACCCATAGGGTGGTGGTGGATGGAAGTCAATTGTCATGGTGCACTGTGACGAGTGGGGTCCCTCAAGGCTCTGTCCTAGGACCTATACTATTTAACATCTTCATCAACGATATAGACATTGGTGTCAGAAGCGGATTGGCCAAGTTCTCCAACAGCACCAAACTCTGGGGTAAAGCGTCCACACCTGAGAACAGGAGGGCAATCCAAGCAGACCTTGACAGGCTCAGGAAATGGGCAGATGAGAACCTGATGGTTTTTAACACTGGAAAATGCAAGGTTCTCCACCTTGGGAGAAAAAGCCTGCAGCATGCTTATTGGCATAGCAGTGCTACGCTGGTTAGCACTACAGATGAAAGGGACTTGGAGGCCATGATTGACCACAAGATGAACATAAGCCTTCAGTGTGATGCTGCGGGTAGTAAAGGGAGCAAAACACTGGCTTGCATCCACAGGTGCTTCTCAAGAAAATCCCAGGACATCATTCTCCCCTTGTACTCAGGCTTGGTGAGGACGCAGCCGGAGTACTGCATGCAGTTTGGGGCTCCACAATTCAAAAAGGATGTGGAAAAGCTTGAAACAGTGCAGAGGAGAGCCACGCACATGATCAGAGGTCAGGAAAACAGACCTTATGATGAGAGACTGAGAGCCATGGGACTCTTCAGCCTGGAAAAGTGCAGGCTCAGGGGTGATCTGGTGACCACCTATAAGTTTATCGAGGTGCTCATTAGGATCTGGGGGAACATCTGTTCACCAGAGCGACCCAAGGGATGACAAAGTCAAACTGTCACAAACTCCTCTGTGACTGTTTCAGGCTGGACATACGAAAGAACTCCTCAAGGTCCAAGCCCCCAAGGTCTGAAATAGACTGCCACTGGAGGTGGTTCAAGCACCCACTTTGAATGCCTTGAAGAGACATTTGGATGTTTATCTTGCTGGGATTCTATGACCCCAGCTGACTTCCTGCCTCTGGGACAGGAGGATGGATTCAATGATCTTCCGAGGTCCCTTCCAGCCCTAGTGTCTATGAATCTATGAATCTTGAAATTGTTTTTTTCTATAGTACAGAGAAATCACTGTTACTACATATTTTTTATAACATGCATATTTGCGTTTCTTTTAATAAAGTCTGTAAAAAAAGGTGTTCCCCATAGCTTTATTGACCAAATGTTATGATTTTGCAGATATATTTAAAAGTCAAAAGTAATTTCTTACCTAACATTATTTTCAACAGATTTACATTGTAATATACTGCTTTTCTTAGATGGTGTTTCCAGGTCTGAAATACAGGACTAAATTATTCCTCGTGAATAAATTATCCAACATGTTTATCTTATTTTTCTGTTCAAATCATTTAAAAAACTGTTCAAGATTTCTACACACGTATTTATTATTTATTTGTATTCAGGAAATAAACTAGTATTAAACCATTTTCAACACACTGAAATATTTCTTGTGAATAAATTATCCAAAAAGTTTATCCCATTTTTCTGTTCACACAAATTTTAAAACAGATCATGATTTCTACCCATACATTTAATATTCCCTTACAGTCCCCACATTAATGGCCACAAAACCATTTTTAACCTAAGGTTTGTTTATAATCAAGTCACCTTTTATTCAATAAAAAAAAAATGTATTGTGCTTCATGGAGTGGAGAATGGTCACCTAAAGTCAGCTGAATTGTTCTGGTTATCTGCTTAGATGACTGAAGCAATTAAAACAGGGAAATAATACTGGTTGTGAACAATATATATTCTTGTGCAAGCATGAATACTCTTTTCCCACTTGCACATAGGGTCTATATCCAAAACACTTAGGTCCAGAGAAACTCATGCATACAGACAACAAGGGATAACAAATACAGTAACACAGTGTAAAAAGTCATTTGAAAAAAAATAATACTTTTTGAAAACATGATTTGTTTTTATAGTACTGAAGCAGCTCTATTAGGCAGCAACCTGCATAATACAAAAGTCTAAGACATTGACACTTGGGGTGGGGGGGTGTTTTAGGGTACCTTATTAGCATAGCAAGGCTGCTCATGGCATTCTCAGTCAATTCCCTTTGCAGCAGGAGATAAAAACACTCCCAAATCAAAAGCTAATTGTGAAGTTATAAAAAAAAAAGTTACAGAACTCTTCAACTCTATGGAGAGATGGGTGGCTGAGTGGTAATCAATTAAGATGTATGTCTTTTGAGACTAGCATTTAATCGCAGAAATTATTCTTTAAAGATATACATCATAATTAATTCCCGCTCCCAGAGAATAAAGATTCAGAGGATATCTCCAAAAATAAAATACATAAAATTGAAATGCAACAGGCATCAAATTAATCAGACAAAGGTGAATGTGCTTTGATTATATTAACATTGGGGGAAAATGAACTGTTTATACTTAATAATACCTACAGACAATGGTGTTAATTTAGCCTTTAGATTACTAGACAACAAGCTACCTACACAAGCAAATGAAATAATCACACAAGTCATGCAACCTCACTTACACGTCACTCAGAGTTCTCAACCTCTATCCCCTTTTGATCAACTTGAACCTATAAATCACAGGTCACATAAGCATGCTGTACCTCACTTCAGTAGCTTAAAGGGGCCTTAAATGAAATGCATATGGCAAAAGTGCATACAAGAGCTTCATGTAAATAAAGATCACTCTCTCTCATGTTTCCTGGGTGTCCCATGATTATGTAGGCTTAAAAATAGGACTGATTCAGTCAGAATAAATGACACTGTTACAGTCTCTTTTGTCACTTTATACTTGTGAGGTATCAGACTACAATGAAAGACACAAGATTTGCTTCTCTGTAATATTTTGAGAAAAGTACTGTATGCAGCAATTTTAGTTGTTGTCCAAATTTGGCATTAATTTTTATATATAAATTTATAGAATTGAAATTAGGTGTAAAGGCTGATGTGTATGTAAGTTAAATGGATAGAGCAAAACTGTCACTTTTGGGTTATCACTAGATGTACTTTCTTCTGTGGCCACCTAAAGTGCCCTTCTGCTCCTTTCTCAACTAAAGAATGATACCTAATGCATTAATCATACATATGTCATCACAGTTTCAGAAAGGTTGCCTGAGAAACTAGTGTTGTGGTTTTTATATTTTTATATTACAATCAAGAGGTGTACAGTTAACTGAGATCCCTCATGGCTAATGCAGGATGAGGCATATGAATAACACATTCCCACTCATGCCAAAGAGTAAGTTTACATTCAAAATACTACCGTTCTGGCTGTTACGGTTTCTGTAAAGGCAGAAGTCTAATAAACACGCTACCTCTCCCCTCCTCCTTACTGCCAGTAAGAATTAATTGAACCCTTTAAAAAAGGATTAATATTTTAGCTGAATGGGTTCTACTCATCAGTATTTAGTATTCCAGAATCTAAGTTGTATTAGGACAAATGACAGCTAAAAATGTAATGGTGGAGGCAAATTCTGCTCCCTGTTATATCCAAATAAATCCAAAGGGTCTTCACTAAAAATACACAATTATGCAATGATATAAACAAGAGCAACATCTGACCCAAATAATATAAATTACTATCTCATGTCTTTACATTAAGAAGTAATTCTCTAGTGTCCTAAGGAAAATAATACTGATTTATTTTCGGGTGAGTCCAAGTAACATAAAAAGCATCAGGAAAGCTGAATCCAGTTGTTAACATACAGAGAGTGCTAATGCTATTGGAACTGGAATTAGTGCATATAGCAACGTCATCACTCTGAATAGAGTGGCAAATATATTAGATCCCAATTGCTAATGGTGTTTTGTGATGTTTATTCTCATACAAGGGCAAAGTAGCTATTTTCTCCGATATTTTTATGAATGTTATATATTTGGGGGGGGGGTCCCCCTCCACATACCAAATGTTCCTTCCTGTGGCAAACAACCATACATCATTTAAGTGAAGTTCACTTCTGAAGCTTAATAAGTTGAGGCTTTCTGCATTTCCCTGGTCTCATCCAGTCAGCAAAGTGAAGCACTAGCATGTGTCATAAATTTTACAGAGAATGTGGAACAGCTGAAGGATCACATCTTCAAAGTTCACATCTTCTCAGGATCCCGCTAGGTGGAGTAGGAAATGAAATGTTTTGTTACAGTCTCATGAAGCAATAGTATGGAGCATGACCTGAAAGATTTTCAAGCCTTTAACAGAAAGAAAGAAAATTCTCTTGCAAGAAAACACTTTAAAAATATTAACCCTTTGAGCAGCATATAAAGCTTGCTGTCAGGAGCTGAGGCAGTTTCCTGAGATGGAGAGGGGAGAAGTCTAATGGTCTGAGCACAAGCTCCAGTTATTTTCATTTGCTTTGGAGAAGGCCATTTAGGAGCTCTGCTTCCATTTCCTTATATAAAAAATGCATTTGCTTCCCACTTGATAGAGGTAGTATAAATGTACATGGTAAAATGCAAATCATCACAATGAATTAATAATAGGAAGAACAATAACAATAATAATAAAAAACTGCTACTATTACTACAAAGAAGAAGCAGCTAAAGCAGCAGTTTTTCTGCAATTCTTCATTGTACATCCAAAAATCCTACACAGAAATTGCTTTTCAACATCCAGACTATCCTCAGTGCAACATAGTAGTTATGGGGAGCCCAGACTTGGCAAGATACAGAGTAACAGGGGGCACCACTGTTTCCATCACTAGAACAGTCATCTTAATTATAGAAAGAAATAGAAATATCAGCTAAAATACTTGAACAATCATAACTCTACCCTACAGGGCAATCATTAAGAGAAAAGGAGAAAGAAAAAAATGTAATATATCTTTGAAGCAAGGATGGTTATGGGTTACACCTTTTATTGGACCATCTGCATGGTTGGGATAGACTTAGACAAGCTTTTGAATGCATTCTTGTTCAGCTAAGCTACTTAAATAGTCTTCTTCAGGTGTGAGGAAAGACAATTTAGAATTCAGTTTAAGCTAATCTACGGCTGCAAACAATTAAATGCCTTACTTGTGTGGTTACTGTACCTTGCTACTTAAAGGATATGAGTAAAGATGTTCATGTGTCCTAAGTGTGTATTTCCAAATATAAACTTTTTTGGATTTCCTTTATAAGTTTTAATCTTAACTCTGAGTTTTACTATGTTTAGTGTGGAGGATTTACAACACTTCTGCATTTTACCAGACTTACTAATATTCACTCTCAAATTTCAGTCCATTTTACTGCAACTTTTTGTTAGGAATAGTTTATATGTGCATACAGATCGGAAAGTTTCCATGTGTGACAGCACAGATTTCCCTACATAATGTACTTTTACAAAGGTTCTTTTTGCCCTTTCTTTGTCTGTTCAGGCAGGCAGGCTGCTGGCAGCCTCAGCTGAACTGTTCTCTACCTGGCCACCTTCCTGTGTAAACCTCTCTCTTGTGTATACAATTTCCATTATTAGGAACTTATATTTTGTTTTACTTTTAAGCCAGCACACAGTTGATTGGAGACTGTGGCCTGTTCTTCAGTTTTTCCACAACACTAAAACAGCTTTGTAGACCTTAGAGCCTTCCATATTATCCAAGATTTGTTGTATTTTCTGGTGAAACATTCAGGTGTCAAACAAATCTGAGGAGATGGTACAGCCAAGGGTGGTGTTGAATATGCACAAATGCATATGCCATCTCTTTTCTAAAGGTAGCTGCCAGAACATCAAAAGCTGAAAAATGTTTATCATCATCTATCCTTCCAGACTCCCACACCTTCTCCTTAGAGATACTTGAAATGTTCTTTTTTACATATATATTTAATTCTTTAGTCCTCTACATAAACAAAGGATTTTTTTCCACCTTACAATGAGTCTACTCACTCTGCTGGTTCTTCTACTCACTCTTTGATTCCTACAGCCATAACTTGATATAGCTTTTCTCTTAGCCTTAGAGGGGAATTTGCATAGGGGCACAAATTTTGGGCTGCTGCTGCTGGACTTGTTTGGCTCTACTCTATACTCTGAGAGCTTCCCAATATCCAGAAAACAGTCTGCAACAATTTCTCCATTGTTATAGTACCCTCCTCCTCTGAAGGAGTAGATCTTCTTAGTAAGAACGGGGGCCTGACATGTTTTTAACCAAGTAATGGGTAATTTCACCCTACCCCCCACCCCAGACACTATTACAAATTTGCTTTTCCAATGTGTTATTTACCCATACATTCAGTTCACATATTGCCTTAGGTGGGGATAAACTCACACTGTAATCCATGGGTTTTTTACTCATTTATTGTCTACTGCCTGTGACTTTTCTTTCAGTGCTAATATTGCTGCTTCTGGTACCACATTGGCTGATACACCTGTGTCCCACTTAAAATTGATAAATGTTCTGCTTGCTTTCAGGATGAAAGTCCATTCATCTTCTGCTACATTGTTGTTCCTGTGAAGAATTTCTTTGAGTTAATGGTGCTGTTGTCATCCTTTTTGCCCATGCTGTGCTCATTCGAGGAGTGCCTGCAAGTGATGCAATCCATTGCATTTTTTGCATTTGTTTCTAATTACAAGGAATTGTCTTGGTTTGTTGTGTTTGCCATAAACTTTGCACTATACTTTGGACTTGCTGATTTCCTTTGCTTGCCAATTGTAATTGGTTTTCAAATATTTGAAAGGCTGACATAAAGAAGAGGAAGAATATTCTCTCTTGCTGCTGATGGTAAGATAAAAAGTTAAATTGCAACAACGTATATTTCGATCTCATTAGAAATGTCCTTACTTTTAGAACAGTAAGGCAGTGGGATAGACTGCTTTGTAAATTTCCTTCTTCAGAGGCTCACAAGTGAGGCTCACTAAGAATTTAGCAGAGATGATTTGGGAAGAGCATTTCTTCATTCATGCACCACTTTCCACCACTGACCCTTGAGTTCCTTCTAGACCAATGATTCTGTGGCTGCCAAGTTCTGTCAGTTGGTTTCTCTGGATCCCTAAGAGTTTCTCTTTGAATGTTTTGTTCAAAATGGGAGTCATGGTCTGGGATTCAGATTGCACTCCATGATTGCAAAATTAGTTCTTCAACCTGAGATAATGAACAAATATGTCTGTTCTTGCCTTCTGTATGCACTCTGTTTAAGAGTCCTACATTTCATTTTTATTTCCAGGATCCAGACTTCCAGGAGAGGAAAATAACTTAGGCTAGGTATGTATACTGGAGTGGGTCCCTGGCTGGATTTAATGTGTATATGAGGCCATTGAGTAAGACTGTGCAGAGACTTGGAATGAGGTACCATCAGTATGGTGATGACAGCCAGCTTGATCTTTCCTCTTCTCACCCAGACCTTACAATCTCAATCCTTTCCTGGTGCCTGGATGTAGGTAGGGACTGGATGCAGGCAAAACAACTGAAATGGAATCCAAATAAGACAGAATAATGGTAGTGGAAAGAACACTTGACTTGAATTGGGATATGTATCACTGATGGGATCAACCTCTTCTTGCCACTCAGGTTCACAACCTAAAGGTGCTCCTACATCCTCTGCTATACCTGGATCTTAAAGGGGAAGCAGAGACTGGGAATGCCTTGCACCATCTCCATGTGGTAAGAAGGCTGAGATGCTTTTTTCAGATTCAGATCTGATTACCATTATCCATGCCTTTGTAACCTCAAAGCTAAATTAGTGCAATATGTTCTCTGTTCAGCTGTCCCTGAAGGCTGCCTAGAAGTTGCACTTGGTGCAGAATGCAACAACCTGTCTTCTGATAGGGGTTGGTTGGTAGAAGCACATAACTCCCATGGTCCAAAGTCTGCACTGGCTTCCAGTGTGTTTCAGAGCAAAATTCAAGGTACCCTAAACAGACTGGGCCCTACATACCTAAAGGCTACTTTCTCCCTTATGCTTTATCATGAACCCTAAGGACAGCTGAAAGCAATCTTACACAAATATGATCAATGAAGCAAGTCCACTTGGTGAAAACATGTCGGGCTGCCTGTACACAAGCCCAGAGGCTGCTCTGAAGCACTGTAATTATAGCCTGTCGGAGCAGACTCAGTTAAGTCTGCTGGAACATAGTAATTACCATGCTCCAGCCAGCATCCACATCTCATGTATTAGTGCCCTTGCACTCCAAAATGGCAACAGGGGCACTTTATCTAAAGCTTCATTATTTTGTTTTCCTGTTCATGCTCCCATTTTATAAGTTTTCCTGTTCTCTTATTGTAAACTAACCTGAGCCTTTGTTAGGAAGGGCAGAATATAAATAGAAGAAGTAAATAAAGCCTAAATAAAGCCTTCTCATCACAGGGGTTGCACTTGGAATCTGACCACTTCTAAATAGTTTAGATACATGGCTTCTCCCAAGATTTCCAGTCAGTGGCTCTATACTTAGTCCAATAACCAACTTGGAAGCCAGAACAATCAGTTTGACTACCTGTACACTCATACAGCTCTCAGGCATCATCAGGCTGTTGCCTAAGGAGGCAAAACATTACTTATTTGCTTATTAAATATAATTTTTAGTGAAGCATAAGATTTAGGTTAAATAAGGGTTAGGCTGCATCTAGAAATAAAAATAGAGGACAGAGGCAAGAATATTTTAATTATGCATAAACACAAGCTAATGGGAATACAGAATTGATACAGGGAGTACTTGATAAATAAGTAGAAGTCCAAAAGACTTCAGAACATAGAATTGATACAGAACATGGCATCTTGAAAATAATGTTTTCATAAAATGTAATTGGAAAATGTAACCATAGAGCTTTTGTTGTCATTGTTGTTAACTTTAATTTAGGCTTTTAGGCTTCTAAGGGGATGGTGTATATTAGCAGGTTTAATATGAGATTCCAGGTAGCTTTATTATACTATTTGCATTATTTAAATGTGTTGTTTTGAAAATGAGTTCCTTGATCTAAGTGCATCCTGACACTCAGTTAACATCCATTCTCATCACCGCCTGAACTACCTGAATAGCCATAACCATAAGGTGATGTGGAATCAGATATAATCTCAGCTATTTCAAATAAAATTGTTCTAACTGTCAAACACTAAAATCTTCACTGAGTGTTGGGCAGTTTTCAAGTCCAGGAACAGCTGTTTGGTGCTGGCTTCTGTTTCCATTTGCCACTCCAGTTCTGCAGGTCATAATTTGACCTGCTCCTCCTGTACCTGGAACAACTGAATCAGGCTGCCATCCTCTGTCACTGGCCCCTATTGGCCCAGAGCAGGCCTGCTGTACCCACCCCCACCCCTCAGCACCCTAGATCCCTGCTCTACCACCCCTGCAGCTCCCACTGTCTCAGGATAGCAGGATGAGAAGGGCAGTCTGCCTGCCCAGTCACCTCTGCTGCCACTGCTGCCATTCTCTGGGCTGTACTGGCTCCAGGCTGGTGGGAGACAGTAGCAGAAGACAGCAGCTATTCCAGGGGAATTGGAAGGAAAGCATGCCCAGTCTGGGCCAGTGAGGGATGGTGGCCTGATCCAGGGGGGTCTGGGAGGGTGGAATAGATAGTGTGTTACATTATTGTATAGCCTAGATTGGCCACATGTTAATGTAATACAAGCTGGGTAACACAGATCACAGATAAACCTAGCCTGAAGTAGCATAACTTTAAGACACCTAAAGAGTGCTTAAACTTGTTTTTTGATGTTAATGTGTGGACAATCCTAGGGTTAAGACCTCCTTAGACTACCTAAAACAAACGTGTAACAAAGCCCAAAGGTGTACCACAGCTAATTCAGTTCCCATGGCTAGTACCACATGTTCCAAGGCTGCCTTCATCAACTGGTGTTATCTTGTGACTGTGAAGGATGGAGGTTGGGATAGAGCCAGCTTCAGTTTCTTCTTTTCTCCATTCACTGTATTCTCTATCTGGTGAACCATGTATGAGGCCAACCCTTTTCCTGGCTCACTAATAGCTTCCCCTCTCAGGATAGCAAAAATCCTGGTACCATATCTAAGGGCCAACAGTCTCAAACTTTTTGGAGTTCAAACGCTGAGCTTTAGTAAATCATCCACTAGGAGATAAAGCAAATCTGGCCGACCTTCTGAATTCTACTGATGAAACTGGTTCCCCACAATGCCTTACTGTTTCCTCAGACTGTGCATCACATCCCTTGTTGGAGAGTTTCTCTGTTTACATCCTGTTCTGTTCTTGCTGAGAGACTTGATTAACTTCCATGAAGCTTCCTGCTGAAGGGGAAATTTTTTCTCCTGCTCTGAGCCCCTTCCTCTCTGACCAAAAGACTTTTAATCACACCAGTTGTTTCAGGTCCTACAATCAGCCCCACCAGGCAGGGGATTAATCACCCTATAAATCTTTTAATGATTTCTATAAAGTAGGGTATATATGACTTGCTGAAATCAAGTACAAACAATTTCAACAAAAAGAAATGTTTAGAGAAAATGACATGAATAAAGGAGGTCGAAAAAGAATTGTTTCTCAGTGTAACTACGCTATAGTTTCTCTTAGAAGTACTCAATACCACTGCCACCAAAGTTAATGTCAACATTAGTGCTGCTATGTCTCATAATTCTATTATAAAAGACTTAGTCTGTCTGTGGGTCTGTCCATAACACTTTACCACACTCTGATTGGTTGTTTCTGAATGCTCCAAGAGTGTTCCAGGCAGCAGAGAGTGGCCATTATGGTATGGACAGAGGGAATGGGGGGGCTAGGCCGTGGAGAAAGCAGTAGCGGCGTGAGGGGGGGAATGGGGTTGGGGCTACTACAGCAGGGGGGGATGGGAGGTCAAGTGCCCCAGACCCAAACCACCAGGGGGGATGGGGTCAGACCTGA
>NW_017729031.1:76924018-76929460 GCF_001723915.1 Gavialis gangeticus
CCTGAAGCAACGGGGGGGAACAGGGTTGGGCCCAGATTGGTGGAGGGGTGGGGCAAGAAGGCCTGGCCCCAGCCCAGCTCTGCAATGGTGGGAGGAAGGGTGGGGGGAGTGAGCCTGGCCCTGCAGTGGCAGGGGCGTAGAGGGGAGCTGGCCCAGGCCCGGCCCTGAAGCAGCAAGGGTGGGAAGAGCAGGCTTGGCCCCAAAGCAGCAGTGAGGGCCAGAACATGGGCCTTTGTCCCTGCCCCAGCAGGTGGAGGGGATGCGGGGGCGGGGGCGGGGGCGGGGCCAGTGCCCCCTGCTCCCTGGAGACAGTGGCCACAGACCTGATGGAGCAGAGTGAGGCCAGCAGTCCTGGACCCAGCCCCCTGCTGCTCCCTACAGGCCATGAATATGAAGCAGATGGAGGGGGGAGGGCAAGGCCAGTGCCACTTGCCACCCCACCCCCATTCGCGTAGACAGCAGTAATAGAGAGGATGGAGATGGGGGCATGTCAGCCCCAGTCCCAGCCCGGAAGCAGTGGGAGGGGGTATGGAAAAGGGGAGCAGGCCCAGCCCAGAACGGGGTGGGGGGCAAAGCAGGCCTCTGTCCTCAGCCGCTCCCCTCCCTGCCTATCATTCTTGACAGACAATTGACTAGTTTTATCATCAATCTCATGATATTTGATGCTGTTCTCAGGGTCCCGAGTCCTGAAATCCTGTGGATAAAAGATACTTTCCACCTGAATTAAAAAATATATATATTTCCAGCCCTCATAGCTGCAGTAAAATGCTTAAAAGTATGTAACAAGTACAGAGATAAAAAAGCGCTGTCTTAAAAACCAGAAGGCAAATAAAATTACCCAAATATATTAGGTATCATGACTTTTAAATTAATCTCAAGTTGGAGTAGTATTGAACCTTGTTTGAAAGCTATAATAATTAGAGATGAATGAAAATATGCACCACAAAATTAAAATCCCTTGAAATTTGCCTGCATTTTAATTTCAATGGGTTTCTATCAATGTCATAAAATCTGTACAAATATGTAATAAAAATGTCATCATAATAAGCAGTGAAAAATTTTAAAATATGTTTAAATGTGTCTATAATCTACCCACAAAACTAAAAAGAAATACTTAGTATTGTCTATTTCACTTTTTTAAACTTTGCATCAAGGGTATATACTGACTTTGTTGAATTACTGAAGGTAGTTGCAAATGATGCATGAAATGAAAAATCTTTCTCCACCTATTGCACAGAGAAGCTACTGACAATGCTTTGCAATCACTGCTAAGGTGCACTGGTTTCTATGACATTAGGAATAACTATTTACAGACAAAAATGGTAAGTTTAAGGAGCAGGCATAAGAGTTGCTAATTTTAGTATGTCTTTTATTCATTTACTTGTCCCCTTCAGCAAAACAAAAAAAGGGAAAAAAGCTAATTAAGGGCCAAATTTCATTAGTTAACTTGCACCAGGTTTCTATTGGTAGAACTTGGTCCTAAGCCAAAAAAGATATAGGCACTACAAACATACTTCTAGAAATCAGTTTCTTTAGCTTCATTCAGATTTATGACTCTGTGCGTGCTTTTTAATATTTATTAAGGACAAGCTTATAACTATAAAAGATTCACCCAGAAGCCACAACAAAGTAATATATACATATAAATGAGAAAAGGAGTAATATACAATTAAAAAAACCCCACCAAGAATGAAAACACAATTAAAAAAGACAGTTAATAAATCATATATAGAAGTGGAGAACATTCTTCAAAATGTATTATGCAGATACAGAGCCTTTGCCCGTACACAAACAGAAGAACGTTGGAAGGGGGAGGGAAAAGGAAACACAAAATGGTGAGGAGAACTTTAAGACAGTCTCTGAATAAATGGTGGTTTGGAAGCTGCACAACTGTAATACAACCACCAAGGCTTGAGACAGAAATTACATATAAACTGGTATAAATTATCAGAAACCAGTTGAAAACTAACACAACGGAAGTTCAGTACACATAAACCACTGTCAAAATGGCCAAAACTTATTTAGGATAAATCTAGATGGATGTAGCGTCAAACTTAACTGATTTAGGTTAAATTGGTTTATTGAACTTATGTCCAAAATCCCCTCCAGGTTCAAGTTAACTCACAGTACCCCAGCATCCCAAGAGGTTTTGCACCTCCCCCACAAAGCCCCTCTCATAGGGTGGGCAGCTTAGCTTGGGCCAAGCTGTCTGCTCCAGCTGAGCAGGGAGATGTGTGCTGGCAGCCCCCGGCTTATGGCCTGAGCCAGAGTAGGCATGTGGCTGCATTTCTAGAATCAAAAATGAATGTCTGCTCACTTGCTTATTAGTCCAATCTGCACAGTTTAAACTAACCTGTGGAGATTGAACTGATTCAGGTTTGGGCTTTTTGACTGTCTGTATGTAGCCCAGGAGTCACTGTGTTTCTAGGGACCTCATTGCACAGGACACTTAGCATGCTTTTTATTTAGATTTTAGTAAGCATTACTATGAGTTAGGGCATGTTATGAGCAGTCGCACAGTAATACTTACTACACTCTGGACAGGGCTGGAGCTGGCTGTGCAGTCAACAAACAGTTCCAGCCCCTGCACCACACCAGAGCCAGTGAGGACAGCATGTATTATCTCTGTGGAGCAGTCCTCCAATATCTGAACATGCATTACTTAATACCATCTGGAGATACTCCTCCTGTGAAAAATACTAACTTTGCTACAATGTGAAGGCACTTAGCAAGTTCTACTGCTCAAATGTGCAAACATGTAAGGCATAATATGTATCTGTCTTCTTCCCGGGTAGTGTTCACTTATTCCTGGTCTTTCTCAGCAATAAATTCCTGCCATCCTGAGTCTCCCAGTGCTAACTAAACTACATTGGCAAGTGGTGGTGAATTGCTCAAGCCAAGTCTTTACCCATTTCTGGGCCTCTAAGTGCCTTTCCTTCCTTGTCTAGGGAAGGAGATAATTGTTAGCAAGTTCAGACCCATGTTCAGGTAGTCTATACAAGGGGAGTAAGATGCTACTTTATTATTTGCTTGTGTGACCATGTAGCCCGAGTAACAATCCAGCCCATAATAAGCCAAAGGAATGGTGAATGAACAAAAACATACAAAAAGAAGAGATTCAGGTGAAGATGGGTTTCAGGGGAGACCTTCTCACCACAAACTCCAACCAGATATCCTCATATGCCACCTCAATTTCTTCATAATGAGAAAGAACATGAAAGATGTCTGTGCCTATGGTGGTTGATCTCATCCCAGTCTCTCTTCAGTCCCATTCCCAGTAAAGACCCACATATTTCATCAGATATGCCCCCCACCCCCCCAAAAAAGTACCTCCCTTTCTTAAGAACACTAGTACATTTTTTTTTCAAAATAAATATACAAGGGAAAAATATCCAAACTTCTGAATTTCATCTGTTTCTAAATAATGGGTATGCCTCTGTTTTGAATAGATTAAATTTATTCTAGGAAAGTATCCCCCTCAGAGACCCCCTCACCCCCAAACATTACATTTGCTTGATGTAATTTGAAAATCTTCTGAAAAGATGTTTTCAGAGAATAAGCGCTAATGTCAGGGTTTGGAGTTTAATTGTGGCTATGTTGCACAGCTGCACTGACAGATTAGTGCTAACACCAGTCTGTTCAGAATTTATTCCCTCATCTAGGTTTTCAGGAAAATTAAATTTGAGGAAGTTGTGTTTATCAACTTCCTGGCTTACTGTCAACAGAGAATGCTGCATTCTTTTTTAACTCTGAGGTGCTAATTATGGTTTTCTCAGACTTCAATATAAATGAAAAGTATTTGGCAGTTGCCAACAGCTTTGCACAGTATGATAATGCCTTTTATGCAGCTTTGAGGTTCTCTGAGCATGAGTTTGTGATTTTAGAGCTTATGACTATTTTATATAAGCCTTGTGTGGACTGGAAGATATGACCTGCAGTGGTTGCTGCCAAAGAACCCTATTTCATAGACGAGCATTTGGTTTTGGAGAATATAGAACAAACAGTTTCTGAAATTTGCGATGGCAGTGTATATCTGAAATACCAATCCTGTCTGAAAATGGAGCATGAAAAGGTTGATCTTTAATGCTTTTTTGACTGTCATGTTAACAAAAAAAAGATGAACAATAAGCTGGGATGCACCTGTCAGTTTCTTTCTTGTTTTGTAAACTTTGGAAGACTTTAATGTTGGTTAAATCATGCAAGTAGCATGGCTTTATCCCTGCATACTGACAATAATGATCAGTGGACTGGGGGTTCTACCAAGAAACTAAAAGACTCAGCTTTCAACAGAGACAAATCATAATTTTTGTCCTCTAGAATAGAATTAAAGAGCAGTATTTCATGGTTGGTGTTTTATTTATTATTTTAAATTGCATAGCTGTGGATATGAACTGATATGAAATTAGGCACATCATTCAAAAAGTTGCACTTTGGCTCTAACCCCTGCTTCAGAAACCACACAAGAGCTGGAAGCACACATAGAATGGAGATCCCAAAGGCTGACATGACAGGAGGAAGGAAGGAACCCTGACAAAGGCCCCAGAAGTGTTATTTCATAGAGGAAAAAAAGCTGGCCTCTGCATTTTGGTTTATGAATACGCATGTTGGCTCTCACTGAGGCCTGGCTGGGGCTAGCTTTGGCTCTCTGCAGGGGGCTGGGGCTGGGGCTGGGGCTGGGGTAGGTTCTGTGCCCTGCCTTGGTATAGCGGTTGGGTCACAAGCTTCCTGGAGGCTATCATTCAGAAGCCCCCACTAAATTACTGCCTGGGGCTGTTGCTCTCTTACCTCACCCTACTTATGCCCCTGGACTGAGAGAAGTTATAGGTATCTTAAGTCCACTACTGAGGAATTAGAGCCCAGCTGTTTGTCTCTTCCAACAGCAGGAACTGGTTTATATTTTCATTTCATAGTCGATTTTAAATCTTGAGGGTTTGTCTTGAAAATCTGTGAAATTCCCATCCACCTCTCAGTTCTGGGGGAATATATTATTAAAAAGAATGCTCTGAATTTTTTTTCTGTTTCTGTTGTACAAGTACCTTCTATTTTAAAATTAGTCTTATTTGTAAACACTCTGTCTCCTTCATGGCAGTCTCCCAAAATAATATAATGCCTGACTTCCCAGACACAGGCATATCTGGGTTCGACGTGTAATGGTGATGGGATTACTTACAATGTTCACTTCCTCCTTCCTCTTGATTCTATTTTTTCAGTGCCTGCATTCAGTGGCTACCCTCCTGAGAGTACACAAATGCTGCATACAGACATTTGGGAAGGTTAGGCAGAGGTGAGATGACATGAAAAATGGCACCCAATCTTAGTTTTCCCAGATGTGGACCTTACACTACTTAGGCAGATCTGCGTCTGAACTTTACAGAAGGTCAGGACACTTAGATTAGTTCAAAAATGGCCTACCCAATCTAAGTTAAGTGTACCTCTGAGGTA
>NW_017729031.1:76934460-76939202 GCF_001723915.1 Gavialis gangeticus
GTCTGAACTGTACAGAAGGTCAGGACACTTAGATTAGTTCAAAAATGGCCTACCCAATCTAAGTTAAGTGTACCTCTGAGGTAATCGAATTTAGCTAAGGTCTGGTGAGACTGACCTGTTCCCAACACAGCTCTAGGGCTGGGAAAGTCCAGCCTCTGGCCCCAACCCCAAGGCAGAGCCTTTCCTATGGCCTCCCTGGCACCAGGCTATTTTTATCCCCTCAACCCCTCCCCTGCACCCCCAGATAGACAGGCTCAGCCAACCAAGTCCCCCATCCCTCAAGCCACTCCCAGTGCTGGCTGTCTCAGAGTTCAGTGATGCTGGGAACTGAGAAAGTAAGTCAGGGTGGGGGGAGGGGCAGGAGGGATGGGGGATAGGTTTGCCAGGGGTCATTGTTTGTCTGGGATGAGGAGTCAGGGGGCTAAAAACAGCCCCTGATCCTAGGGGGTAGAAGACCCATTCCCCCAAACTCCCACAAAGACCACACAAGTCCCTCTGATCCCATCAAGCCCTCCTAGACACCAGCAAGCCCCCCACAGACCCTGCCTGCCTCCCGACACTCCAGTCCCCCCGCAGACTTACTTACTTGCTCCCCCAATCTCCCAGATCTCCCTATCTCCCCCCAGAACCTAATTTCCCTCCCGATCCCCCCAACTCCTCCCCCCCACCAGCTACCCTCCTTATCCTGACTTACCTTAGATTGGGTGGATATTTTTTACATGATCTAATCTCCCTGAATGTCTGTATGCAGTCAAAGAAGAGTAGCCTCCAGGGATACCTAAAAACACCTACTGTGCAGCAAATACAGTGCTTACTTTTCCCCTAGAACTTTAACCACACACAGAATATGGGGATGAACAATTATTTCTCACACATGAGAGGAATGAGAGCTTATTTGGATTCCCAAAGATGTTTGTTATGTGAAGCATCCTTGTTCCCCACCCAAACTGTGGCATATATGCTTTTTCAAAGTCGGTTCACTTCAATGAGATCATTGGCAAGCCAAGTTGTAGAAGTATTGTCAGAACATGTAAAAGAAATATGTTCCTCAGAAGGAAAGGAAATTTGTCTACTGCTTGGGGTTTGACCCTGTGTCTGTTGGTCATTACTGTCCATTTTTGATTTGATGGAAGCAATCTGCTACAAAATGTGTCTCCTTTTTGCTACATTTCTCCATTCTATCATAGTGTCACTACTATGTATTGTAGGGCTTGTCTAGTACCCGACACACTGGCGATGACAGGGTAGGTCCCTGTATGAGTGCCACCCACGTGTTCTGGTAGCTGTTCCTCTCACCTGCCACAGCTTGATTGTTCTTCTTGGCAGACAGCTCCTGGCAGGTGACTCTCTGGTGACTCTCTGGATCCCACACCCTGATTTCTTCGTGAGGCTCCAACCTCTCCTATACCCCACCCTTACCACATCCAGGGCCTGAATGGATATTAGCATCTTGAGGTCTAGGCCATAGATTATACCTTCTCATCTTGCAGTCAAACAGTCTTTGGTACAAGCCCAGACCAGTGGCCAACTCCTTGGAGGCCGTCTCTCATGCCTTGAATCAGAATCAATATTAAACCATCTCTGTCTTGAGATAATAGCTCCAGCTCCTCGCTGCTTCCCCATAGTATTACTGGGGCACCCTCTGGCAGGTTGCCACCCCTTCCTGCCTTGACCCCATGTGATCTGTCTGGGATTTTCCAGGCAGCTCTTACCAACACTCCAGACATTCATCTCAGTGTCCTTGGCTTGATTCCCTTTGAATGTGGCCCCTCTGCTGCCATCATTTTGTGCTGCCATGCCACAGCCACTCTTTTGTGCAGCTCAGTTCCAGTCTTCTGCCCCACCTCTGGGATCCCTCCGCTGTGTGCCTCCACTATGAAACACTGCCCTTTCTCAAGGGCCTCTGTGCTGTACACCACTCTCCCCCGTGGCTTGGCGGTGTCCCACAGCCCCACCTCCAGGACCTCTCCACCAGGTGTCTCTGCGTGGTACTCTGCCCTGCCTGAGGGGCTTTTCCACTACTTGTCACAGCCACGGGACTCTCTCCCATCCCCAGGGTCTGTTTGCCACTGTTCTCTCTCCAGCATGGCCCTCTTCCCCATTCAGCCTTGCCACCCAGGGTCCTCTACTTCCTGCCACTCCACAGCCTGCCTTTTCATGGGCCTGCTGCCCCCAGCAGGCCCCGCCCCTTTTCTCTGCCAATCTGCAAGGTCACGCTGCTCCAGAAGTGGCTTGGTGGAGCCTCCTGTGCCAGACCCAGCTCACCGCTGGTGTTCATCACCTCTCCTAAGGAGAATGATGGGGGGAACCATGGTGGACTGTCTCTTCCCATACAGTTATGGCCAATTTTTCTTTAGCATTTATGGAATAGAAGAATACTGCTATGCCTCAAACTTTCCCATCTCACTGGCTGCACAACTGTTCCTCTCTGGCCTTCGATTATGTTTTGTGCCTCCCACTTTTCATGTCCGGTTTCTTGTCATCGAATTGGTATTTATTGAGAGTTTATCTACATTTTATATTTCAGTTATGTGTTGTAATCTGCTAGTGTGATAGTACTATGCAAGGATCATTGGAGTCAAGGTAATTTCTGATAAAGATTTGTTCTTCCCAGAGACTAATGTAGTAGTAGTGTTTTAAGTGCTGTTTTAGCATCTTGACCATCTTAGCAAGTTTGTTTGCTCAACTGATAAGACCATTGCTGAGCCCAGAAAGGGATGATAATATGGGAGTGGATCAGATTCATGAGTCAGATAAATGCTTCAGGAAGGATCTCTTGTGCCTCAGATACAAACCAAGGGATTACAAGATCTGTAAACATGTGCAAGTGAGTTTGTACCTCTATTCCCCAATTGAAAAATGAGGATACTACTTCACCAAGGTATTTATATTAATTCATGCTGAAAAAACAGTTTGAGATCATAGAAGGAAGGGACTCCATAAGCATAAAGTATCATTAAAATTGATTTCAAGTGGATTTTTAAATCTCACAAACTGGATGAAAAGCAAATTATATTAATGATAGCTGCTAGTGGTAAATGGTTAACTGAAGTTACTACTAGTAGCCATTGCTAGCAAAGAAGAAATTGTGCACTCCACACCTAATGACAATTAATTTATTGAATTATGCCTAGCAGAAATCCAAAAATAGGATGATCTGCCTAAATATGGTAGCAAGAAAAGATTTAAATCTTTTGCACTATTTTAGCCTTAACCCTCACTACATGTTTAACTGTAAATGCGTGACTAGCAGAGCTAGACAAAAATGTGTTTTCAATTTGGTGGTTGAATCAAAGCAAAAAAAAACTTGGTTCAGATTAAGCAGAAACAAATATAGAGGGATTTCAACACAAAAAAAATTATTTTGATCAGTTTAAAATGCTTCTTTCAATTTATAAACAAAAGATATTAAAATTTTAAAGTATAAAACATTTTAGCATTTCTGAAATGAAATGTTTCATATTTTAATGTCAAAATGAAAGTTTTTGACATTTCAAAAATCTCCCCTCCATATTTTTCAGTCCAAATTCATTTTTGTTAAAATTTGCTCTTCATTATTGTTATAATTATCATCCATCCTTAACTAAAGGACTGGTGGCACAATAAACCAGATATTTCTGCAAATGACTGTTCAGCGTCAATCTTGTTGCATGGTTGATCCCTAATTGCATTCTTTTATATCCTTAATTTCACTCGCTTCTTGATCTCCTCCTCCTCCTCCTTTCCACGCATCCTTGAACAATTGTCTTCTCTAGGCAGTCCTTTTTTTTTCTAACCACATATCCAAAGAATTTAATTTCCTTCTACTAATTGTGTTGATGAGGTTTCTTGTCACACAAATCTTCTGCAATACACATTCATTAGCTTTTTTGTTTTGTTTTGTTTTGTTTTGTTTTTTGATGCCCACAGAATTCTCAATATTTTATATAACTGCATTTCAAATGCTTCTAGCATCTGAATCTCTCTTTTTTCCTAAGGCACATATAATTGCTAACCCTTCTATTCCTCCAGATCATTGATATATTTAACATGATTTTTTTCTATGCCTAATTTCCTTTGAATGCAGGTTTTCCTTACTTTATGTGGGTTCTCTATGTGAAAAGTCATTCTTATAAGATAACCCTTTTTATACCAAAAATTCATTATACTCGAGGTAAATTCACTCTTATGCAATCAGTTTGGTGGAAGCCTGTAGTCACTTGCTTTGTGTGGTGCATTGTGGGAGTGATGCACACCAAAATATAGTCCCCTGTGTGGATCTGTGCTCCTTACTCATTGTCTGTGACACTTGTTTCTGTAGTTGCCATCCCCATTATAATAGTGCCCTGTGCTTGTGTGTACTGTCTGCTGTTGGTGAGTACCAAAATTGCCTTGTGAAAGTGGTAGAAATTAGGGCTGCGCAAAGCTTCAGGTGCTGATTCAATTCAGAGGAAATTCAGCCTGATTCAACGGCCGAATCTCCAAATCCGAATTGAATCAGAAGACCAATAAAAAGGTCCGAATCAATTCACAGCTCTCTGAATCTATTCAGAAAAGATTTGGAGAGCTTTGGAGATTTGGGTAGTCCCTGCTCGCCACCACTGGGAGCTGGACCTGGACTCCATGCAGGTAAGTACAGGGAGGGGGGCTGGTGGAGGGGGAAGGGGACCATAGGTGGACCATCAACAGGCTCCATTCCCTGCCTCCTCCCCCATACCTTTGAGTGTCCCCTGACCCCCGCCTGCTCTCCCAGCCCCCCCCCA
>NW_017729031.1:76939255-76958664 GCF_001723915.1 Gavialis gangeticus
CTGCCCCACCTGGCCCCAGCTCCTGGTTCTTCAAAAAAACGCAAAAAATACCCATTTACCAGCTGCTGCCAGGCAGGGGTGCAATTCCCACTGCCCCCCACTGCCCCACACTGTGTGGGGGGCTCTTCCACAAGCCCCCATCCCCCGCCTACTCTCCCAGTGCCCCGCCCCATGGCTGCCCCACCTGGACCCAGCATCCCAGCTCTTTTAAAAAATAAAAAAGCCCCATACTCACCGGCTGCTGCAGTGGCCTTAGGGCTTCTGGTGGCATGTACAGGATTAAGTGAGGGAAACCTGTATTCTTCCATTATCTCAGTGGGGACCAAACTTTTTGGCATTAACCCCACACTCTCCCCAAGTGATCACTTTCCCCTGCCAAATCAGCTGCTTTGCTTTCTTCTCCCTGCCCTTTGCTCTCTGCCTTATCTTGGTGTCTTGGTTTCTGCTTCTTGCCCTGTGTTTCATGCCCAATCTGCTTCTCTGTTTTCTGGTCCCTGCCCTATCTGTTACTCTGCTGGTTGCCCCCTCTCCAATCTGCCATATGTCACATACAGAGGTTGCCTGTGCTGCTTGTGGCACTCATGCAGCAGGTTGGCCACCCCTGAATTATCTGATTTAACGACTGATTCATAATACAAAAACTCTTAGTGCTGCTTAAGCTCTTCCATGAGAACTCATGTTTTGTTCTTCTTTTTTATGGCTTTCATAAAGAAGGTATGGCTTTTTGCCTTTCAGATACTGAGAGTCCATATTCTATTTTCCTTCTGTGTGAAACCCACATCCTAAAGTTCCCAAGGTGATCAAGGGTAGATTGTCAAATCATGTATTCACCTGCTGCCATGTTAAGACCTCCTCTAAAACCTTCCAGTACTTTCCTCATTTTCATATATGCCAAAATGCTGAATAGATAAAGCAATAACATGTAGCTTTGTCTCACACTTGCCCTGACTGCAAACCATTTTGATTTATATTTACTCCTGGCTTCTGGTTGTACTAGAGTTTATAGTTTACTCCCTAGCAATAGTTTCCATTCATCTAATAGCAGTTTGCTATTCAATTCAGCTTTAGGGATTGGTTCTATGGGAAGTACTCAAAAGTTTTTCTGACCAGAGTTGCATGGTCAGGTTAGAAGTTCTGGTTCTAGGAGTATTAACACTGTAAACATTTTCCTTCCAAGTTTAAAGAAATTTATTGGAGGGAAAAAGAACAACAAACATACAGTATAGATGTAGTTTTTTCACAATGTTGTAGTATGTGTAATAAGAGTTCTACATGCCTTTTCTAGGTTTCCTCTATTGTGAGTCTGAATGACTACCTGGATAGGAAGACTTGCCTATTGAAACATGTCTTCTCAAGATTTATGTTTCTCCTTTTAACTTCTTGCTCTTTGCCATCTGCTGTGAAAAAAGAAATAAGTTGTGTTTTTGATAAGTTAGTAAGCAGTCTCACTGGAGGAATCTGATTTCCTCTGGTGAGTTAAACAAGCATAACTACATGAGAAAAAGTAAGAAGGGGGGATACATGTTTCTCTGGGGGTTGATGACATTTCAAAACAGGGAGGTAAAAGTGTGCTTTCAGGCAATATACAGCAGTAGGAAGATCATACTATATCTGATTCAAAACAGGGCAGACAGTGCTTTCTCTGCATATGCCATGAAACATCAACTGACATATGTACTAAGTGCCAAAGTAGAAAATTTTCTGATTTCATCTTATGTGCAAACTTTTGCACAGCTGCGCTCATCCTCTGCCAAAAATGTATTCTTCATTCACTTCTTTTGTTCTTTTCAATAGAAAATGTGATGATCAACATAATTTTATTTTGCATTCTATAAAAGGAAATTCAAGCTTGAAATGCACCGATTTTTATGTAGGTACCTGGCCATATACTTTAAACAATAATCTTTCACTTATGAGCAAGTTAGAGAATTAAAGTGCTTTAGTTACCTTGGTAAAAAAAAAAAAAAAAGAAGAATATGATCACTTCAAAGATACAAATCTCAGCATACCTAGATGTTGAGAAAGGAATATGGTAGATTTGACTCTTGATCTGAATGGATGACACTGGTTTCATCTACATACAAGCTTTACTGCAGAGTTGACGAATTAGCTCCTGAGTAAAGCATCACAGTCTACCCATGTGCCCATATTAGGATGCAGTAAATTAATTAAACCCACTATAGGATAGTACTGCCCAGGACAAGTACTATCCTACAACAGAGTAATTATGTGCACTCAAATGTACATGTATACTGTAACGGGGATTGGCTGAAGCACAAGGGTGCTACAGTACACAGCTGCCTGCCGCCTAATCTCACACTGTAGTACCCTTGTGCCCCAGTCAGCCCCTCTGCCTCCTAATGCCACCACCCAGAGCCCAGGGCTGATCCCCCAGACCCCCTGCCAGGCCAGGGCTGCTCTGCCCCAGCTCAGATTGCTGCAGTCTCGAGCACTCGTGAAGATGATGTATCCTGGAAGCAGCTGACTGCATGAACTGCACCGGAGTTTATTCAAGTGCATTAATAGCATGTGTAGATGTGCTCACAGAGTGTAAAATTAAACCTGCACCTTCCACTTCCTGTATTTGAAACTATTTGTCATTTCTTTGAAGTCTATGCCCATAATTCACAAGAAACATGTGATTCATTCTAGCACTAGATCTCTTTTAGATCACTTTTTCAGAAACATACCATTTTCTTTATGCACAATGAGCTTTACATTTTTCATGAATCCACTATATAGAGATCACAATATCCATCAATATAAAAAAACAGAAGTGAGAGGAATGTGTGAGATTCACTCCTTTTGGTGCACCCTGTGAATTTTACAAATATGACTTGTTCTGCCTTCACAGTATCATTGTTATTCATGACAAAATAAATATTAATAAATGAAATAAATAGACCACATTGTAAAACTTGTATTCAAATGATCAAAAATGCTATGGCTCAACTTCACATGTGGAAATAAAAAGAAAAGGATGTTGAATTTTTAATCAGAATTGTGTTTGGTCTGCATTTTGAAATGTGTTTTGTTATGCCTTTTATATACAAAGATCAGTCATGTATCAGTCAGATGGCTTTTGTATCAGATTAAGGAACAACAAAAAAACCCAAGAAAACAGAAACCAAAAGAAATGCTGGATTCTTCTTTTCATACCAGTGTAACCCCTTTAATTTTGATGGAGTAACTTCAAAGAATCCAGATTATCACCACTGTAAGTGAGAGCAGAATCAGGTACAAGGTCTTCATAGAGAGATAGAGGAAGGACTGTGTGATTCACTCAGTGAAATTTTTCATCTTGAACTTAGTCTCCAAAGGGAATTACCTCTCAAGTCCATGTTACTATAGTCAGAAGCTACCATGAAATTTGACTGTATATATTGTTCTGTCTTGAAGATTAAGATGATACAAGTGCCGATAAAGTCAACGAATAAATGGAGTCTCTAGAAAGCTATTAAATGCATAAAACATGAAATGTGCATCAGAAAGTGATAGTGAATCCCATAGGGCAGGGATCAGCAACACTTGGCCCACAGGCTGAATCTGGCTTGCAAAGTTACTGGATCCAACTCACAGAGACACAGACTTTGCCTGTGCCCATGCCCAGGGCTGGGGAGCTGGAAGCTGTGTCCAGCTTCTCTGTACACCCCCTTCCTCCCCAAGCCTACAGCATGGGCACAGCTTCTAGCCAGTGAGGAGCCACCACAGGGCCAGGCTAGTGTAGGACAAGAGCAGGGAAAAGCAGAAGCAACATGAAAGCAGGTTTCAGTTTCCTGGCTCTGGCTCAGCTTCCCTCCAGCTGGAAGCTGCACTGGCAACGCAGCTGGGGAATGGGAGGCTGGGAGAAGCAGGGATGGAGCGGGCACAGCTCCCAGCTGCATGGCTCTGGTGTGGGTACAGAGAAAGCCCCTCTTCCCTGCCACTGATCCACGACCAAAGCCACCCAGGCTCTGTTGAACTGAAGTCACGCTGTTCAGGCTGTGGCTTGAAAAGTTTGCTGGCTTCTATCCTAGGGACACTTTGAGGCTTCCATAAAATTAAGATAAACTTTTCCTATCCAGCTTTTTGGAACCTTTGAGTACAAATAGCATAACTCAGGAAATGTGCCTCTGTCCCAGTTGTTTGGATCAAAACTTCCCCAGAGGGGTGTTTAAACTAAGAATTTGGTTTAGATCCCTCTTTAAATAAAATTTCCAATAATTTGTGCTGGCACTTCTTATAATTACTATATTATGAATATTTAAATATTTAGGAGTATTTACTGAGATGCTTGTGTGTGGATGAACTGGTTCAATTATTGTGTAAGATTATTAAATAGAAGAATCTTTCTTATTAAGAGATAATTATGATGTCCTTTTAAAAATGAATATTTGATCTTTGCAACAGGCTATGCTCATAGAATATTTAAATTGTTTCTGGATTAGAGAGATGTGTCAAGTCAATTTACATTCCAAATACATATGGGTAGCTGCCTCAACTAATCTGATATCTGCACAGGAATTGCCCTTAATGATCTGAAGAAAAAAACTCAGGACTATAACTTGACCAGGATTTCTGTCAACCAATGCTTTAAGTGCTATAAATTTCCTTAAATTTAATCATTCACTTTGCAAAAAAAAGAAAAACATTCTTTAGTCACCCAACAAAGGTGAAAAACAACTACACATAAGAAAGAGAAGTCAGCTAAACAAAATCCTCATCCAGTTATTCATTTTCAAAAGAATAGCCTGAAAATATATAAACTGTTTCCATAGTGAACACACATTACAAAGAAAATTAACAAATTTAAACCTCTAAATGTTTTAGGAAAGAACCTCTATACAAAACTATTGCTAAATTGAATGATCTGTCTGAAGAATGTTTTCAGTGCATCACCTTAGTGCAAGAGCTCATAGTGAGTATGGAAACAAAGGGGAAGAACAGACATGTCAAGTGACTTAGAAATTTTTGGCAGCTGAGCCAAGCTGTTAAAAGAGGGAGGCCACATTACTGGAAAGGAAGGGAAAGGCTGGGTCCAGCTAGCCATATTCTGACTAAAAAAGCAAAGAGATAATCTGTTTTGCAAAAGGCGAAGTTTTTAGTCTGCAAGCAAAGAAAAAAGGACCATAATTCTGGTGTACTTAAAGGCAACAGCAAAAGGAAGCTGCAAGTAGGGTGCATACCAAATTTAGATCTATTAACCACTCACTCCCCTAGGACAACAGATCACCTCAGATGCTTTGAGTCTACAGAAAATATCAAATCTGTGACAGAGCCTGTAGCATATCATCAGACTGATTCTCATTTGAAAACAAGAGATGCAATTATAAGATGTAAGGTCCTCTCTTCACCATCTAGGAATATCATTGGTGTGTTCAATGGCCTTTATGCACAAGTGAGTAAAGACTCTTTTTCATAGGCCTGCAAAAGCAGAGCCTGGAGAGAGAGAGCAAGAAGCAAACAAAAATAAATGAAAAGATTGTGGAAGGCATAGACACTTTACAGAGTATGTGATGTGGACTGTTTAGGGGGAAAATGTGATTAAGACAAAATGGGATCCAGGAGCAACAATGAAACAGCTTGCAATAGGAAGGAGAAAACTGCCTCATTTCTTAGGACACTGGCTAATTCCAAATTTATGTAATCCCAAGAGTCCTCTGGCAAAGTAGATCCTCATCCCACCCACTGCCAGGAATGCTTCCTCATCCTGACCCTTGCAGCTAGCTGGTTGAAAGCTAGGGCATGCAGGAGAAGTGGCCAGCCTGGAGATGGTGGTTTTACTTACAGGAAGGGCAGGCTATAAGGCATTGGCACCCACCTATTGTGCTTGAGTCCCACTAACTAGACATGGGATCACATCAGAGTCTAATCTTTCATATCAAGTTGTCAAGAAAACTTTGACAACTGTGACTTGAGCATAACCAATCTGATGATATCTGAGGTTTTTAACTCAGAAATGGGAGGGAGTATAACCAGGAAAGAAGCTGCCTGACCCCACATCCAACTAGAGAGATTTTTGACACGGCACACAAGGTCTGGTGTGAAGTGCACTGTCTTAGAGAAGAGATATCTATCTAGATAGGACTCTTAAGTATTTGTTCATGATTCATCCCTGACAAAAGGCATAGATAAATAAATAGAAAATGTCAAGTAAATTCAAAGGGGGAAAGGGAGTTGGAAAATAAAGGATTGAGTAACAATGCTGTATCTTTGGTTTAAAATTCTACCAAAAATGAGAGAGAGGATAAATGCTGATGGAAAGACAATCAGGTAAATAAAGTTTGGCCAAATCACCAAATCTGAATCAAATCAGGAGACCAATTACAAGGTCCAAATTGATTCAAAACTCTCTGAATCAATTCAGAAAAGATTCAGAGAGCTTCAGCAATTTGGGCACACCCTGCTTACTGCAGCAGGGAGCTGGACCCGGACTCCATGCTGGTAAACAGGGGGCGGGGGAGGCTGAAGGAGGGGAGAGGGGACTATGGGGGGACCCCTGCCAGGCCCCATCCCTTGCCTGCTCCCCCAACCTCCCTGATTGTCCCCTGACCCCTACCCACTCTCCCAGCCTGCCCCCATGGCTGTTCCGTCTGGCTCCAGCTCCCCACTTTTTTATTAAAAAATAAAAGCCCCTACTCACCTGCTGCTGCCAGGCAGGGGGGCAATCCCCACTGCCCCCCATTGCCCTGCATTGCATGGGGGGCTCTGCCATGAGCCTCCCAACTCCAACCTGTGCTCCCAGCTGTTTAAAAAAAAAAAAACCCCACTCACTGGCTGGTGCAGCAGCCTTGAGTCTTCTGTGGGCTCATGGCAGAGTCCCCTATGTAGCATGGTGCAGGGGGAGCAGCAGGGATCGCCCCCTGCCTGGAAGGAGCCAGTGAAAGGGGGCTTTTATTTATTTATTTTTTTAAAGAGCCAGGAGCTGAGGCTAGGCGGGGCAGCCATGGGGGAAGGAGTCTGGGAGAGCAGGGGGGTTGGTGGGCTTGTGGAAGAGCCCCCCCACACGCCAGGGAGCAGCAGGGATCACCCTCCCCCCCCACCCAGCTTGTCAGCAGTCAGTGAGTGTCAAGCTTTTTTTTTTTAAGAGCCGGAAGCTGGGAAAGTGGGCGGGGCAGCCATTGAGAGTAGGTGGGGGATGGGGCTGATTCAGAGATTCGGCTGATTTGGCTGCGGCTGAATCTCCAAATCAGATTTGGCTGACTTGATTCAGGTCAGTGATTCAAATCACCAAATCAAATCACTGTGCCCCAAATCTGTCAAATCCGAATCTGAAGCAAACAGCAGCCACTTTGCACAGGCCTACTAGTTATGCTAAATCCAGCACCACCTGAGTTTTTGAAGGAAAGTGTGTAGTGCTGTTTGTGTTAAACATAGTTCTGTCTGCATGTGTTACACGTGCTCTGAATGTGCCTATTGGATAAGGGCCCCTCAAGTCCTTAGGCATCCTTGTGAATCCTAAACTGCCTTAGGCCTAAAATAGGCAATTAGATATTCTGCTCAGCCAAGAGAAACATTGTTCTACTCTTGAACAGTATCAGAAATTTAGGCAGCTAGGTAAGTTTTTGAGTAAAATTTTAAGCACCTATGGTATCTCAAGGTACATTTATCCTGCAATGGCAAACTTCCCAGCCCATCCACTCAAACTCCATGCGCATCAACTCTAGAAAGGAATTGGTGAGGATACTTAAGGAACAAGAACAATCACAATGTAGACCTAGCTGTAATGAGAAAATATTACTTTAGGAAAGACAAAGATTCTTGTAAGAAATGAAGGGTTTTGGGGGGAACATCTGCCAGCATAAATTTCACTGTAAACCACCAAGGAAATTAACAATATTATTAAATGTGATATTTGAACTTTTATAAGATTTTCTCTTGTATTAATATCCACCTATTTAACAAAGTTTATTTTCAACAGTATTAATAGTGGTGACTCATAAGCCTAAAAGCTTAATTTTGTTAGATAGATAAACTAAAACCAAACATAAAATAGCCTATTATGTGTGAAAGGATTGTGTCATGTTAATTGAAAACAAGCTGGAACTAAGCTAAATTGCATGAATATTTAATCTTTCTTTCCTACACAAAGGTTGCTGGTGGATGCAATTTTATACACATTTTTTAAGCAGAAAAACCATGCTATTTACTGTCTCAGCTTTGGTGAATTCTAAGCAGCCCAGTGGCCTGAAATACTTATATAAATAAGAGTATTTAAAATTCCTAGGCGCTGTTTCTTTAATGCATTGTTGTTATAGATGAGGTTTAGTTATTTTGGGGAGAAAATCTGACAACATAGGCCACCTATACATGTGCTCCAAGGTGGGGGGGAAGGGTTAATTAGAGCAGCTCTGAGGAGCTGCTGTAATTAAAATGCCCACAGAATCTCACATATTCAGAATCCCACATTTCAAAATGGTGGTGGGCTTGCTTTAACTAAAGTTTGTTTTTTAGTTAAGGCATACCTGTCACTATTTTGAAATGCAGGACACTTAATACATAAGATGCTGAAGTTTTTGATTGGAAAACTCCAGCAGACTCAATTAATCGAGTGTACTGGATAGGCAGTTGTACCTATCTGTATGACTAGGGATTCACTGAGTTTGCTTTGACATGTTCTAATCAGAATACATAGGAGCACGTATAAAAGTGCTCTATGTGGAAAATAAAAACAAGCTTATTTAAAAAATACCCTCCTTCCTTAGTTTTGAGGGAATTTCAATTGAGAAAATTGAGCCAGGTGGACAAGCAAAGAAAATGGATTTGGGATAAAGTGGCTAGGAGGCAGGAAACACCAAAGTTTGCCTCCTCCTGGCCAGAAACTCACTAGTCTCCCCAAATTATGAATAGGCCATATTATCTACCTCCCTGTTAAATTTGCCCTGCCTATAGAAGCAAGAAGCAGATCTAGAGAATAACTTGTATGTGGATATTTCCTATGGCACACTAGAAATGTGGATAGGAGAGGCTGCATATCCAAGGGATATGTACTGTCTGCCATAACCCACCAATACAAGAGAGGGCGTGGGAGAGTGAAGGCATCATCAGAAAAGATAGGCGGAAACTGGCAAACTGGAGGCATCATAATAGTATTAAGAAGGAGGCTGTGGTGCTTGCCTGTGAGTTAGAGAGAACCTAAAGCTATACATGAGTCTCTGTTCCTTGGTGTAAGTATCTACATTCTCAATGTCATGAGTGACTGGTGCCTCCTGAATCTTGGGGGGCACCCGCAGAAGCTGCCAGTCCTGTCAGAGGCAGCACCATCCCTACTGACAGCATCAATGTGGGCTGCTGGGGGGGCACCAGCCCTGTCAGAGGGGGCGTGTGCACCCCCGTTCACCCCCTACCAGCAGTCACCTATGCTCAATGTGCTAAGTGTTAATAAAAGTAATGGTAAAATAAAATGGAGAAAAGACTAAAGTTAATTTTTTTATTTAAAAATAATACAATTGCTAAGCCCCCTAAAATACTCACTATATTAATTACAAGGTTCGCTGGGTCTCATGACACTTCTCAGTCCCTTGTCAAGGTCCTCTTTTGTCCATCCTTCAGGTTCAAATGCTGGTCAGCTCCACTGTTACAGTCTAAAAGTACAGATGCATGCAATACAAATGTACTTTTTTTTCCCCCAAAACTGGAATAGTTGATATCAAAAGCCTGAACCAACACTGACAGACATCAGTGGAAGAGTTTTTCTACTAATCTTGGGAGGTTCTATTTCAGCCCTGACTAGAAGTAAAGATTAGAGAAGAGAGTTTGGCCACTACCTTCTCCTTTTTTGCAGTTCCTTTAAAGAAACAAACTTCTTTTCATAATATCTCTTGTCCTGATATACTGTGAGAAGTGCCATTTCTCTGTACAGCTGCTTATGAAATTAGAGGAGAGTCTGAGAAGGGTACCTCACAACTTGACTGTCTTGGTTATGTGTAAAGTTGTGCAATTAATTCAAAGTGTGAATATCTACATGAGACACTAACTGTTCAGTAGCCTAATAATACTGTGCAGTAGCGCATCGCAGCACAGACGGTTAATATGCTACTGCCCAGTAGCATCACTTAAAAGATGTTTGTAAGCACTACTGTGCAGTAACTATGGTTACTGCACATTTATTTAGTGCTTGATTATAGAAACATTAAATGCAAAGTAACCACTACATGCTAATAAATGTAGATGCGCCAACAGAAAGTGAACCAAAAAATAGAAAACAAACATCTGCATTTGGTTTGGATCAAGGCAAATATAACCTTTTTACCTCGATCAAATCAAAAGCCATTTTTATTTGTTTTGTGTTAAGTTGAATGTTTCATTTGAACTAAAATGAAATACTTTGTTTTCAAGCATGTGAAAGGAAATTAAAGGCTAAATTCACAAAACTGCTGGAGAATAATAAGGTGTTATTCTCTTTATTTTAATCTAATAATTGGAAAGTGTACTAAACTTCATTTCCCAAAGAAATGCTTAGCATGGACTGAGTGTGTCCACACAGGGAGTTAGTGCAGAGTAGGAGATGCTCTCTAAATTCACTCCCTAGCGTGCAATATTGTAACTCCCTCATGGGGACAAGCCAGTATTTGCTTAGCTAAGAATAACAGCTTAGGTAGCAAGGAGGCAGCTAACATGCTGGTACATGTAATTAGTGTGCCCATGTGCCCTGTCCTATATCAGAAGAGGCTTGTGTGGGCCTGTAGCAGCAGTGTGTGTGGCGGGGGGAGGTATAGGGAAAAGAAAAATAGCTGGAGTCACAGTTGAGCAGATCTCTCTAGAAGAGCTTGTTTTGTTACTATGGAGACTAAACAGCATCCCTGAAGGGAAATGAGTTCTTCAGTGGCCAAGAAGGCTGAAAAAAAATCTGTGGCAGCAGAACTGGCATGGCTGAGAGCTCATTGTGAGGCTGACAGTGGCTGATACCTTGGCAAAGCCCACTCACCCATCTTCACAGAGTTGTGCACATGGGAGGGAGAGAGTGGGACAGAGCTGGCTCATTTCCTATAAGCTGAATTTCCTGTCTCCAGTGGTGCCAAATGGATATGTTTCCAGTAATACTGAAGAAATAAAAAGGAATTTCTATAGGTGGCTAGCTGACTGAGCTCCTGTGAAAGGATTGCATTCATATTGCAAGGAATTTATTGCATTATATGATGCTAGACCCATTTGTTTCATATTTTTCAATGTAAATGAACACCAGGGTTTTCCCTTAGGAAGACGGAAGGCTCTCTTCAGGTTTCCTTCGGCTCTCCCTGAGCAAATCAGTGCTAGGTGCAGTTGCCACCACCCAATGTAAGATCAGATTGTGTATTATCCCATTCCAATTGCCGAGGGATTGAAGGACAGGAGAAAAAAACCCTTTGTTGGAATCTAGGCAGAGTCCAAGGTTCTTATGTTCATTTGCAAGGTTGAGACAGGGAGTAGGAGAAGAATGAGAGTGACCACCTCCCCAAGTGAGCTCAAGTTATTCTGGATATTGCCGAAGCTCGCTTGACAAGATAAAGGATAGTTGTTGTAAACGAGCTCAGCTGGGATCAGGTTATGCTATAAAGGGACAGATTCAATAGGATTACTTTGAAGATTCTAGAAGATTTAAATCCCAGAGAAAAATAATAAATTTTGTGGGACAAGGGAGGAAAAACACCCTCACTAAAAATTTCAGGGCCTTCCAAGGTAGTAGATTCACTACTACAGGTTTCCCTTGATTTATGCGGGTTCCATATCTGCAAATTTGTTCTTATGTGATCAACCTTTTTCTACCTAAAATTCCTTATATGCAAGGTAAATTCACTCTTATGTTATCAGGGCTCCACTTCTCCCCACTCACCCCAGCCCCTGGGCTGTGCAGCCTGTGACACAGTGCAGACAGGTGGTGTTGGCTGCTCCTGGGTCTGCTGCAGCAGTTGGGGTGAGTAGGGAGAAGTGGAGCCCCAGGAGGTTCAGGGCACAGTGCAGCCCAGTGGCTACAGGCAGCTGGCATTGGCTGCTCCTATGGCCACTGCAGCAGGGACTGGGGTAAGTGGGGAGAAGCAGAAACCCCGGGCTACAGCAGGCAGCAAGGTGGCAGGGACTGAGTGGGCACGGTGCGGCGGGGAGTGGGTGAGGGGGAGCATAGCTCTTGCTGTTCCATACCCCGTGGGAGGGCTGCAGGCTGTGGAGCTATGTTGGCCTTTCCTGGGGAGGGGTGCAGGACCCTGGATCTCAGCACAGGACAACAGCAGGCTGCTGCTGCAGGCTGGAGCCAGCAGAGCCACTGGGCTCTACCTGGTGCTCAGCGGGCAGGTTGGGGTGCTACAGTGAATTTTGGGGTGGCCACAGCCCTCCTCAAACCACTGCCACCTGCCTGGAGTGCCAGGAAGACCCCAATGCCACTGGCAGCCCAAGCCTTGCGTGCAGGAATGAAGTGACAGTGATGGGAGTTCCCTTTATGTGAATTCCCTTTATGCAAATTCAATTTATGCACCATTCTCTGGGAATGCATGTACTGCATAAATTGAGGGAAACCTGTATTTTCTTTAGGACATGTGAAAAAAGGACATTTACAAGTAGCTCATGAGCTACTTCCTTGCACACAATGAAATATAGTGAATGACCAAAAAGACCAAGAAAAATTATTTATCTATTATTCTTCCTTTAACCTGCTATGAGCAGGGCAAGTTGCAACACAGGTGAAAGGCTCCTACCAAGTCAACTTTCTAGCTATTCCCAATGCCAGCCCAGACTTTAATCTTTGGATTTGTATTTTGAATGTCAATTTTATTTTGACAAGGCCAAGCCCCTGGGACTCTTAAGATCATGCTCAGCCTCTGGAGGTTCAGTGCATGGTCAGAGTGGTATGTGGATAAGGTTTCTGACTGACAGCTGGTAGACCATCTGGAAACATTTTTATCTGCATCAGGGATGGAATCAAGAAAAGATATTAACCTGTTCCTTTCATTTCAGGTTGGCTGGTGGTTTGGAAGCACTGTTAGCCAGCACTAAAATGGAGCAGAGGTTCCCAACATTTTTATGCTGAGGACAAACGAAACATGGACTGGAAGTAACCATGGACTGGCAAACTGTGGGCAGCTCAGGCACATACACATCCAAGCCAGCCTAGGCACATACACACACATACAACCCACCTACACATACACACAAGTAAGTTCCTAACTTGGATGGTACAGTGTGTATGTATGTGCTTGGGGTACCTGGGATATTTGGGGGAAGGTTAAGGTTGGAGAGTTAAAGTGTAGGAAGTAAAAGTTGCTAGAACCGAGATTAGAGAGAAGCTGGCTGAGGAACTGAGGCTTGGGGTTACTTAAGGTAGATTGGGGCTGGAAACTGAGGCAGACTGCTGAGCTATTGGGGGGGGGGGGCAGATAGGTTGTGGCAAGGGGGAGACAGCCAGGAAAGAGAGAGAGGCAGAAACCTGGGACCTTGGGGCTGGAAACAGGCTGACAGCTTAAAGACTGGGGGGGCAGATAAGTGGTGTCAAGGAGGAAACAGTCAGGAAACAGACAAAAACCCAACTCAGGGTTTCAAAATAACAGGTTTATTAAACAGACAACACACTACACAGCCCCATGAAGTTATTGGTTCACGCACTCACACACACACACACACACACACACACACACTCGCACATGCACTCACAATGGCAACAGGAGAAAGAGACTCAGTTAAAGGGTTGGAGTCCAGGTGGGGAAGAGAAGCAGAGTCCAAGTCCTTGGTTGAAGAGGAGGTAGGGAGTGATAGCTACCTATCCAGGCTGGAAAGGGGTCCTTATCCAGTAGGTGTTGTCCAGAGACGGGGTCACCGGCAGGGCCTCTGGGTGGATAGGTGGTGTGGCATGGTGCTGGTCCAGATGGAGACGGCGTCCCAAGGAGTCAGTCTTCACTACCCCTTTTATAGGGCAGACTACCTCTGATCTCCTATGGGGAGGGCTTGTCCAGGCAATGTCAGTCCTGTCCCAGAGGGCTCCAGGTGTTCTTAATGAGCATGTGCAGGATGGCACAATGGTGGGTTGCTTCATCTTTTGTTTCTTGAATGCTGAGGGTGGTTCCAATGGCTGGGTAGTTGGTCCAGGTGTTGATAGTTCGGTCATTCAGAGGGAGCTATTTTTAGACCTACTGCCATTGTCTCTCAAGCACCCTCATTCATCCCCATTCATTCAGGAGCCAAGATACATAGGTGGGGTAGGTATGAGTCATGGGTTACACAACCAGACCTGGGGACAGGATGGAGACTTGACAAACAAAATGGAAATTTGACACGTCTTATGCTAACTTACATATGTAGGCCTAAATCATATAGAACCAGTAAAACAGTAATATAGAACAGCAGAAATCAATATAAACATAATAATTATACAATATAAAGAAGGAGAAAAAACAAAACAAATCCAACTTGCTACCAAAAGAAAATGCTGAAGCTTATCCTATGTCTTAGCTCACCTATACTTATCTATAGGGAATAGAGAGAAAAAGAAAAAGTCAGAAATGATTGGGGAAGGGGAGGGAATGCATGCTAAAACCACCATCTTAGGGACAGCTAGATCCAACTCTTTTATAAAAGTAAATAAATAAATAGAACATTAATTATATGGGTCAGTTTCTAAAGCACTTCCCCAATTTTTCATTATGAAAAAAGGATCGCTTCCCAAAAAAAACTAATTAGGGTGCATGAGGGAAATGGGAATGCTTGGGGCTCATTGTTTCAACAAGGGCAAGATGTGATTGGATATAAAAAGGGATAGCAAAAATACCCAATTCTCTTGGAGTTCTTTTACATCTTAAAGACAGTAGCAAACTACAAGGAAAAGTTCAGGAACTGAAAAGGAAATTCTGAAATAAAAATGGATAAAAAATAAGCTACCAGTTGTCACTCCTTCAAGCATTCAGAGAAGGTGTAGACAGATATTTGCTGCTGAGGGCAGCAACTAGATGCGTTCAGATGCGTCAGATGCAACTAGATGCGTTCTTGCACTACAATCAGATTGGTCAAATCATCTAGAATAACATGAGTTCCATCATTTATATCGAGAGGGTTAAGAAATTTATTCAAATTTAAAATGGGCTCAAATTTGACCTATTTTCAAATGAAGTACTTCACTTCATGGTGATGGGGGGTGACTGGACACTTCATTGAATGCTCAAATACATCTACTGACCAGCTGAGTTATAAAATTATGTTACAAGTTTTATGAGGATGATTAACAGATTTCTAATACTGACCTGCCATTTCTTTTCATTTGATCAAAGAAGGTTCTGTGCCTGAAACACATGGAAAATATAGATTTTTTCCACCTACTTTGTCAGTTCAGATATACCTGACTATTTCTGGTTCTCAAATTAGCAGAGATGCAACATTAACTAATTATTCAGTGAATCAACTCATCCATGAATAATTCTGAAAGTAACATGACAACCCATACTTAAGGGATCTAATGAAATGAAATTCTATGTCTGATGCTAGTAATCAGGAAACTGGGAACAAACTTACTGTAGTTTTTACCAAATGCACATGGCAATGCAAACGTGTACATGGACTGTCAGCAAGGGAATAAACTTGAAGAAGATGAGTCTGATCCAACACCCATTTAAATCAATGAAAAACTCTGCTGACTTTTGTGAAATTTGGGTCAGGTCATAAGTTATAACAGGAGAAGGTAAATCTCCAGGAAACTAACAGAAATGGAAAGATAAAAATAGCAGTTAGTCCACATAGAAATATTGGAATTGTCATGTAACATCACAGCAATAATCTAATTTAAAAGTGTAGCAGTGGATACTTGCTAGCCACTAAGTGGTTCTTTGTTTTGGCTTCCTCCACTCCCTTGCTCACTGATTTATTGCCCACCACAATATAATGTTATTATTATGAACAGAGAGAGAAGCTGCCTAATTAGTGTATCTGACTGGTGTAAGTTTTTGAGGTAGACCTCTCCAGGGCTCCTCCTCCCCTACACCCTGGTCCGTCTCTCACCCAATTGCTGTTCCTCTAGACTGTGGGTCTACTCCACAGAACTTACCTTATGTCTTCTACACCTTTGCAGGATCTGATCCTGGTTTGTGATCAATTGAAAAGTCCTATGTTTAGCTAAATTTAATTAGTCACCAACCAGATCCATCATCAACCTCAGTCTATCACAGGCCTGATCCCTTTTCCTGGAATGATTTGGGCCCTTCCTCAGAAATAGGGCTTTTTGGTTAATCGTATTCTTCCTGGTTAGTCTGAAATGGGCAACCTCATCTCCACCGATGCAGCTCACTCAGATCACTCAACCTCCCTTCATAACCTAGCTTCAATTAACTCTAATTCAAAAGATAGGGTGGTCTATACTCAAATTGATCAGTGCTCCTTCTCAATTTGTATTGTTACCTTCAGATTCTCACATAATTACAGCCCACTTTCTGCATAATTAACTTTCCCATCTCCTGGGCTTTGACAGATATCAGAGACTCTTATAGCACTGTCTGGGTCCGGATTAATCACTTTCTATTTTTTGATCTGGCCTTATTCCCTTTCAGAGTGCCTCATACCACAGTCTGTGTCCCAATCAACTGATCCCTCTCCTTATCTATTTTTTAGTTTACTTCAGAACCACACATAATGCAGTCCATGCTCTGCTCAATCAGTCCCCTTATCTAGTCTCAATTTGTTTCAGCAGTCAGTCTCATATTATTTAGGCATGGGTACAGCCCTTCAACAATCCATGTCTCCCCATTTTCTTTCATGTTCCCTCTGGCCCCTGCGTACATTCACCTGGGAAGAAGATCAGAGTTCTCCTCATGCCCTTAACTGGGGAGATGATCTCCCTACCAGGATGCAGCAACAACCTCAGAATCTATCTCCTACCTTCTCTGGGAACCAGAGCTCTTCTCTTCCCTTTGTGGTTGCTCATCCACACTTCTACATGGAATCCAAGATCAGTCCCCATTTTTTCCCCATTCCAGGGGCAAATGAGCTGGCCTGGAGCTCCTGGCTGACTTCCTTCTGAAAGAGAACCAGAACTCCTGGGGTCTTATGGGAGTCAGCTACACCAGACTGCAGCATGCCAGCTTTAACTCCTTCACTGCTGGCCCGGTTTTCATCCATGGCCAGGTTTTCAAATCAGGCTTGCCCAGGCTCCCTGCTACACAAAGTAATAAATCTTGTAATTATTAAAACTTTTTTTTTCCTTTTTTCCCCACATATTTTTCTTTCACATAAAAATCAGCATACTGTAGGTCTACAGCCATAGGAATTTAAGATGTCATACCATAATAGCTTAGAAATGCAGCATCTGATGGCACAATTCTGAAGCCCACGCTTCTGTTGAGTTGCACTTACATAAGTAGTCCTACTGAAGTTGCATAAGTGCAACTTGATTAAAAGACTGTAGATTTGAGACTGTCAGAATTTGCTAAATTTAATTGGTTTTATAGTATAATCAAACAAATGATTCTCTCTCCCTGCCAACTGAACCATGAAAACCAGTAGTTGAATATAGCTTTATAAAATGGACCAGAAAAATGAGTCCATAAAAGAAACATTGATTTATTACACCTTCTCTCTTGTACTCCACCATTAACCTTGCTAGCTTGCTAGCTGAGTTACATAGGCTTAACATTATACTTAACAGGATGATGTTTTTACCTTTTGGATGAACACTTAAAATACTTTTTCCAGAATCTGTTGCAGTATCCCAGTGCCTGGAAGAGTATCAATGTAAAATTTCAAACCCCTGTTGCCTGGAAGTACTCTGTTATCTAAATTACAGTAACGGGGGCATTTTGGCTTGTAGTCCAAAACTCATTATCATGTAGGATTCAATTTCTGATCTGCTTAAGCTAATGATACTTCAATTTAGCATGCAGGTTGTTGCTAAAACAAAATATCTGTTCCATGAACCTTTGGAATATGGGCATGATAGGAGGCAGATGTATCATTACTTGTTAAATATGAATAACATTTACAGTCGGTGTCATGTCTGATTTTGATAAACTGCAAAATACATGCGAAAGATGTAACATTGTGTATATGGTGCTGCAAGCTGTGTTTTGAGAGGTAATATTATTGATATTCTGCTAGGCTTGCAAATCTAAGCTTTATTAGAAAATATGATATATGACCCAAGCATTATCATGTCTAGAAAAATAATGAAATGCTATCTGATATATGAGATTGTGTCCTATATAAAAAAGCTCTGAGAAGAGAAGCTAGATCAATATAGCTGCTTTTCTTACCCTAAGATGCACAGTGGTGGGGCTCCTTTATTTGTTTTTCAAGAGCAGAGCCTATCCTTAAATATTTATAAAAATATTTATCATTAAGTTTAGTATTATATTGTTTTTTAAAGAAATACTTAGTATGCATAGAGCTCTTTTAATCTTTTAGGGATATTCAAACTGTGAGCTAATTAACTCTTATAGCAGCCTTAAATAGGAATAAAAATTATCTTCATTTTGAAAAGCCTAGAGAAGTTAAGTGACTTGTCCCACTTGTACAGTCCTAAACTAAAACTTGGAAGTCTGAAGATCTTGAGTTGTTGCAGATCCCTCTCCTGTTGTAAACTGTAATTCTAGCTGAAGAAAATCTGTTACTGTCATCTACAAATACCTTGTAATCCAGTGGTTCTCAGCCTCCTTATACTTGAGGCACCTCTTAGTAGACCCTTGGAAAATGGCAGCTCTTAATTTTCACTCTTTTTTGACTACAAAAAATAATAGAGTAATTATTTTGTTCCAAAGAACTTAGAAAAACTAAAACAGGTCAGAATGTTTTTAATACTATGGATTCTCATGTGAAAACTCTGGGTCTATCTTTGAATGATGTCTGTGGCTTTTTTTCCCAGGGCTGATATAAGTGTTTCTGGCACCATATCATCTTGTGCACCTGTGTCCAGCTTAAAGATTAATAAGTGTTCCATTTGCTTTCAGAATGATGGTCTATTTATCTTCTGCTGAAACATTGCTCATTGCTTCTGTGAAGAATTGTGTGCACTCTCCTGGCTTCAGTGAAGCAATACAGTCCACTGCAGTTCTCACATCATTGTCCAAATACTGAGCATTGGCTTGGCTTTGTATGCTTGCCACTGTGTGCCCAGTGTGCACAACTCAGTGTTTTATGGATTCTTACTTCAAGGGAACATAGTCTTCTACCTCTCTTCTTACCCTATTTTAGATTCTCTGTCACATCTAGAGTGTCAGAGCATGGTGTGCCTTCCATAAGCTTCAGTCTGGATTGGGATCATTGCCTTTGGTCAATGGATTGCAGATGTTTCATTAAAAGTAATGCTGGGTCTTCTAGCAGTGTGTTTCTGAGTGTTGTTCCAGGTCCTAATAATCATCTACATTCTTATCACAGAATTCAATAAGCTCCCCAAAATTGCATGTTTGGCTCTTCAGCGCTCAATTATTCACAAACTCTGATATGTGTTTACCTCTTTCTTACGGTGTACTTTTAAACATGTTTAATTTCTT
>NW_017729031.1:76964745-76966861 GCF_001723915.1 Gavialis gangeticus
TCTAATGTGAAAACTCTGGGTCTATCTTTGAATGATGTCTGCATACCTAACAGTGCTAACTCTATGATACCCTTGAAAAGATTGCAAGGCACCCCAGGGTACCATTGCACCCTACTTGAAAATTATTGCTATAATCATAAAATTAAGTATTTGAATGACATGAAGAAGATGCAATAAAATTGTTGGAAATCTTTGACTGCTGAAAGAATGCAATTTTGATTAATATACTTCAGTCATTCTTGCTGTAACTGTATTTTAGATGGACTCCTGTTCTCCTAATCCTGTCTCTCTCCCATCTTTTCCTTCCCTCCTCTTTTCTTCTTCCCTGTTTAATTTCCTCCTAAACTGGACATCCATCTCATAATTCAGTTATGCACAAAACTATGAAGAGTTTCCCACATATAAATTAACGTTGATTTGATGGCTTGAAAGTATAATTCTGTCCCTTTTATTTTCTGGGCATACAAATGAAGACATTGTTAAGGCCATTTTCTTATTTTGTCTTAGTCGTCAGCGCTTAGCCAGAGAAATATTTTATGACTCAGAATTAGGACTCTTGAGTAAAAGGATTCATAACAAAGGGCTAACTACTGACACAAGCTTAACTTTTATGCCATGAGTAGCATTAACATAATTTCAATCTGTTGTAATACAGAACCATATGCAATGAAATAAAACACAGCACAGACATACCAATGCATCTGCTGTCCCAGATTTTCTGCCTTTTGAATGTTGTGGATGACACCTAAGGGTCTGATGCTTAGCATATCCCATTGTGTTTACAGTATTTTTCTTGTAATTTGGCCAGATTAGCAAAGCCAAATGACAGATTGTGCTGGAGAGGAATGTTCTTTTCTTTTTTCATTTAACACTGAAAAGCTGTTGCCACCCACCCAACCAAAGGCCTATCCAAAATACCATTAAATTTAATGGGATTCTTTCCCAAAGAGCTATCAGCTAAATACAAAATCCAACATGCAGTGATATACCCTTAACTCTAAATTATTGCCATGTAATATGTGACTTGACTGAAAATAATATATCATGATTCAGTATGATAATATGATTCAGTATATATGTTATTATAACATAATAGATTCCTCATATATTTAAAGAAATGTATTTAGTCTACATAGAAGAAAAGTAAAAGCTAGGCAAAATCTGCATCAAAAGCATCAAGCTGAACAGTCAGACTAAGGGCTACTAAATACTGGATCATTCAGCACGACTTACTCAGGTCTGATGGCCCTGACAGTCACCTGGGATTTTCAAAGGAACCTCTGCAATTCAGGCCCCTAAATCACACCGAAAATTAAATGGAGTTGTAGGGACCATATTACAAAAGAATTTAGGTGTCTAAAACATGCAGCTAGTAGTCAAGTGGGTTCTAGAACAGCATTACTTCTTTGAAAAATGCAAAAATCACATGCTCTCATAGTGAAAAAAATCCCTGCCCAATATTTTTTTTATATTTTTCTGGATTTGTTCTTGCAGAATTAAACCAATTTTGTAAATACAGTCAGTCCCCCCTGCACTCCGCTTTGGCAAAATTATTAGTGTTAAAAAAGTTGTACCCGGCTTCACTCTTAAGGAAAATATTTGGAAAGCTGCCACTGATACTTGGAAAGGGCCTAATGACACCTTCGGGCTAGAAGATCTACTAGGTCCCTTCCGACCCTTAATCTATGAATCTATGAATCTATGACACTAGATTGCTGAAGACCCAGATATTTTCTCTGTGAAACAGGTACTACCTAGTGTAGCAAAACCCCCAATTTTTCCTTTTTTTTTATTGCTTTCACTCCCCTTCCCCAACCATTTCTGACTTTTTCTCTCCCTCTCTATTCCCTATAGATAAGTGTAAGTAAGCTAAGATGTAGGATAAGATTTAAACATTTTTATTTTGGTAGCAAGGTTTTGGTTTTGGATATCCACTGTTTTATATTGTATTATTATTAGGTTTGTATTGATTTTTACTGTTGTATATTGTATTATTATCATTTTTATATTGACTTTTATTGTTTCATATGGATATTGTATGGTTTAGGCCTGTGTTTGTAAGTGAACCAAAGTCATGTCAAGTTTCCATTTTATATGTCAAGTCTCCATCTTGTGT
>NW_017729031.1:76967557-76982927 GCF_001723915.1 Gavialis gangeticus
TCACAACACCCAGCTTAGGAACCCACCTGTGTGTATGTGTAGGTGGGTGGTATGTGTGTAAATTAGTGAATACACATATATATACAAATATAGATATCATTTTGTGTGTGTGTGGTATATGAATTAGCAATCCACTTATGTGTATTGAATGTGAAGGTGTTGGTAACTGGTAACTGATTCTGTCTAAATTTGGAAATTTGGTGTGTGTAACGTGTATGGTCTTAAACTGGTGATAGGTGTGCATGAACCTAAACTAGTTCATTTGAACCTGTGTGTATTTGAGTTGCTAGTGTGAGAGTATGTGTGTGTGTATGTGTACATGTGTATATATATATGGTATTGTGTGCATGATATATGAATTAGTGATCTGTGTCTAACTTCTGGGGTGTATAGTGTATGTGCTTGAATTGGTGATAGGTATGCATGTGCCTAGGCTGGTTTGGATGTGTATATGCCTGAGCTGGTAGTGTGCATGTATATGCACCTGATTGATTTGTGTGTTTGTATATGTGCAATTGTGTCACACCCTCCTGTCTAACAGCACAATATTCAGATCCTGAAAATTGGCCTGACCCCACAGGGCAACACTAGTGTTGATGTGAAAAATCAAAAAACCCTGTTCCAATGAACAACCAGACACGAAGGAATGGTTGGACTACACAAAACAACTGTATCAGTTTCCTATTGATCAAACTAGTTGGATGTTTATCACTTTCAAGTATCCATATCTGAAGGCTCTGTATTTTCAAATTTATCATGATGTTTTCCCTATTCATCTTGGGAATTCTTCAATCTAGGATGAATTTAACCTTACACACACAGACTTTCTAAATGGGTAAATGGATAAGAGAGAGTCCTTTCTTGTTAATAGCAATGTACTGAATTTGTGTGAAATACTCTTATCAAAGCTCAAACCCATTGAAATATCACTTGAAGTTCAGTCCTTATGTAAAGCTTTGTGCTGTATATGTCATCTTGTACTTACAGAAAGCTGGGCAAAAATGGGCCAAGCATGTTTAGGTAGAAAGCTTCCTACAATCTACAGACTGCAATTGGTAATGGGGGGATGCATCTCCCTCCATGATCCTAGGTCTCCCAGAACAGGCCCTGCCTATATCAGGTATCTTGGGGTGACCTAGTGTTAATTGATAAAGGACAAAAATGAGCTCTAGCAAGGTGAATGCAGAAAACAGTTGTGGGTTTTCAGAAAAGTCGTGGGTGCTGAGCTGTTCTGCATCAAATTGCAGAATTGGGTTATTTTGCAAGCATTATGAACCAAATTGTTCATGTAGTTTATCACCTGGCCCTCTACTATGTTTCAGAACCCTATTGTTTGCTCCAAAATTAATGAAAAAAATGAGCACTTATCAAATTAATTTAAGAAATGCAATAAGAAATCAATACAATGCAGATGGTATTTAAAAGTTAGATCCATGTGACTAATTCTACTCAGAGGTTTATAAATTGCTGAAGTGTTACTCTCGGTTTATGATGTCAGTTGAATCCCTTGAATAGATATTTTCCTTTTAAACGATGTTTAAATGTCTATAATTCCATACAGAATGCAATTTAACATCAATTGTAATGCTTTATGGCATACAGTAAACTCCCTTGTTTCACTATCAGCCAACTCAGTACTTAAGACAATGTGTTAACTGTAACAAAATATATATAAACAATGTAATTTTCTCTTAAACAATTGTAGTATAAAACAAGAGAAATATAACTGATAACATATTGTCTAAGCATAGAGAATACAATTTAAAGGGACATTGCATGATTGTGAATGCATGAAATAAACGGAAAGCAATTGTTTTGCAGTTTGGGTTGCTTTATTCAGCTAGGGAAGAATAAAATATAGTGAAACATTTATTCTGAAATCTTTTGAGAGCAAAATACTCTACGTAAGAATGTAAAGGTGGAAGGACAGAACAGGTCAGGAGACTTGTGATACAATACTGAACCCTTTGGGCCATTTGGTATACTCAGTTGGTATAAATCCAGCATAGCTCTGTAAAAATCAGTGTAGCTATACTAGTTTACAGCAGCTTTAGGATCTGTTTATAAAACTTTATACTTAATTAAATGTGAATAAAAAGCCAGTAAATGTGATCTACTTGATAGGTTTTTTTCTATTTCTATCTAAATACTTATATGCTCCATGTTACCATAATATTTGAATAACTCCCACACATTTACGCCTTTTCTTCAACTTACTCCTCTTTTACCAATTGATAATTGAGATATAGATTAATCACCCAATGTTTTCACCTAGGAAATCTCTAACAGAATAAAAAAATAATCCCAGTTTAGTTCAGCTTAGAATCCCTGGTGTAGTTCAGTGACTTTACCAAGAAGACTCTCCAGTAGGCTAACTCTACTGTGCATGACAGGGCTGTCAGCTACATCCAGAGCACCATACCTGTTCTTTCCCACTAAGACCTCTTCAAAGCCCTCTTTGTGCATGTCAGGGTCTTTTCTGGAGGAGGTAGTAGGAACAGAGGTGACTATGGGGAGCAGAGGGCAGGCGCAAAGCAAGAAAGATATTCTTCACTCAGAAAAGGCAATACAGCTCATGGAGCTGCTCTATGTGAACTGAGGGAATCTCACTCAGCCCAAGTGGAGTTAGAGTGCCAGAGAGTGGAAATCAGAGCCATAGGTTAGAGGCCATTAGAAGTATGTGATCATTTAGAAGTTAGAAATATTTCCAAAAGTTATTTTGCCATTCAAGCATTATTTGAAATTGTGTGAAGTTGTGAGCTTACACATATTAAAATCTCACATTAGACCCTTTGTTGTGTTGTATTACTAGCAGGTGCCACGTGTACCATGCTGTCAGTTCAAAACCTTTATTTGGAGATTTTCAAGCCTCTGACCAAGTTGTCTCAAAATTCAAAGAAGCTGTCAGTTATCCAACAGATGTGCACCGGAGCCTACAATATAAAATCTCTCGTATGCCACCATCTTGAACATCTACATAAGACTCACAATAAAAGATACAACTGAAAGACAGCTTGTGCTACTGCAGATTTGATGAGCCACAAATATGTATTTTGCTTGTTCAATCTGTCTGAGGTTTGTTTTTTTAATAGAAAAAAATCTCCCACTTCACATAATCAAATGTAATGCTTTTAAGCATGAAGATAACCTACTAAAAGTCACCATAATGAATGTTATCTACAGAAGTTGTACTTTAATTAGTAGGCAACTAAAAGATAAATTGTTTGCTAAAATAAAAAAGCCATAAAATTAGTGAAAAAGCACTCCACTTTGAATATTTGCAGCTTGCTTTTCAGATTTCTAACCATGTGTTTCTGCCTTTAAAACTGCTATCAAGAGGAAGCAACATAAAAACCTTTTAAAATATTTAATACTTCTGTTAAATGAGTTGTAAAATGCACCAAAATAAGGTACATTCATTAATTTGCCCCAGTACGTAACATTTGGTAAATTCTGATTTGTAAATACACTTTTTGAGAAAATGGGTGGGGGAATTATTTCTAGATGCACAGTCTTCTAAATGCGTCCTTCATAGGAACTCTGAAACTATTAATTTACCTCCTCCATTCACTTTGCTTCCTTGCAGGGCTTTCTTTTGTGAAATGTTTCTCTTTGCTGTGTCTAGGCCTTTTCTGGCAGATAACTAGACTACCACAACCTTTTCCCATTTACTTTGGTCTCCTATTATTATAGCAGCTATCCTTTGTGGAATACTATTGTCCTCTTTACTTCTATTCTGAACCAAAATCAAATGCACCATTTCTTCCAACACATAATGCTGGAATATGCTTTTCGCAGAAAGATCTTTATCTGTAGTTCTCTTCGTTATTTTTCTCAATATAAAACTTTTTATTCCTTGCCTCTATTATGTATTCTACTTCTAGTTAAATTGTACTTAGAAAATATTTAAAAGTATGTGATACAATTGCAAATATATCATTTTTATTTAAAGAAATATGAGGGGGAATAATCAGATGTTATATATTGTGTATGCACAGTCACTGTTGCTAGGAGCAGCAGTACTTTTGCAACATCCTTCTTAGCTACTGTTTCATCTTAGCACTTGTCAACTCACTAAGTGAGAATAAAGCAAAGGATTTTTAAAAAATCCTAGCACCCCCTGAAGCTTTCTACAGATTCAAGGTTATGATCACCAAGGATTGTATTCTCCTGTCAGTTATTGTTTTTTTGTGTGTGCATATTCAGTTTTGCCTGATCTAAATGAAAACAGAATTTCTCTCTATCATTCAAATTATGCACAGTACTACATTTGACTCAAAAATTATGCTTTATTACAGGAAGCGAGATATATATTCAGCAGTCAGAATTGAATAGTATAACATGAGTGACTTGATGCCCAAAGGGATAAAGGTTCTTAGTCGTTCTTCTTCTGTATTGAAAATCCAAGTTCTTTAGTTAGAACTGTCCAGGAGCTCCATTCAACATGGATCTTTCAAACACTCATACAGCAAAGCATTTAAGCACGTGTTTACCTTTAACTGTGTCATCAGCCTGTGCTTAGAAGTGTTCATTTCTCAGTGTTGAGCAGAACGAAGCATTCTAATTTAAATTCTGAGTAATCTTATGTTCCAAATCACTAAAGTGCATAGTTTAAAGCAGCAGGAAATGGAAGAACTTATCTTAATGCTTGTTTCTCTTTATACTAGCTCAGGGAAGTGACTCCCCTCTCTTACCATCATATAGTATACTCTGTTAATGCTTAAGGGATGCAAGTAAATTCATCACATTGATTAATTATGAATATTTTATTATTAAAGAAAATAAATATTAAAAATCAAAACATATGGTTGCTGTATTTGGTCTTTTTATATATAGGTCTTTCTGGACAGCTTTGGAAGTGGGTCCATCTTTGCTGAAGGTCTTCTCTAGAGAGTCAAATGAAAATATGTTATTTTAAAAATGATTAGCGGGTCCTGCTTTAGTGTGCTATAGAACAATAAAACAATTTATACCTGGACAAGGGATTTTAAGGATGAGAGAACAGTTCTGGGTTTATCATGGATTTATCACGGGTGTACCATTTACTAATGAACAAAGGTGGTTGAACCTTAACAAAGTGATATGAAATGACAAAAAGTAATTACATTCTGTTTCTTAAAAGAAGCAATTCAAGTATTCAATAGACAGGGAAATGAACTAAATTCAGATTAAATCAACTAACTCTATCAAGGTTAGTATATCTTGCCTCTCCGGGAACATATACTATATTCTCACATACAAGACACTTCAGCATAAGATATACACATTGTTTTTGAAAGGGAGAATGAATGAAGAAAGACCTTTCTTTGTGGTAAGTGACTGTGTAACAGTAGCTAGGGAGTCATTGTTCTGCTCCCCATGAATTGTGTGCACTTTACTTTTGCTTTCACCTGGCTGAAGTTTAGGTGGAAGAAACTGCTGTTAGTATATAATATACACTCCAATTTCCCTTGCTCTTGGGGGTGGGGGGTGAAGTATGTATTGAATGTGGAAAAATACAGTAGTATAGACTCTTTTGATTTTAACAAGAGAGACTTTTACCATCTTAAATTACAATAGCATATCAGTATCCAATTGAAATCACTAGGGGTGTCTGCAGAGGCACCAGAAGGCTGCTTTAGCACTCTGCGATTACAACACATTGGCACAGACTCAGTTAAATGTGTCTGCTGGAGCGTGCTAATTAGAGCACTTCAGCCAGCCTCCACGTCTCGTGTAGTAGTGTCCCCACGCTTCAAAATGACAATGGGGCCACGTTAACTAAGCTCATTCATCAGGTTATGCACAAGATGCCGCAGAGCTTTAAGTAGAGCAGGAATCAGAGCTGCCTTAATTAAAGTGCCCTCCCCCTCCTTCCCCCTGGAGTACGTGTAAAAACAGCCTAGAAGTCCTTTTTTTTTTTCAGCTTTTTTTGAGATTGCTCCAGCAAACTTCACTTGAAGCCTTATTAATATTGTAATGTTGCAGAAGCAATGCTGCAGTCGGAAGTTGTTTCTATGTGTAGTTTCTTTTTTTTGTGCCTTCATTCTTGAAAGAGATAAAAGTATTGAGATATGAGTGCCATGCAAGTTCAGTGAAGTGAGAGGTGTATGGGCTGCTGCTTTAATTCAGAGAGATTTGAATACTACTCTTATAGTTTCCCTGAAGGGGTGAGACCATATCTCTCAGGGTTTGGCTAGATTACATATTAACTGCTGAAACATTTCAATTGGCACAATCATTCCAAGCGATGATCTTAGCTCTTCCTTCCATGGCTCCCACCCTGGGAGGAAGCATGTAATAAGCAGCTGGCTGTGGGACTGTGTCTCCCTAGCTCCTACAACCAAGCAGCACAGGGCAAGGCTCCCGGAGGGAGGCAATTGTACTGTCTCCTAAGTCAGTACCGGGGGCTAGTGCCTAGGTTCCCTTCCCTCTCCCCTTTACACTACATTCTTTAGCTCACAAATATTCAGGGTGTCAATGCACATTACAGAGAATAGTAAACTGGGCTTGTTCTTATGTAGGGACTTTCAAAACATTTAAAGTTTAGATGCTTAGCTTTTTTTTTCTTACATTTAGTCCATTTTCTAGAATTTTCCATTCATTTAATAAGAATGTAATAAGAATTTTAAAAAATCTGTTTGAAATGTGTCCAAATACCCTTGCTTGATATTAAAAAAGGGTCTTATAAAAGTAATATTTTAAACTGACATGATTATTAAAGACAGTCTTCAGCTTAAATAGTTTTCAAAGAAGATACTGATTCTTCTTCCAAATTCTTTGAGAGATTATTCTTTTTTTTTTGTTTGGCTTTTGTAGGGAAAGTACTTAAGTGCTGTCAAATAGCTAGTTATTTTTTTCCAGTAGTACACAATATTTTTATACTTAATTATATATAAGTAAGTAGAGATAACACAAAATGACCTTGCTATAGTTGTACATGCAACATTGTTTTATACAATAAAGTCATTTAGCAGTTTTGTTTATATAACACTAACAATATTAGCCATTCTGATATATTTTAAATATGAAACAATTTCAAATAAGCATCTTAAAGAAATCTCCCATCTTTGCTTGAATATAAGGAGAGAGTTTTTTTCCCCCGATCAGCATTTGGAAATAGCTCCTCATTTTACATTCTCAGACAAGGAAAGCTCATTAAATACATTGCCTATCATTAAATTGCTGCCAAAAGCAGGGATGGAAACCAACTATGAAGTTGCCTGAATACAGCCAATACTCATCATAACTATAAAACATATAGCCCTTACTGGGCAAACATACTGATAGGAACCTACCACAAGGATAGTGTTACAGGATCTGTCTCCAGAGGATGGTTGTGGCAACCCTTAGGGAACACTCTGATTTTTGTCCTGCCCAACTGATCTCTCAGGCCACCACCCTATGTCTACCTATGCCTTGATGTCTAGATAAGATATGGGAGGCTCTTATCAGAGATCATAGTAAGTCCTTGATGCTTCATTCTGTCTTGCTCACCCCTGAGCAGCCTCCTTCTGGCCTTGATCCCCACTTGAACAAAACATTATATTTCTGGCCTTTCCCTTGCAAGGGGTCCCTGGTTGTGCTTCCAGTCCCTTCTTGTCTGTAGGTTTCCAGCCCTGCATCTGGATCACATGTGCCAGAGCCTCTGCTCTGCCGACTCCAAATTTCCTGTTGAGCTATATACAACTCACTTCAACAGTACTTATCCCAAAGAGGAATCCCACAGCTCCTTCAGAGCCAAGGCCAGCCTGAGCCTTCCTCCTCCCCCTTCTTGTCACTGGACCCCTTGTCTTCAGGGCCAAGCTCAGGGGTTTCGTCTTCCACACTGATTAACAGGCTTATTTCTCTAGTCTGCCACTTTACATCCTCACAGTTGCTGCCTATCTCCCCAGGAAACCAGCTGCCCCATAGCTAGCCTTTCTGTGATGCTGCACTCTTTAAGTGGCAGCGGTAGGGGTCCTCTGCTACAGATAAGTTAGTGAAGCCCATCTGAATAATAGCTGTGATAGCGCCTTTTGTGCTCAGTGCCAACTCTTTTTCAAGTCACCGTGAGCCACTACATTGAACATATTTCAACTTCCTCTTCACTCCCACACCTCAGCTGCACCTTTCTGTACCATTTCCAATTCTTCCTGTTTCTTCACCAGCCTTAAATGACTGGCAAACATCACTAAATGGGACCCCAAATGGTTTGTCCACAATCCCTCTGACAGCCCCTCTCACTGCCTGTTACAAATGCTCCCCACCCTCCATGAGGTGGAGCCAGAATAGATGGTCCTGCATTTCATCTGCATATAAGGTTTTGGAGGATCCCAGGACTCCTGACAAGAATGCCCGATTCCATTCATAAGTGGGGGACTAATTAGCACAGAGATGCTTTTGCTGGGTATCTAGAGTATACACCCATAGTGAGCAGTGCTGAGGTATGGGGTCACCATGGCTTGAAACACGTGTCTCTGCTAGGGCATGAGTTTTTGGATTTGAACTAGTATCATGTGTACTTTGACCTGGCAGGGGAAATACCATGAACAAGGTAATGCAATTAAAATGGCACTGTGTAGTGGAGGGTGCACCCTTGTCTGCTTGCAGACAGGACTCCCTATGAAAGCCTCATAGTTAGCTTTCCACTGGCCAACACCCTGTGGGAGGATCTTGGCTACACACTAACTTCATGAAAATGGGAGATTCCTCCCTAGCTTGCTTCTATGGCCATACGACTGAGGGCAAGTGAAACTCAGGGATATCCGAACCCCAAGCCCCAGACTGTATCTGAAACCCCAGACTGAAAACTTTGGGATGGAGGATACACAATGGTAGTAGGGTCACTTATAGTTCTTGAATGATTCATAGGATTTGGAACTGATTTGTCTGATTTGTCTTATTTGATCTGGGAAACAAAACATTTTCCTTAAAAAAATATTTTCCTATATATAAGAAGGTACAAAAATGCTGCTAAAAAGTGTGTTTATGCAATATTTGTGCTAAAACTTACAGAAGTTTCAGAAAAGGAATAATGCATTAATTCTAGATAAGCTAAACCTGTGGGTACCACTAACAATTTGCCTACATGCAAATTACTACAGGCCTGTTTATTTCAGGATCACTGTTTTCAGATATGCTCTTCACTTCCACGTGCTCAGTGAGAGCAGGATCTGACAAAAAAGAAGAGAAGGGTCTGCAAGGGAAAGAAGTTGTGGGGGGTAGAGGGCAAGGAGGGAGCTGACCCTCTGCCCCCCCCCCCAGATTTATTTACCCTGCTGTAGCACTGAGAGGGAGACAAATTCAAGCCAAACTTCCAATAAATAGATTCTGGACTTATAAAATTATAACACACTTATACATTTTCTATATATAGAATATAATATTGGGGGATTGTCTTGTATAAGAGTGAATACAGTATATCATTTCAGGGCATTTAAGGAATAAATGAAGATTTGCTAAAATATTTTCAGCTATAGATGGCTTTCTTAAAGTTACTTGAAGAAACTACAATATTTAGTAAGGGAGTTAGTTCTTAATGAGGATTTTTTTTTTGAAGCTGAAGTTTTTTTTTATAGATATAAAGAAAGAAGGGGGAGGAAAGAAAGAGAAAAAAGCTCCTGTCTCAGCTTTTTGTAGCTTTGACCAACCAGATGTTATACATAAGAGATTTTGCTATACACAAGAGAATAAGACTAGTTTCTTTTTCCTTATTAAACAGGATATGTTCAGCTCTTTCAGCTGGTGTTCATCTTTTTAACTAAATAGCTTCACCTACTATTCACAATTAAAAACTCTTAGCAAAAACTATATAAAGAATCAAAATTCATTACTAATACTCTGTCACATTTTAACTCAAAATATCACTATAAAATATTTATTACAACATAATAGAAGTTATAAAACTGCATTGCAGAGATAAGTACACATTTTTGGGTAAGTTGGAGATATTCTCCTTCTTGCTCCTGTTATAACTTATAAGAAGTGTGTTTATCCTGAACACTTATATTAATAGAGGAGGAGGAGTTTATTTACAGCTTTTGTGAAAACAATACACTATAAATGACAATAAAATAAATGATATATTGTATGGCAACTGGTAATAGCATACAACAAGATATGCATTTCTACCAATTTAAACAAAATTCAAATAGAACATCATATACAATGATACGAAAAAAGGTGAAATTAAAAAAATACAATAGTAGAATAAAGAATTAAAAAGGAGGCACTTAATTTGATTCTGGCTTTCATTCTTTGTGCAAGTACTGCAAAAACACCCGGGAAATATAGACAGGCTCTAAGTTATTAGTGAGCCTTTTTTTATCTATGTAGCCCTCTATTTAAAATTTTCCACCAATAAAGAGATCCATTTTCCTCTAATTTCTCTAATGAATGAACAAGACCACAAATAGATAGTTAAGCCATCTATCTCATTCTTCTCTCCAGAACAAATCTTGGCTGTAGATGGGGTCTGACACTACCTTCCTATAATGACTGCACATCTCAGTTGAGTGAATCACAGTGTAGTAATGGCCTCTCATTGTTTGCAGTTTTGTACTGCAGACAGGTAGGATTGTAGGCCAAAAGCATGCTTTATTAATCTCAAAAAAGGACAAGTTTGAGAAGCTCTCACTGCATACATATCTATGTGCATGCCGGCATACTTAATTCTTGAATTCATGTCTTGTTTTAAATTTAAGGGTAATATTGACTGTCAGCTAATTTCCCAGGCCATATGTCCAGAAGAGAATATCAATGTTAACCATCCAAATAAGGGTGTATATGAAAGAGGAAAAGTTTCTTAAATGTAATTTAAGCTCCATTTCAGGGTGTATGAGTTCCTCCTCCCCAGTCATAGAATTTGATATGGGTAAAAGTGTCCTTAAAAAGTAATTCAAATTTTTCCATTTTTGAATGACCCATGGGGTCAGCATCCCCACAATTCTTTACACTTAGGATATATACCTTCCAAATTAATTTTATATATATTTTTTGTCAAAATTGGCACCACCAATCAATTAATTCCTTGAAGATTTCTGGAAAAAGAAAATCAAGACCAGGGACCTTTTCATTACTCAGTAGGGATACATATATATGCTGTTGTTTGAGATTCAAAGATACTTATCTGCTTGTGACTTAACAGATAAAATGTCCTTCAGCAGAAAGCCATCATTTCTCCTCTGCAAGTGTTTTATTAAACTTATTTTTTAAAAACAAAGTCCATGTTTCTTCAGGAATACATGCATCAGGGATTAGGCTAAAATATTTTCCCCTTTAGCTATAATCTGCCAAAAACATCAATTATATTTTTTCCCTGAATCCACCAGTTCCTCCCCTATGCTGTTTCTTCTTTCTATTATTTTTTTATAATTTATTTTAACCTACTCAATCTATTGAAAACTAGCACTATCAATTTGGGACTTATATTTCTTTAAGCTTTCAGTAAAAGAGTCTTTAGCTTTAGAGCAGTCCCCATCAAACCATACTTTATGCCAGTGATACTTATTTCCTACAAAAGCACTGTCTTTTGTAAGAACATTTTCCAAGTGTTGGATGGCTGCTTTATAATGAGTACCCGGGGTTTCTTTTTCTTTGAGAATTTGGGATGAGTGGCCTGAGAGCATTTTTTAATAGACCAACATATTTCTCTCTCTTAACACATCATTCCATTTAATTCTTTTCTTATTAATATCTTCTAATCTAGGGGTTAGTTCTCATATACATTAAATATATTGTGGCAAGACTTCTAAATATACAATAAATAACTAATATATGAATGTACATGATATATGTAATGATTATTCTCCAAATATCATATATAAAAGTATTTATATTTATTCACATTTACTAGAGATTCTGGGAAATTTCTAAAAAAAAAATTATAAGAATTAACTTAAAATTATATTAATCACCAATTTTGCATCAATATTGTCTGGGCTTTTTTTACATCCAATGAACTAAATTTTAATTTGCCCTGATTTAACCTGCATTGTTGGACCATTGTTAGAAATTCTGTGTCTTGCAGGGTCAAACATTGGTTTAGTAAACTCAATCCTACACCTCAATTTTCCATCATCCATGCAACTTTTTCAGGTTAAGAGATGATTTTTCCTGTCCAAGGTATTGCATAGAGCAGCTTATCCAGCTCAACAGCAGGCAAAAAGATTCTTCAGCATTAGAAGAATAATTAATCACTGAAGTCATTTGTGAACTCAGTTGCACTCTGTACAATGATGCTTGAAACCAGTAATTCATATTAGTCTGCTTAAAACAACATGGGCTGAGAGACTTTCCAATCAACAGCAATATCCTGTTGTACTAACCCATGCCTGCAGTGCCTGTTGACTTTTTAAAATCAACAGACAATTTCTTGGCCGATGGAAGTGTTTCTATTGGAAACAGCTCCCAGTTAGATCCCATCTCATAAGTGCTGCAATTTTTTTCAGCCAACAATCCTTCATTTCTCATTAAATTAACTAATTGCTTCCTAAATGGATCAATGGATTTAGTTGCGGCTGATAGAAACTTGTCAGCAAAGGACAGCTTCCAAGCTCCATGACTACTTAAATCCATTCACTGAGCCTTTAAATGCTTCATCACCATAGAATTCACAGTTAAGATTGGTTCACTATAATAGTAAAAAAAATAGATAAATTCATGACTAAGTACTTTGTACAAAGTCATAGTAATTTATATTAAGATACTTTCTGGGAAATTATATGGGCTAAGTAATCTTTATTTTTACATAATAAAAATATGTAATGCAAATTAGCATTTTTAATGTTATTGTATGTAATATTACATGCAATAATATACATAACATACATTTATAATATTTATAATATTACATGCAATAATATAATCTGTTGTTTGTTTATTTTATATATTATAAATTTATAATATTTATAATATTACATACAATAATATACATAACATACATAATATTACAATGTAATATTGTAATGTTGTATTGTACTATTGTTTATTATAAATTTTATTATTATTTTAATATTATTTTATATGATTAACCAAAAAGTTAATAAAATAAAGAAAAACAAGAATACTGGACAACACATTATAGAAACCACAGGACCAAATCCTCTTCCAACTCCACCCAAGCCCAGGTTCTCAGATTTTCTGGAAGGCCTTTTTTACAGTCCAGCCTGATGACCATGAAATTAAAACTAGTTTGTACCAAGCTGGTAGAAATGCCAGAATCCTGTTGCCACTTCTTAAGGATAACCTAATAAGAAGGGCTTTAGATTAGGTTTCTAGGGGTTGATGAACAAAACCCTCCAGCAAAATATAAAACACAACAAACTAAGCCAAAGCTTTTACTTAAGAAAATATTTTAAAATTAATGTTTTTCCTATTTGCCCAATTATTTAATGATGTTACTTAAATATTTAGAATCTTGTTCCTAAACTAAGTAAAAAAAAATAAAAGCAGGATTTCAGAGGATTAGTGTCAATTAACTTGTAAAATAGTTGATCAATAAGGTAGGAGGGGTAGGCATTTTAGGCGATTAATGGTGCAAACAGATAATGCCATTTCTTTCCTGTGAACACATTTGGCCTTTCTTTACATTTGGTCTTTCTACTGCAGTCTTTTTATTATGTTATTAGGCTCCCATATTTACATATTTTAAAATATGTTTGATTATTCTTAATTTTAAAATAAGAAACTCTTAGCAAATCCCTTTCAACATAATTCAACTTCTGCTTAAATGGAAATACATTTAGTTTGCTATTTAGTCATTATTTTCCCAGTTCTATTTTATTTTCTGTGGGATAAATCCTCTTTTTCATTTGTTTCAATGGAGCTTGAATAAAGGTCATTTAAATTGATTCACCTTTCTTATCTCCCTTGTGTTTGTTCTATAATCCTACCTTCCATTGTGCCATGGAGAAGAGCTTTCTTTTCACTACCTCTTTAGAGTCAGAGAAAAAATAGCAACCTTTTATAAAATAAATCCAAAAAAAATGTATTTCAAATCCGTATTATCACATTAATGTTTTTCATAAACTTTGAACCATTTTATTAGAGTTCTCATAGCATGTTACAAGCTGCTCTGAACTTCCTGATTCACAAACTTCCCGATTCACAAACTTCCCAGAATACAAGGCAAAGAGAGGACACTGTGATATACTTTATAAAGTTAAGTGTAGATACAAGAGCATATTTGGGCATTGTCTGGTCAGCCTAATAGGAGGGCTTTAGATTAAGTTCCTGGGGGATGATGAATAAAATCTTCCAACAAGAGATGAAACAGTCCAGGGTGGAAAGAACTAGAAGAAACAGTTGAACTCTGGAATTAGACTAAAGAGTTGCAGGACAGCAGCAAGTGATGCAAAAGGAGTCAAAATATGTAGCTCAAGTGCAAAGTATGTCCAATGTATGTATACAAATGAGAGAAGTATGGACAATAAACAAAACAAGCTGGAAGTTGCAGCCTGTGGGAAAAAAAATCAATGACCTGGTATCACAGAGATGTGGTAGGACAGCTCTTATAACTAGGATATCAACACTGAGGGCTACACTCTGTTTTGGAAGGCTAGGGCTGGGAGAAAAAGTGGGAGAGAACTGATAGAGGATCAATTCAATTCAATTAAATTTCTAAAATTTTTAGGGGCCCTGTGGGCCGGATAGAATGGCCTAGTGGGCTGCATCTGGCCTACGGGCTGCATTTTGCCCATTCCTGAGCTATGTCTATGGGAAGTAGCTATGCCTATGCTCTGCTATGAGTACTTTGCATGCTTCTGGGCTTTGCTAGTTGTCATGTGGAGCCAAGAGGAAATTATTTTCCCCCTCCTGCTGCTACATGTGTCAGAAGCATTGTGCACTGGCTGCAGCTAAGGCCAGGAATTGTGATTGGGGTGTACCAGTGCTCCTGCTGGGGCTTAAACCTGGAGGTTCCTGGCTAGAGAGTCTTACTCATCTGCTCAGGGTCATACTGATGGCCATATTTGGGGCCAGGAAGGAGTTTAACCCCATGGTCAGATTGGTACAGACTGTATCGGGTTTTGCCTTCCTCTGTAGAAGGGACATGGCCCTTTTCCTTGGATCACCTCAGCGTATTTTAACAACCTTGGAGCAGCAGGGTGTTGGCTGTCATGGTCCTCCTGCTTTACCTGTAGCAGGTTACAGTGTAGTGTCTTGTGGTTTTGTCATTCTTGACTCTGTAGTTTTGCTAATAGGTCAGATAATGGATTTGTATAGAATGGTTTGGATAGGAATGATCCTGCCTCAGGCAGGCAGTTGTACTAGATTAACTCTGGAGGTCGTATCCAACCCTACTTCTCTATAATTTTTTTATTCTAATCCAAAAATGATTTTGGTTAATGCTTTTTTCAGGGATGATGTTTAAACTTCTTTCCTTTGTATAATATATATACTATATATACAT
>NW_017729031.1:76983144-76995916 GCF_001723915.1 Gavialis gangeticus
TATATATATATATATATATATATATATATATATATATATATATATATATATATATAGTATATATATTATATACTATATATATACTATAGTATAATATGGAAGAGATCCCTTTGTGATTGTTTCCTTTTCCCATATTATCTGTATTTAGATTGTAAACTCTGCAAAGCAGGAACTGCCATATTATACCTGAGTATTTTATATAAAAGATCCCTCTTAATTGGGATCAAGGTACCACTGGAATAAAAATGGAGATAATTCCACAGAAAAATTCTGTGACCAAAATACTATAAAGATGCAAATATTCTCGTTACAAATAAAATAAAGATAACCCAGGTGATAGATTTTTCAGCTGAAAGTAGATCTCCAAGTTATACTTTGAGTCATTATGAATACATGTAACACTACTCACTATAATAAATAGAATAATGTATAGTTTTTGTATTTTAATATTTTGCTTTTAATATTTTAAGTGGTGTTAATTTCTGTTTTCATCAAGCTCAAAAGGTTCCACTGAAAGATTTCATGTCCAGCTTTATGAAAGTGGATAGATGGCTGGTCCTGGATGGCTTTACTGTAAAGGTGGCTGGACATGGTGCACCTATATTTTAGTAGCAAAAATTAATGTGATACAGTGGCTAATAATTGCTATTAGGCTTCAAAAAGTTTGATAGAATCAGAAAAGTTTTAGGTTCTTCTAGGAGAATAAATTAATTGGTAACAGGGTAGTAGTGGTAAAAATTATATCCATCTGACAAACTGGATGTTGTTACCACATTTAATTAGTCTTAATTAGTTCCCAAAGAGAAGACGATTTAAATAAGAAATAAGCAAAAGTTACCATCCTTAGTGATACCTTCCATAATTACTAGTAGTCAGAAGGGAAAAATCATCAATACAGAGACTGCAGAAACAGAGACTGGAACCCATTTTGCTATGTTCCTTATATGTATTGAGTTACAGACTGTCCCTGCCCTAAAGAGTTTATAATCTAAACTCTAGACAAAACAGAGAAAGGGCTGATCGCTATTGGGGGAGTGGCAGGGACTGACGCACAAAGGTTAGATGATTTGTCCATTGTCACAGGCAATTTGCAACAAATTTGAAAATTGAATACCAATGGCTTAAACTGTAATTTTGTGCTTTAACCAGAACATCATTCTTTTCCCCAGTGCACTGACTTATACCACAAAGATGCAGAAAACAAACCCTGGTCTCCGAAGTCCCAGTGCCAGGTCTCCCAAATCCCAAAAGTCATTTCTTCATAACCTACCTTTCCTTTCTATTAGTTCCAAATATTTCCAAGTTCAGAAGCACCATCTAAATTATGGACATAGCTCATCTTCTGAAGCTATGCTAGACTTCAGCCCTAAAGGAAATGTTTCTGTTCTTATTGCCTAAGGTTCCTAACCTGAAATACATTTTATTTTCCTCTCCATGCAGATTTTTCTGTCATGGTCTTTTAAATGCAAAACTATACTTCTGAAAAGCACTGACTGGAACAGAGCAACTTTATGAAAATAATCATGGGTGATTGCTCAGTTTGCCTTGAAAATTTACCATATTTTCTATATATTATTGGCTTCAAAGAGTCTCTGAAACAAATATAGATGCCCACACCACTTTCTGGGTATGTTTGCACATCTGGGTGTGTGAGATAAAAAAAATCTTTCCTCTTTGTCAGTGGCTCTGCAATGCTGGGCAAAGTGATGAATGATATTCTCTAACACTTGAATGATTTATAAAGAAACAGAGAAAGAGAGAGAGGAAAATTAGTTAGAGCCATATTACCAAATGAAAAAAAATCAAGCCAATCTGTTAATGGCATGCTAAATAAGTAAGAGTTGGTGTTGCTCACTTTAAACAACTTTAGCTGTGTTATTATTATTTATTTCTTTTTCCTCTGAGCCCTGCATTTTTAAAAGTCTCCAATGGAATGTTTTATTTATAAATGGCATTGTATAATAGCAGATTTGATCAGGAAACAATTTAAATATTAGAGCTGTGGCATACAGATGTTGCCCCAAAAAAGCCTGTGAAAAAACAGTGTCATTTCAACAGCACTGGAAAGCTGATACCACTCTTTACCTAAAAAACAGAAACGGCATGAGCAATATTGCTCATGCACCCATATTGCTGTGCCCTTTGTGAACCCTTCTGACCATAACACATAAAGAGCCCAAGAAAATAGTAAGGAACCATGATGCTCAATAGGGACTAGTCCTTCTGGCTGGCAAAGGAAATAATGTAAGTTCAAGGCAGGCCATGCCTGCTTCTAGCTGGGCAGAGGGCCCTTTTGCTTATTCAGGTTTAAGTTTATCTTTTTCTTTTCTTTTTTGTTTTAGTTTTTGGGTAGCCATAATTCCTCAGGTCACACAACATAAGGAGTCTGAGAGAGAAGCCTGGGTTTTTGGTTGTAGCCATGTTGGTCTAAGGACATAGGCAGGCCAGGTTCTTTGGGTACATGTGATATCTTTTATTAGACCAACTGAGCAGTTGGAAAAAATGTTCTTTTCAAACTTTCAGGCACAATCACCCTTCTTCAGGTATTGGGAGTCTCTGGTCTTCTGTGATCTCCAAGGAATGAAACAAGGTAAAAGTCTGAAAGAGAAGGGCCTTCAGCCTGTATGCTTCATAGCTGGGGACCTGTGCTTTGGACCAGGGAGGGAGCAATGTGTGAGTTCAATGCTTCCTGCATCCACTTCTTGTTGGGCAAAGATACCTGCTCTGCTCTTCATCTGCTGAGTGTTTTTTTCTTTCTCCCCTCGAAGCATATTATAGCTCAGATGGACTCCTGAGGATACAGCTTCAGGGTGCAAAGTTATAGGATTTGTTCTCCATCCAGAAACCCTGAAGAGAGGGTGGATTCCAGGCCTTGCTTCAGTCTGAGCAGTTGAACTGTTTATGTGTTGACGGCTGGGCCTGGCCAAAATCTGGTCAGGGCACCAAGCAATGTCCAGGGCTTGGCTCATTTCCCTAAAAGTCTGAGAGACCAACAAAGAACGGAGTGGGAAAGAGGTCAAAAGGACTACAGCTGTATCTCAGTGGTCAGCTTGTTCATCTCTCAGTCCAAGGTGATTATCAAGCATTTTCTTCCCCATAACCCAAACATATTTCGGACAGGCTCCTAAGACAACTTGACCAGCATCAAGGCTCTCCATCCTGAAACCCTTTTGAGGGTGTTGTACCAGCATCTCGTTAGAGGGTTACCCCCTCCTTGACAGCTGCTCCTTTAACATAGATTTCAAGTATGAACATAGAGTGAAAGAGGAAATAAAGACTTGCTGTATAAAGAACAGTCAAGATGGGAAAAGGATTTTTTTCTGAACTTTATTTAGAAAGCTGCATATATGCACCAGATGCTGGGGAGGAACCAGAATGCTCTTGGAGTGTTGTGCCAAAGGCAGGCAGGTTCCCACAGGGCCCCTCTCTTAATGCTGCTGCTTGTTTAAATTTGATTTTAATACCCAAGAACTCTCTTCCATGTTCTGTTGATTATGGCCTGGAAACTGTGTCAAAATTAAAGTAGTTGAGAATTTAAAAGAAGTAAAGGCTCAGCCAACACAACAGCAGTCTGAGGAGGTAAGTTACTGTGTCTATTCCTAGGCAGGTGGGCTTTGCCACTTTAGGACTCCATCAGACAGTTCAGATAATAGCCCATATGCAGGCTTGGGTGGCAGCAGCCTTGCCGTCTGGCTTTGCTCCCTTGGGAGCTGCTCAGTCTTCATAACACAAAATAATAATCCTTGGTCCAAAAAACTGAATAAAGCAAATCTTTAGCCTTTCTCCAGGCAGCAAGAGAGGGCCCTTTAGCTCTGGCCCTTCCTAGAAGTAAACTCATCTTTGTTTTAGACTGCTCCTTCCCTTGCTCAAGCTCCTTGCTTGCTCTCCGCTTGGTCTTTTAACTACAAGCTACTCACTTACAGATGGGCTTATACCCCCAGGGGTGGCTGCCCCAGTTAAAGGGCCAGATCACCCTGCTACAGGAGGCTTCTGTAATTCTAAAATGAGATCAACTGATTGCAAATAAATCTGGCAAAACTATTTGCCTTTAAACGGCCAAAAAAATGCTGGAAGAGGAGCAAAGGGAGAGAAACAGTCTAAAAATCTGAGATGTGCCAGGAACACTTACCACATAGTACTGAAAAGAGGTACTAGGAAGCTTATTGTCACTACAAAAAATGTATAAAAGAAGATAGGAAGTTTCTTGAGCTGGCCTAAAGATTAGAGAGCAATTTTGGGAGAAATTAAATGCAAGATTCTCGGTAACTGTGAATAGGTATAGTGACATTGAAAATCATTGAAGCTAGAAGTCTTATGGCCTTGCTACACTTTCATTTTAGATCACTCCTGGAGCTTTTAACTCCTGGATTGTCCACACATTGACACCTGAAGTTAGTTTTAAGCACATATTAGGTAATTTAAAGTTATGCCACTCCAGGACAGGTTTATCTCTGATCTGCGTTACCCAGTTTGTGTTTCATTAATGTGTGGTCACTACCCACAAATGATCCACACAGTCCTCCAACATCCCAGTCCTCCAGCATCCCAGATGCAGTGTCTCTCCATCACCTTTATGTTCTGTGTGGACAAAGTTTCCAACTCCTAAACTCTACTGCCCAGGGGGTGGTTCTGGCACTCCCCCTTCTGCCCCCAGGTGTGTGACCTTCCCATCCCCAGGGGTGTTACCCCATGCAAACAGCCTGCAGAGCACATGTCAGCTAGCCAGGTCGCACGGCAAGATGGACAGTCCAGGAGGGAGGTCTAGGGAGAGTTGGGGGAGGGGGAAAGACACAAGGTAAGGGGCCAGATCGGGTCCCCATGAGCTGGGGCTTCCTTCCCTGGGCAACGCCAGTAGTTCCTAAAAGTCCCTTCCCTTATTGCTACCACTTCCTAGCCACCCCAGGAAGCAAGACTACACCCCAATCCAAAATCCCGATTTATGAAAACATGACACCTTTTTTAAATTTACTTCCTCTTTATTTCTTTTTATTTGTTTTAACTTTTTATTTGATCCTTCAGTGGCTGACCTCATTTCACCACTCATCCCCCACCCCTCTTTCCACTTCCCATTTTATTACCCATCCACATCCCATTAACTTTCCACCTTTCAGCTTCATGTTCCTGCCCCACCACTTGACCCGTCTCTCCTGTTCTCACCCCACACCTTGCAGGGATACAAGCCTGCCCTGGCTCACCAGCCCTGTAGTGGCAACTCATAGTAGCTCCTGTAGTGCCTAGTTAAGACCCTGTTTGCCAAAACCTCTAGTGGCAAGACACAGCTGTGCAGGTAGGGGGACAGCCAAAGAAGGCTTTTTAGCCTTAAGGTGTGACTGCTCCAAACTTAAGTTAGCACTAACACCAATCAACATTTGATCAGCTCAAAATGCAATGAGTAACAAGGCCCTTATACTACGTGAAGATCTGGTCCCAGGTTGCATATTTCTCAGCCAAAACAAGCTCTAGATTTCATGAAGCCCTTTGTTAAGTAAAATGTGGTTGTTAGGCATCCATCTACAAAGGATGTGAAGGTTGGGTAAGATGTGGATGCACTTATGTATTTGTTCACTACAGTGCATCAACTATTCACACCAGAAGTTATGTACACTTGACAAAAGGGTAGTGTTTGGTCAGCTGAACCAAGAATGTTAGAGGCTGAAATTAATTTTCTGTGCATTTAATTTTTGTTGCTTGGTAGCAATTACACAGAACTGATAGTAGGACCTCCAAATTCTAGTATGACTCTGACAATGATTTTTGCTGTGGCATTGGGGAAATCACTTAACCACGTTGTTGCATTTATAAACTGGGATGCCAGCTTATGTGTGGCATACAAATTAATTGGAAGTAAAGAACTTTGACATTTTTGAAGTACAAGGAATTATAAGTATGGTACATAATGGATGTGTCTATGCATGCAATTAATTTGAAGCAATACATTTTTCAGCAGTTTGAGCTGGAGTAAACTATTCCCAGATGCAGTGTCTACACATGTACCCAAGAAAGCAGCAATCTGAGCCAAGGCAGAGCAATTTATGCCATGACCACTTAGTCCTGGGCTCCAGGTGATGGCAGAGGGCAGTGGAGGGGCTGGCTGTGGCAAAAGGACACTAAAAGTGCAGATCCGTGTGGCTAGAAAGCAGGCAGGACTCTGATCCCCTGCTGACTGGGCTGAAAAATTGCAATTTACACCCATGGTCAGCATCTACATGTGCATTTAATCACAGTAAATTACCCCAGCATAAGATAGTACTGTGCCCAACAGTACTATCTTACTGTGGCATTGATTAGTTTACTGAGGCCTAATAGTATTACACATATGGACTGTGATGCTTTACTCTGCAGCTAATTAGTTTACTCCACAGTTAAGCACATGTGTAGGCACAGCCAATGTGTAGCAACAAGAACTTATTCACATAAACACTTAGAGCTTTTCCAGTTATATTATCTGTCCTTCAAAAGTATTATCTAGTTAGTGGATATCGCCATGGGATTTTTTTTTATCAGAACTATGACTGCACTACTATATATCACATTTCTAGAAAGACTTAAATTACTATGCTATAACATTCTTCATGATACAGAATTAATGGAAAGAGTTTGATGTGACTTTATGAATCTAATGTTACATCAACATATTTAAAAATCTAAATAATACTTAGATCAATTGTGAAAATATTGATAAACAGTTATATATACAGCCAGTCCCACCAAAGTCAATGAGTAATTCATGAGTAACTGTTCATCAACATGAATGAGAAGTTTACAGTCTGGCCTGTTTACAAAAAAAATCAAGGCACAGAGACAAGTTTGCAATAGGTCTGAGCAAATAATCCACAAAGAATGAGTTATTGAATGAACTTAGTCTCTCTATTCTGCTTGTATTATATCCAGAAGACTGATTTCTCCAAGTGAATTTAGTGTTTGAAATAAATTCCATAGTTTTCTCCTTACTACCCATCTGATCACAAATAGTTTTCTGCCATTTTTAACATTCAATATTAAAAATTCCACCTATATTAACCTAAATTTATGATAGCCCAGTTTGACTTTTTTCTATTGGATGAACAAGCAAGAATTGCCAACAGAAGGGCTCCAGTATGCAAATTTAAAATGTATTTCCCATGGATTGTCTTCTTTTTTTTTGACATTTTGCTTTGTACCCATGTGTATACTAATAAAACCAAATTGCTTCTGTAGTCTCTGAAAATGGTCACAAAGGGGTATGATCATGGTCAAACGAATGTATTACAAAACCAAAATGAAAATTTACAAAAAACATTGTGCAATATTCATTATTCTCTGTGACAACTAGAATATTCATTATTCTCTGTGTCACAGTCCCAATATTACCAGGCAACTAATGACCAGAAACGAATCAAGAAAACAAGGCCCAATGCTGATCCCACCAGCAAAATCAGAGGAAGGGGAAATTATCTATGGGTTATACACAACAGTCAAAAAAAGACAGTCTTCACATGACCACAACAGCCTGTAGTGACTAGGAGGTATGGCCTGCAGCATACATGTCTGCAGAATCACTTGTTACACTTCTGACCTATTCTCCATCTCATTCTACAGCCAGTCAGGAATACACAAATGGAAGCAGGATCAACCCCTGTGCCATACACTATTGCATCTGAAGTTGATTTTGACCACAATCTCCTTGCTTTAATGGGTGCATATCTAAAAAATTGGGGCATTTAGGGAAAATTATTTACAAAAATGGTAATTGGCATGGAGGATAAATAATGAATGCAGTAATAGAGATGGAAGTAAATTCATGTGGTATACAAGCATTTAGAAGGATAAATGCTAGTGAGCAAATGCTAGATAGAGCCAGACAGATAGACCCTGATGGGTCATATGGCTGCTTCACTCTTCTGATATTATTGTGTTGCACTGTACTAGTTTGTAGGTGTTTGTATCTATTGAACCAGACTAACCCTTTGGTAAGATACAGCTGTTACACTTAATTTTGACTAAGGGGTTGTGTGAACAGATTGAAATGATGGTGATATTTCAGTGATAGGATCGGTCAAATCCAGTTTTATTGAACATGTAAGTAATATGACTACAAAAGAAAAATCCCCAGTCTGTAAAGGTATTCTTATGCAGGCCTTCCACACGATGCATGATGACTTAGCTAATCAGGTGTCATCACAGCACCAGTGGTTGCCATTTTGACCAGTGTGGTCAGTTCTGGCTTGGTGACAGCTCCCCAAACTTAAGTTGCTTCCTTAGTCTTTTATACCATTTTACAGTCCTCTTCTGTATATTCCATATACAGCCATGCCATAAATCCTAACCAATTACTTTTTACAATGGTTGTTTCCTCATCAATCTGTCACCTCTGTCACTCTCAGCTTATTTCTTTCTGAACTTACTTATCCCCTACTGAGTTATACATGGGTTTTGTTTTGCTTGTCTATTCTACCTTGTTTCCCTACATTCTACAGCTATCTACATTTTGTTTTGCCTACAGCAGTTGCTTACCTCTGTGCTCTTACATTCTGCCTCTGTGCACACTTTGCTTGCAGCTCATGGTGTCCAATCAAAGAAAAATAAAAATAATAACATCAGTTATGCCAGTACAGCCTTTCAGGTCCATACAGCATTTAAGTATACGATATATCATTCTTTAGTGTTGAGCAATTAGAGCAGTATTTCATATATATCTACACGTGCACTTGGAGATATATTGAAAAACTATTGTCATGGACATCCAGCAATTAGTTTACCAATATGAATCTAAAATAATCTCTTTGGGAAATGGCAATTAAATATATATAAAGCAAAGAAAAAATTGTTTTAGACCTAAGATTTTCCAGGTTAAACTTAGCGCATAAAGCATTTTTATTGTGTTGGCTTTAAATACTTTAAAAGTGGAAGTCTGTACAATATTAACCCTGGGTGTGAAAACAAAACTGGGCAAGATTTTCATAAGCGGCTAGTAACTTTAAAAACTTAATTTGTTGAGGATATAACTTAAAAATACCTGCAGGGAGACCTTTAAGGAGACAGTGTTAAGGAATCCAATCTTTGAAATTCAAGCCACTTTATGTATGCTCCAAGTGGCACCCCAAAATTCAGGTGTACAGAATCACTCCTCATTTTTGTAAACTCAAAACTTAAAATCAAAACCCCTTCAAAGTTCTGATTGAAACACAAAGACCTGACCTCCATGTTCTTGCTGACCTCATGCTCATGCTGTTTTGGCTCCAAGTCAGAGCTAAACTGGACCTGGCCTATTATCAGTTTGAGTATCACAAGTTGTTCAACTTTATCTATAAACAGTGTCATGGGGTGTATATACACGCACACTTTAATGTGCATTAGTGTGACAGGGAGTGGTATCAGGTCTGGGGAATCCCCAGGGAACCAATCCCTAACCCAAAACTTCTCTCTTCATACTTACCTCAGAGGAAGAAAGGAACAGCTGGCAGCCTCACATCAGAAGTGCATGCCAGCTCAAAATGGGGCCACACAGCATGGGAAGAGGAACTGCCAGCTTGAGTCCCTAGTTCAAACCCAGGAGAGGAGAGTTGGAGGCAGAGTGGTGGGGCACACCTGAGGGTCCCCGGTTTGAAGCCAGGGGAGGGTAAAGAGATATGGAGGAGTGGGTCTTGCCTGGGAGTACCCTGCTCAGAGCCAGAGGGAAAGAGCAGGATGCCAAGGGGTGGGATATGCTCAGAGAGCCCCAGCCCGGAGGTGGAAAAGGTGAGAGAGACGCTGAGGGGTGAGACGGACCCAAAATTCCAGAGCTGGGAGCCAGAGGAGGACAGCTGGAAGCAGAGGGGTGAGACGCACCTAGAGAAGCCCAACTGGAAAACAGAGAGACAGACCCAGACAAGGAGAGGCACAGTAAGGCCAAGGATACCCAAGGGGAACCATAGGCAGAGAGCCGTATGTGAAAGGGCATGGCAGATCAGAACAGTCTCTGCCCTGAACCAGCAAGGGAGAGAGAAGGAGTGGAACCAAAGGCTAGGAAGTTAACAGTCTTGCAGTGGGGAAGAAAGAAATGCAGCAAAATAAAGTAACATTAAGAAGAGATAACAAAGAATTAAGAAGTTTTGTTGAAGTCACAAAAAAAAGGCCAGAAACTGTTTATTCGTATATTGTTTAACTTTCCTTGAACTCCAAGTTTTACCCTGAAGAGATTCTCAGGGTTAAGGTGGCATAAAGAAGGGGTGCAGGGAATGGTGGAGCCCCATATTTCCAAATAGCTATATGTTTCAGTGCTATGCGTGTGAGAGCACATTTCTTCTGTTTGTTTTTCATCCTCCTGGAAATAATAAATAATAAAAATTATTATTAAACATCGAAGTAATGGAAGGTGAGATATTTTCATCTGGGAGGGACTAAAAAGGGATAACATAGGACCCCTTTTCCCTTATAAAGCAGAACAGGAAGGCATCATCAGGTAAAGTCCATAAGCCCTATAGCACCTACAGTTGACAATTAGCCTATTCCAATGTGCATTAAAGCATCACAAAAAAACTGTGCACTTTTGCTACTGTATATTCATAGATTCATATTAAAATAAGCTAATCTTTTTCTAGTACTTCAGAAAGGAGGCACTACATTTAATGTGCATTACCAAAAATGTACTAATGAACATATAGACGTACCTCTGAGGTACTAGATTTAATGTGCATTACCTAAAGTACATTAATTGAATGTATAGATGTACCCATGAAGTCCAAAGCTTACTTGTGGCTGAGTCCCAAACCCCACATACGTGTAAAGCTAGCTGTTGGAGATATAAATCATGCACTGAATCTCAATCCACCATACTTTGAAATGAAAAGGCTGACATATTCTTAATTTTTTGTAATCAACCAGCGATTCTCATGTGGACACGCTTCTCTTTATTCTAGTTTGAAAAATCTGTTTCTACTGGTGGCCAAACAATGTAAATGCTTAATGATTCAGGGTTAGAAAATATCTTATCCTAAATAGCTGAATAATTGATTATTTTGTACTTCTTTAAAATTCTCCTCGGTGAGTTCAGCTGTTAAAGACTGAATGTCACTGCTCCAACTGTAACCACACTACTGGGTGCTGCTATAATGAACTTCTTTATGAATATGTATCACATGATAAGTAAGGCAGAATAGACAATTAGAAATCTATGCCATTCAGAAATACCTAGTGTTTCAACCATCGAGACAAGACGGGTGTCTTGTTTCTTCCAAAAACAGAGAATTTAGAGATCTCTGGGGTCTCTTTTGTTCATCATTGTTATTTCTTCACTTTTCACAACAAATAAAAAAACCCCACTAGTGCTATTAATAAACATTTTAAATTTGAAACCAGTAATAGAAAAAAACTTTAATCTTTTGTATATAATACAAAGAATTAACCATCAAGGAATGGTGGAATAACTACCAATAATAATAATAAAAAAAACTGTTACCAGCACACACCTGGGTTTTGTGGAGTTTGAATTCATTTCAAAATTAGATCAAATTTAGTATTGCACAGAATGGATCATTTTCAATATAATCATCATGAACATTACTGTGCACTGTGCTGTGAGTGAACCCAGCTGAGCTTGCCAAGAAATTCATTCCTGAAATCTCTGCCAATGTAAAAAATAGCTTCCTCCCCTAGGCACAATATTTAAGAGTTTTAAAAATACTTTGGAGTGATGTTAAAGTTATTTTTCAAAAGTTAGGTTTTGAAACCACACCATGTTACTAGTTCCCAGGACTGAGGCTCTTTCCAGGTTCAATGACATTATGACTTTGCATAGTCATTCAGTGACCATCTGTCACTTACCTCCTTTGGCTGCATCTGTCCTTTGCTCTGATCACCATTGATTTTTCCAAATGGAACAACCATAAACTAAATGTAGCAATTATTACATTCAAGTTGGAAAAAAAAGCTCTTTTTTATTCTAAATTGTTTGTGTGTTACTAAAGTATCAGTTAGAAACAGCCAACAAAAGAAGAAAACATTTTATAGAAGCCTTTTTAACACTGGAATCATTAAGCTCATGTCTGCAGTTTCATTATCAGCTTTTATTTTCAGAGGGTTATAATTCAGCTATAAAAATTTCCATATTAACTCTTAGCCAGAACCATAGCAAAGTATTAACTTGGCTGCTCTGAGTCAGTTGAGCTTTATTTTCTTCACTGGTTCTTGCATGAAACTGCATAATCCTCCTTGGAAAGCTGAGCAGCTGATTTATTGGCAATCTATTCCTTCTGTCCTTCTCCATGCTGAATTCTTTTTCCTGCTAATATATGTTACAGCCTTTTCCTGCTATTATAGGTTGTTTGGGACTTATAGTTCTCTTTGGGTGCTCCCTGCTATTGTTGGATTACAATAGCACCTCAGGGACATCAGAGTTTGATTGTTCTAGGTCAGGGGCAGGCAAAATATGGTCCATGGGCCAGATCTGGCCTGCCAGACCATTGTATCTGGCCCATAGGGCCCCTAAAAAATTTAGAAAATTGATATTTATCAGCCTGTCAAAGCTGAAAAGAGGCAGGGGCAGTAGGACCAGGGGAAGCCTCAGCAGGACTGAACAGCCCAGCTCTGCCCACCCCCAGCCATTTCACTCCCTTCCTGCCCACTCCACACCAGGTGGCTGCCAGTTGCATCACCAGACTGGGAAGCATGGGGTAACATGGGTACATGTGTGCATGCATGTGTGTGTGTGTGTGTGTACACAGGCATGGACAGTGTATGTGGGGGGGCAGGCAGGGACATTGTGTGTGTGTGTGTGTGTACACAGGCATGGACAGTGTATGTGGGGGGGCAGGCA
>NW_017729031.1:76996021-77031325 GCF_001723915.1 Gavialis gangeticus
GTGTGTGTGTGTGTGTGTGTGTGTGTGTGTTTGTAGGGTGAGTCCTGCATGCACACCCCACCATGCACATGCACCCACACCCCCCTCACACTGCCATACATGCAGACCCCCCACATCCTTTCACACACTCAAGGCACTCACCCTCCACAAACCCCATACCCACCCACACCTACATATCCACACACACACACACACACACATCTTCTCTCACTCCACATACCCACACACCCACAGACCCCCACAAACCTATACCTACCCCTCACAATTTAAGAGTAAGATTTCATTTTAAGCTATTGTGCTAGAGGTGCCTGTAGTGTTCATTCAAAATGACTATAAGTCATGTCTTCTGAGCCTATTCTCTCCCTTCTGCTCCTTACTTTACATCCCCTGTCTCAACACTATAAATACAATGCCTGAAATGGTTAAAAAACCTAGTCTATAATATATCTGACTTGCAAAAGGGGGTGAGTTAGGAAAGACAAGTCTTTGTCCACCATAGCATTATTCATCTCTTTGCTGCAGCAATGGCACTACTGGTTTATTATAAACAAATAGCATGTGTTCTCTAATCTGCAGTGACATTATCTATTAAGCCTATATTGAACTGGCTGACCATTCAGAGAACACAGCTTTCAGGTAATAGTTATAGAAGGAGGGTTGTTACATAATACATTCATAATCTGTTGTATTTGCCCATAATCATTTGCATTTTAGATGTCACTAAAACTATCTCTTGGGTGCAAAGGTATTGTTTTCACATTATATTTTTTCAGTAAAAGTGCTTTGTACTTACTGTAAAGCAGCAGACTGTCACAAACCTTAAAATACATATAAAATATCAAATCAGTTAGTAGAATAATGCTATAATTTGAACTATAATGCAGATGTAAAGCTATCAGAAGGAGTCCTGCTTCCATTAAAATCAGTTAAAAAATGCTGATTAACTTTGAAGGAGCTAGAAGTTTTTATTAACTTTAATGGAACTAGTAATCCTTAGAGACAACAGTTCTATATTTTAATAAGCTTCTTTTACTGATCAATCCTCTTGGTAACAGGACAGGAGAGGCATGTTCTTAAACCCAAAACTCCACAAAATTAAATGGAGGAATAAGAGAGAATACAATCTAACAAGAGGTTTGGAGGTATATCATCCACAGACAAAAAGTGAAAGTGACTATCTTATCTTTTCCTGATGCAAAAATAAGCTAATGCAGAATGGGGAAATATTCCTTCTCTACCTTCTCAAAGTTTGGAATAGGTTTCTATTGAACAAATGTATTACTAATTTTAGAGGGAAAAAAACCTTTAAAATGTTAACCTCTACTGTCTTTATAGCTGCAGCTCAGAAAGTGAGTGTCTCTTGGTTAAGTGTATTTTGACAAGCACTGGTTTTAATTAGCCATATTTCAGTAAGGATGAGCAGTGCATAGTTATTAGGCAATATGGTGCCCTGTTGTGTAAATGCATGCTGCATTCATTACTCAGTTAATAATCAGTTTGTGATGGTAATTTTTCTTATATTCTGACCAAATACTTCCTGGAATACAATTTATTCTTAATAACACTATATTAAAAATGGAATCTCAGAATTTTTGTTTGACTATTATCATGAACAAAAATTATTTCTGAATAATGAGGCATAATAATCCTGATTGCAAGCATAGCTTTTTGCATTTTCATGTAAATTTCAAGTAAAATCCTGCTCTGCTTGTTAATATTGTATCTAACATTTTGAAAAATAATATTTAACCCTATTTTAACATTTTCCCAAAATACCCTAAATCTAGTTCCACAGGCTAATTCTGAATTCACCATTGTGCACAGCCTACACAGCTTTTGACTTCTACTTCTGCTCTAAATTGGACAGGTCTGTGTAAAGATGGATTTCATTCCCAAACTTTTCCAAGTTTTCATTCCCCAGGCAGCATTTCTCATCACTTTTCTCAAAAATACTGTATCCGCTTTTCATATTTCTCTCTTCTCTCTCTCTCTATATATAATGTTCTTCTGTAGCCCTCATGGTTTTTTCCTTATGCAATATTCTAGTGGAATTAGGGCAGTACCATTAGCCCATTCTACTGATAGAGAAATCCTTGTCCAATGTTACTTGCTGCAGGGAGGATATCTGCAGTAGATCAGGGAACTGAACCCAGGGTCTGCCAAGTCCTAGGCTAGACTTCCTATTTTGCATACCAAAAAGACCTTGGCCTCCATCTCTTATATTTTCAGAGAACACTGTCCCAACACCCAGAGGCACTCCATGAGATTTTGCTGTTGTTTCTTTTTTCTTCTTCAGTGGTAAAGTGTGAACCCATGGGTAGTTAACTTTATCTCACCAACTGAAAAATCCTGAAATAGAGCCCTATCTCTGCCCATTTCTGCCACTTCATCCCATTTTGTTCAAATGGGGATCTTTATTCTGATAGTTCTAGTTACTACTGTGCATGTGCATCCAATAGATACAATAGAATGATGTTTTTTTACTGAGTACCCACATTATACAACTCTAGGACTGTTGAGTCCTTTAAACTTTTTTCAAGGTCAATTAAGATATTCATGCTGGCATGGTTTTAAAGTTTTGAAGTCCTTAACTGATGTGGTAATGGATATCTTTATCATTTTTATATCTGTAGCACTTTGAAATGTTTTCCTTGACAGATGTTCTCTAAGAGTTTTCTTTTCTTTGCACTTATCTCAGTCCTATCAGCTTTAAAGCAGCCCCACAAAGACTTCTGGGAATTTTAGTAATTTCCTCAATGAGTTCTGCATTAAGAATGCTATTTGCTCACTGGAGTGGGGAAAGGTGTCAAGTACTAAAACACGATAATTGGTCTCACACCTTTAAATGGGGTATACCAGGCAGCTACTTCCCTGTTTGAAGTTTCAGATAAGTAACTCTGTGTCCCTGAGGTGAGCTCCTTCCCACCAGGGAAATTTCAGCATGTCTTTTTAAAGTAAGACACCTCTTACACATTGAAAGAGCTTTTGAAATCTGAGGCTCTATATGATTCCCTCTGATGGACAGAAGCGGTACTACATATACATAAACCTAAATACCGCTGGTCAGGAACTTTATGACTTTGTCAAAAATGTTTTTTTCTCAGAAAATACAGATGCACAAAACCAGAAATGTTTCTCAGAATACCCTGGAATCAATGGCAGCCCAAAGAGTCCACCATAGGTGGAGCAGTCCATTACATTTTTTAAATCAAATTGTCTTGCAGATGCAGAAGCGTCCTAGTTAAAATCTCCCATCCTTAAAGCCAATGTGCCAGCGCCTCAGAGGAAAGCAAAAAACCATAAATAAACCCTCTAGAAGCCTTCCTGACCCCAAATGTCATGGGTGATGAGACACTTTCCACACCACAAGAGATACTCTATATACCCCAAACGGGGGTCTGCTTCTCTGATCATGTCCATGTTCTGATTTTCTAATTTATAGCCATTTGCTATAATAATAAAAAAGCTCTTCCCCCTCCCTAACAGTCATTCCATGAATAGAAGGAGTAATCACATTTCCTCTCAAACTCTGTTTTGCTAAATTAAACAAGTCAAGCCCCTTTATTTTCTCTCATGAGAAAATAACCCATTCCCTTAACCATCTTAGTAGTCCTTTTTTTAATACTAGTAACCAGAACTTCTTACAGTATTCTAAATGGGGGCTTACCAATGGCTTGTACAATGGTATGCGTACCTCTTTGTCTCTGCTGCATACACCTTACCTAATTGACCCTAACCCTACAATAGCCTTCATTTCAGCTACATAACACAAGCAACTTATGGTCATCCTCTCATCAAACAACAAGACTAGCTCCCTCCTGTCTTCAGGTGTCTACAGTTTAATTGCCCCTATCTTATAGCGGAAGCCCTTGTTGTTGGTTCCTAAATGCATGACTTTGCACTTCCTGAAACATCATTCCATTTCCAATTATCCATCCACAAGATTTTCTAAATTCTCTTTTATAATACCCTGACCCTCTTCCACATTAGCAATACCTCCCAGCTTACTGTCATCCACAAATTTAATGAGAACACTTTTAGCTCCAGTACCCAGTCACTTTACAAGTTTTATAAAGATGTTAAACAGGACAAGACCTATAAGACAGATCCCTGAGTAACACTACTGCTAACTACTCCCTAGACAGATAACTCACCTTTCAATATAACTTGCTGGAGTGTTCCTTTGAGCCAACTCTTTATCCATCTAATGGTGGCAGCATTGATCACTGTCCTCTCAACTTTGGCTAGTAATTTCCCCATGAGGTGCAGTAATCAAAAGCCTTGCTCAGATCTAGATAAATTAAGTCTACTGCATTACCCTTATCCAAAAAGTTTAGCTTTTACAACAATATTTAATCTAACATAATCATTCTCTGAAAAACCCATGCTGTGTTTTGTCCCATTTTTGCTTCCTTCCGTGGCTCTAACTAAAATTTCAGAAAGTATGTGTTTTGTGATCAACTTCCAGCATATTATGTCCTGTTCTAAGGATGTAAAGCCTTTTCTTTAGTTCTCTCTGCTTTTTCATGCTACACAGCTAACATACAGCACACACATAGGTAAGTATTGAGAACAGTTAGTTTATTGAAAAGCTGATTTTGGTACCTATTGGCATCAGCTGAAAAGCTCCCGTTGACTTCACTGCCGAAGTACCAGGGTTTGAGAGTGCAGATCATCCACACTTCACTGCCTGCTATGCAGAGAAAAGAATCATCACCAGGCACAAAGCTATAGATGTTAGTACTGTTCTGTATATGGTCTAAAATTGCATTTGTATGCATACTCAGTATGAATACCTCAACTTGTCCAATGTACAGTCAATGGTATTTTGTTAGTGGCATGCTGGATAAGGACCTCAGGAGGGACAGCATTTTTTTGGTTTCTCAGACATTAATATGAGGAGAGACTTTTCTAGCTAAAAGTGGGGGAGATAAGGCAAGTAATACAAAAAGCTTTAAACATGCAATCATTCTAGAGTATGCTTTTGTTCACTTTATAAACCCTGGTATTAGCTTCTTAGGGAATGTTTAGGCACATAAATCTGTTCAAGAATTCCTGCTTCTGGAAACAGATTCTGGTTAGGAACCACAGAAATATGCAAAGCTACTGATAACTACTGAAAAATAATTAATTGGATGACTAGTAGTTTGAGACTACAGTTATTTCAGGAATTGTTAAATCCTTTGGGGCTAAGCAGCCAAATGTTTAATATTTTTATATTCTGCTTAGTCTGCTTTTAGAAGTCACTTGTCCTGAGATTCAGACCCATCCTAAAAATATATTGTAGGAAGCTTTAAACAATCCTTGTTACAGAATAAAAATTCAAGGATCATTTTATTTCATTCAGAGAAAAAGTGGTGAAATATTCTGTTCTGGCTTTCAGCATTTTGGATTTATGCTTTCAACCGTCTTCTAGTTCTTATCACACAGTATTTAATTATGTATAAGCAGCTACCGTATTTCAATACAGTGGGTTGTCACAGATTATCTCCTGCATATACATTCTTCTAGCCATGCCTGCCTCAGCATTTTTTTGCCACTGTCTTTTTTAGATTTTTTTTCCCCGTCATATTTTTTTGTTATTATTATTTATTTTAATCCCTGACAAATGTCATTGTTAGTGGCAACACGTGAAGTTCTAACTTGTTAATACAAATGACACACACTTGGATTTGTAATGAGATATTAATAATCTAAACAGTTGCAGTGCATTAAAAGCCAACAAGAGGAGTTTGGGGAGATATATAATTAATGTAATGGTGGATCAAATGCAGAATTACACTTAGTTACTACCGTTCCATCACCATGCCATGCAGTCTCTGGTCCTGACTCTGATTTCACTTGCACTAATTTAACATGGGTTAAGCTCTACTGACTTCAGTGAAATTATTTCTCAATTAAGATGATGTATATGAGTTCAGAATCATGCCATCAGAGATTAATTTAGGTACATCACTACTTCATATTTCCTAACACAAGGGTAATGGTACTAAGCACCTGCATGATAAAATGATTGCTCAGTACTGACGATTTCCATTATGATAAAATATCACCTGGGAAAGATGTCATTATTTCCTTTAATAAGCATGTTTATAAAAAGCAAATGACTATTAAAGTTAAAAAGGAGCCTCAAAATTTTGCTTCACAAATATTCTCATGTGACATTTATAAAAATATTTACAAATCAATCCAAGATGAAGTGATGGATGTATTCATTTTTAATAATTGATGTAGATGGGAAGAAGCTGGGGGCCAGCTACCTACTGGACCTTAAGCAGGTGATACTGGTCAATCTCTGTCTAAGGCATCTACATGATCCCAGTTACCACAACATTTGAGCATCTTACAGTATTCAATATATTTGCCTTCTACCCCTCACACAACACCTTGGTGAGCTAGAGTTGTATTATCCCTATTTTACAGGTGCAGAACTCAAGCCATATCTAGATGGTATAATTCTCAGATTCAGCTGCCAGGTCTTCAAACTTGCTGTTCTGAGTGGAAACCTCCGAAACCTCCGGACGGGTCGTTTTCGACCTGGAGGGATGTGGGCAGTGGGGTTCCCCAGGGCTTGGTCCTCCGCCCCATACTGTTCAACATCTTTATCAATGACTTGAACGAGGGGGTGGAAAGCACATTGTCCAAGTTCGCTGATGACACCAAGATGTGGGGCAAGGTGGGCATGCCAGAAGGGAGGGACAGAATCCAGCTACATCTGGACAGGTTACAGGGATGGGCAGATGAGAATAGGATGAAATTGAACGTGGACAAGTGCAGGGTACTGCATCTAGGGAGAAGGAACCAGCAGCATACCTATAAGTTGGGGACAACCCTTCTCATCAGCACAGAGTTGGAAAGGGATCTTGGAGTCATTGTTGACTCCAGGTTGAACATGAGCTGCCAATGCAAGGAAGCAGTCAGTAAAGCTAACTGCACTTTGTCATGCATCCACAGATGCATCACAAGCAGGTCCAGGAAGGTGATCCTCCCCCTCTATGCAGCATTGGTCAGGCCACAGTTGGAGTACTGTGTCCAGTTTTGGATGCCGCACTTCAAGAGAGATGTGGCTAGTATTGAGAGGGTCCAGAGGAAGGCCACTTGCATGATCAGGGAGCAGTAGGGCAGGCCATATGAGAGAGACTTGACAGCCTGAACCTATTCAGCCTCCACAAGAGAAGGCTGAGAGGGGATCTGGTGGCCATCTAGAAATTCACCAGAGGGGATCAGCAGGGAATAGGAGATGTCCTGTTCCCCCGGGGCACCACACGGGGTAACTAGAAATAATGGCCACAAATTGATAGACAGCAGGTTCAGGCTAGACATCAGGAGGCATTACTTTATGGTTAGGGTGGCTAGGACCTGGAACTAACTTCCAAAGGAAGTGGTGCTCACTCCTACCTTGGGGGTCTTTAAGAGGAGGCTGGATATACACCTGACTGGGGTCATATGACCCCAGCATCCATTCCTGCCCAAGGCAGGGGGGTGGACTTGATGATCTGTTTAGGTCCCTTCTGACCCTAGCTACTATGATACTATGATGCTGTGAAACCAGAAGTAATAGAGGGCAAGCAAAGTATCATGGTGGTGGTTTATTGTCACTGCCATTCAGCAATTAGTTCATCCAAAGAGTAGCAATTTCATGTCTGGTGTAGCTGCCACCACTTCACAGCATCACAAACCTTACCTCCCTATCAGCGCACTCAAAAAAGAGTGGCAAAACAATATCAAAGCTGGTCTTCCAGAGGTTGTATAACAGGAGACAAAATGAAAGTTGAGAGCATCAATAAAGACAGGCTCCAGACAAGATTACTGAATGTTTATGTGCATCCTTTGAGTCCGGCCCTCCAATGAGATTGCCTAAATGCCTCTATATCCTTACCCTTATGCCAAGAATCATAACATCGTCATCAGTAGCATTTATCATTCAACACTGAGTATGATGTCATGGGACAAGAGCTGTGAATCTTTACTATTCAATCTTGCTACCTCTCCATAACTCTTGAAGGACAAACCAAACAAACCATTATATATACTGTAATAAGTATTAGAAATACACTTCTTGACCTTCATCTTTCAGGAAAGTGTTTATGCAGAAAATAAAATACTTCTCCATAACAGTGAAAGAAAGGAATCAAGAATAATGAGGTAATAATAGCAGGTTTAGCATGCTTGAAAACAGTTCCCCTTGGGCATGACTTGCCTCATTGTGTAGTTTATATATAGCTTCATTATGAGCAAAAGTACAATTTACTGTAAAATTATTTTTCTGGAAGGCCTGTTTTATGCATCATCTCCCTCCCTGGCAGTTTACAACCATTTTTAACCTGTATAAAATTAATTATATTTATAGGTGACACCTAAATAAACCCAACATATTTTTTCCTGTTGTGTTTCCTGAATCACAGTGGTTTAACTAGGCACAGAACAAGCCGTATGGATCTTAGCTTTGTCACTGCCTGCCTTGACATCAGTTTTATAGAGACATAACTGAATAGCCTAGGGAAGCTTCCTGTTTTAAAACAACTTAAAAGCTATAGCCACAGACCAATTGGAGCAGGACTGCATGGTTAAGCTCTTAACTAGAAAGGATTCCATACAATATTTGTTCATGATATGAACAAAAGCTTATCATTATAGGAAAAAAAAGATTAAGAGTTTCTCCACCTTTCTTTTTAGGCAATAAGGCTTCAAGGAGTTTTGTGTTGTGCATATAATAATTGAATCAGTTGATAAAGCATGTGTTTACACGACTTATAAAATTATTCTTTCACCAGACAGCTAATCCACCACTTGGTAAATGAACTTTGGTTCATTTGACACATTGTGTTATTTAAGGAAGATTCACTGTCACATAATGGCCCCAAAGAAGAACTAATTTAAACACAATTCACCTCCAATTATCTGTTTGTTAGTGAATGCTTGCTGAATATTTCCTATTGGGCAAGTCTTCATTTGATCACATGCTGTCACAGACCTACTTTTTATTTTGGATAATAATTGGTTTTCACTTACTGATGCTCTAGGATCTAATCCAAAGTCAGTTGAACTCCAGTGTCTATAAAAAGCCTTGTACTGATTTCAGTAGCCTTTGGGTAATATATTATATGAAGTTAAGCTTGGTTGTTAATGCCCTTCTCTATATTTATACAAGAAAATAAATGGGGAAATGTTGAATTTTTATTTGGAGAACACTGCATTTCCATTTTTGATGCTGCCTGATATTACCTTCCAATAATATTAAAACAGTACAACAAATAATGAGGGTATTTTTGCCAACATCCTTGCAAAAAAACAAGTAGTAAAATGGTTTTCTTTTCTGTCAAACTCACTGTATCCTAAAGTACAATATTACTAGAAAAGTATTATTTTACATTTTTTCAGTCTCAAATGCTATAAAAATTGTGATGCTTTAAATGTTTTATTTACATAAAGGTAACAGTATAAAGTCAGGAGACAGAGATATCTCTTAAATTTTCTGTGCGATAAAGATACAGCAATCTCTCAGCCGATACCTGCACTGCTGATAAAAGGAAAGGTTCACTAGCTACCTGTGCCTCAGATTACTGCCATAGCATCTAAAATACTCTCCCAGGTGACCTTTGACTAAGTCTTATATGGATAGTACAGTGTAGACTGAGAAAACTCTGTTCCAATACATGGGATAAGGAAGGATGATAATTCATTACCGTATAATGACTTTCCAGAGTGGGAGCTCATCTCAATAGTATATTAAAGCAATCCATTCAGGTATAACACAATAAATAGGCCAAACTCTATCAAAAATCCCCGAGCCATACAGTATTTATTGGCAATTGAAAGATAAGCTTCACAGAAGAAGCTATTGTATATTTGCTTTGTGGCATAAGAACTATCTTCAAAGACTCAATGATTTATTTTAAAACTGCTGCAAATGCACCTGGCAGACTAAGGTCCAGGGGAAAAAATTACCTTCTAGAGCAAAGGCTATACGTGCTGAGACTGACTCATGTGTTCTTCTTGGTAGTAAATGTTGCCATCTCTTCATGGGATTTTGTGCGAAGAGGAAGCCAGGGACATTGTGTGTTAATCTGGGTTTGCAATAAATCCCACTGAAATCAATGAATTTTTTCCGGTGAGTTCTGGATCAAGCTATTCTTCTTTACTACCAGCTATGGGGAGAAACATGCCATACCAACAGGGTGGCATTGAAGTTGCTGCTGCCACATGAGCTTTCCTGAGACTGGAATATTTATAAACTGCCCTACCTGCTAAAACACAGGCCATCTACACACTCTTGAGTAACACTGATACAAAAATAAATAATAATAGTTAACAGGACTCAGTAGCTAATGATGGTCATGCTGCTGATTTGTTCCACATACACCAAGGCCCACATATAGTAAATCATGTGCCTACCCCATAGTCAGATTACTGGGGTGCAGAGAGCCATATTGAGCTGCCTACTCTGCTAATTTGTCAGCCTATACAAACCTAGAGTGGGTGTTGGTAAGTGGGGTTTATTTCTTGGCAGCAAGTCTAGGCTCATTCAGTAGGTGGTAAAGACGACACAAAAAAGTGTTTTAGTTTTCCTGTATCAGAAAATGAGTAGAAATCAGATACCAGAATAATAAATGATTGTAATCTGCCTTTGCAAACATACAAACCCTAGAGACAGACTTTGTAGATAAATAGGTTTCATAAAGCAAAAGCAGCCTGGTTCAGACTTGCCTACTAGAAAGAGTCTTTTCTCCAGCACTTGCTTAAACAAACTCTTTCTCTTGCTGCTGCCTCTTTTGACAAGGGAGATGGCTGACCTTGTATTGTGCTTACTGTTTAGATGGGAAATCAGAAACACAGACCATGCTGGGGGGGTGGGGAGGTAATGTCTTTGTTAACAAAATATGCACACATCGAGTTTCCCAGAAGAGCAGCAGAAACAAAGTGCACATTGTCAGCCTTTTCCAAAAATCCCAGATTATTGCTCCTGTCCAAGAAACAGATACTCTAAGCCTATATCTCTCCTCAGGGCTTCACAAAGACACAGTAAAGCACACATTCCTTTTATTTAGGGACCACACCAAACTAAACATCGTGGGTGCTTAACAAACAGTTCAGCTTCCTCAGCCCTTGGATCTGAAACCTACAAAAACCCTTAGTACCCCATTCTCCTTTTAAACTGCTTGATCCCATAGTTGCACTTTTGTGTGAAGCCGTCATACTACAGAAGAACGTCAGCAGCTTCTACTGCTGAGCACGAAAAAAGGAACTTTAGCTTCCCTGTTCAATTTAACAAGACCTGTGATACCAAATGACTTAGAAACCAAGACCCCAAAGAATGGGCTATTTTTATTTTATAAAGCAAAATGTGTCTTCCTCTTCAGTTTATTATTTTAAAACAAAATAATTTCAAAAGTCATTCTAAACTACCTCCAGAGACTAGGGATAAAATTCCTGTGCTGCATAGATGAGAGCAGGTCAATGAAAATTGTGAATATACCAAAATGGATGTTGAAATCCATGCTTGTTACTGATTGTTTTTTGTGAAATGTTCTGCAATTTACTCACATTGTGTTTAAATGAATAGTCTGAAGATAGCACATGAATCCTAGAAAGCACTCAAAAGCGAGCTTTCTTTGTATGAATTCCCATCATTTTTAGCCAATGTTTCTGTATTCATAGATTCATAGAGTTGGAAGGGACCTCAGTGGGCCATCTAGTCTGACCCCCTGCCCCTGACAGACAAGAAAAGGGTCACCAACCCTGGGGTCATGTGATCCCAGGCAGGTGCCTGTCCAGTCTCCTGTTGAAGACCCCCAAGGATGGGGTGAGCACCACCTCCCTTGGGAGCCCATTCTAGATTCTGGCAACCCTGACCATGAAGAACTTTCTCCAAATGTCCAGCCTAAACCTTCTCTCTAATAGCTTATGGCCATTGTTCCTTGTCATTCCAGGGGGTGCCCTGGTGAGCAGATCGTCACCTACTTCATGCTGCTCTCCCCTTACGAATTTGTATGCTGCCACAAGGTCCCCTCTTAGCCTTCTCTTAGAAAGGCTAAAAAGGTTAAGGGCCATTAGCCTTTCTTCATAGGGCCTTCCCTGCAGAACTCTAATCAGGCCAGTGGCCCTTCTTTGGACCCTCTCCAAGTTATCCACATCCCGCTTGAACTGCAGCATCCAGAACTGGACACAGTACTCCAGCTGCGGCCTGACCAGTGCCACATAGAGAGGGAGAATCACTTCCCTGGACCTGTTTGTGAAGCACATACAGATGCACGACAAGGTGTGATTGGCACCCTGGAAAGATGATGCCAACTGCCTCAACACATCGGCAACTCATGTTCATCCTGGAGTCAACAGTGATTCCAAGATCTTTTTCTGCCTCCCAGCCTGTAGGTATGATGGCAGTTCTTCCTCCCTAGATGCAGCATCTTGCACTTGTCCTTATTGAATTGCATCCTGTTGCTCTCTGCCCACTTCCCCAGCCTGTGTAGGTCTGCCTGGATCTAGTTCCTTCTCTCCAGGGTGTTAGCTGCACCCCATAATTGTGTGTCATCCACGAATTTGGACAGGGTGCTTCCCACCCCCTCATCCAGATCACTGGCGAAGATGTTGAATAGCATCAGCCCCAGAACTGAGCCCTGAGGGACTCCACTGCCCACATCTTTCCAGGCTGACACTGACCCTTCCACTACCACCCTCTGAGTGTGACCCTTGAACCAATTTGCTGCCCAGTCTACTGTGTAATCATCCAAGACAAATCCCCTCAGTTTATTTATAAAGATGGTATGGGATACCTTGTCAAAGGCCTTCCTGAAGTCCAGATAGATAACATCCATCTCAACTCCTGCATCTAAACTCATGCATTGGTGGCCTTGTCATAAAAGGAAACTAGGTTAGTCAGGCAGGACATGCCTGCTAAAAACCCATGTAACCTAATGCATCACATTAGCCAGTGGGGTCCCACAGATGTGCTCCTTGATAATTTTTTCTAGGATTTTCCCAGGGATAGAAGTAAGGCTGACTGGTCTATAGCTCCTCGGGTCCTTCTTCCTCCCCTTCTTAAAGATTGGGATTGCGTTAGCCCTCTTCCAATCCTCCGGAACCTAACCCGAGCATTCATATATCCTTGCCAGTGAATCAACTATGACCCCTGATAATTCCTTCATTACCTGTGGGTGGAGTCCCTCTGGCCCTGGGGATTACTGAATACATCCAGCCCCTCCAAGTGTCTTTTTACCTCATCAGCACTGACCCTTAGTCAATTGATGTTCCCTTTGTTGGTGTCCGTGATGTATGTTCAGGGTCCGTCTAGATTCCCATTTAAGAAGACAGAGGCAAAAAGCTCATTGAAGAGCTCTGCCTTGTCCCTGCTATCCGTCACTAAGCCCCCCTGCCCGTCCTGTATGGGTCCTATGCTACCCCTCACCCTCTTTTTGCTCCCAACGTACCTAAAGAAGGACTTCTTATTGTCCTTAATCCCTGACACTAGCCTGAGTTTTAGAGTTGCCTTGGCCTTTCTGACTGACTCCCTGTAGGTGCAGGCCAAAAAAGTATAACTCCTCTTTGCTAGCTACCACCTGCTTCCACTTCCTGTACGCCTCTTTTTTTGCCCCCAAAAGTGGTATTTGACCAAAGTGGTATTATTGGTCCACTTGCTCAAAGCTACTGAAATGACAATTAGTAATATAGCCATGTCTGCAAGTTCATAAAACATTTAAAGATAATGTCCAAATGTATGATGAAAAATGTATATTCATGGCATAGACAATATTAAGCTCTATTAGAAAAGAAAAGCTGAGTGACCCAAGTCATGTAGTTGACCAGGTGGCAAGAATACTATTTGTGAAACAATGGGAACTAAGATTTTGGAGGAACTATTTTTCTTCTGGTTCTCTCTCCATATTAAAAGCACAGTATGCTGGTATTCCATGACAATACTCAGAAAGCTATATGAATCAGTAAATCAAATTCTGAACATTTTCATAGACACACAATTATAAAAGCTAGAATCATTGAAAATAGGACACTAAACATAAAGACTCTGATTAAAATGGAAACTTATGATTTTACCCTATGCTTGATTCCCCACTGGCTTGTATCAGTTTACATCTTTAACTTCACTTAGATCAAAACAATAGAGAATTAGATATTAATTATGAATTTTAGACTTTTTCTAACAAATATTGAGAAAATTTCCTGCAACATGTAATTGTTCTGCATCAGTGATATGAAGTGTCTTATATTGTTATTGTGTACCAGCAGAGCTTTGCATGGCAACCAAAAATAACTCTGTTACCAGACATTTATATTTCCTATTTTGGAGGAGCTATAGTTCCTAGTAACAAATGCTGCCCAACAGGTTTAGATTCCCAATCTATTCCATTTAGAACATCATCTAAAAGTTTAGGGGCTGATCTGAATTTATTCAAAATCCATTGAACTGTGAACATAATATGTTGGTGCCCATCTTTCTGTCTCTCAGTGAAAGCAGATGTAGAAATGTATTTACATTTTAAAATAAAAAGTTAATCAAACTTCCCTGAGAGGGATCCAGGTTCTATTTGGTTTGTTTCTTGAGGGGGAACATTCAAGTAAATTCTTATTTTATTTGATTGGTTAGACTACCTCTACTTACGAGCAGTAACATTAACTTTAAGCAGGGTTGCATCAGCCTATAGCAATTTAAGTTGTAAATAATTAAGTCAGTAATTTAATGTGTATCACTTGTTGTAAAAAATCAGGTATTCAGTTGCACAAATGATTATACCTATTAATGCAAAAATCATTTGATGTGTATGTTAAGAATTCTAGTAGATGTCTTTTTGATGTCAAATATGAAAGAGCATATGCTTCATTAAATGACACATCAAAAGCAAGAAAATGCAACCATTAATCTATATTTCATGATGTTCTCCTAACAATGTCTTGTTAGAAATCCATAAAGCACAAAACAGTGGAAAAATATAGAAAAATCCTATAAAGCATAGGAGGAAAATTCATGTATTTCTAATTTTCCTACTTGTTTAAATTGTTGGAAATATCCATTCTATAAATTAAAAACGGGACAATAAACGTCTATCTCTCACTGATGTCATGGCAAAGTCATGCATAGGCATGAGTAGAAAAAAGATTATGTAGATAAAATTAAGTCCCAGGTTGCGGCGGAGGGTGTTTTAAAAAAAAAGGTCACTGCATTGAAATCATCTTGCAACTTTCAGTAAATTTACTTTATTGGCTCTTTGTTGATGCCTAACTGTGGGTTGAATCTTCCTCAGCCTGTCTTAAATCTCCAATTTCATTTATTCCTGTTTCAAACCAACCTAGGAATGCCCTGATGGGTGAGCAGCTGAGATAGGGGCCATAGAACCTGCTGCATCAGATTTACACTACCTAGCCATCTTCCATACATCACACACAGCTGGGGGCTGCGTGGGGCACCATATGCACCCTGCAAGGATGCCCCCAGGGCCTCCACACTCCTTCCACATGGGCAATGCCAGCAGCTGTGCCCCTTCAGGACCTCCCTCCTCTTCCTTCCCCCTTCCCAACCCTCTGTATTTTAATCTGTTTCAGTGTAAAGAGCTCTGTTTAGAAGCTCTGCTTCCTGCAGTCCCTTCACAACATCTGATAAAGCAAGCCGTTTGCTTATGAAAGCTTATGTTGTACACCTTTGATCTAGTTAGTCTGTAAGATACGAATCTAACCTGCCTTCTGCCTGACTTCAGATTACCACAGCTCACTGGCTGTCTTTGCAGAAGCCAGTCTTTAATATTTTGGTGACCTTAAGTGTTCCTTGTTGGAAAGCAAAAGATAGCTAAAGTTGAAACAATTACATTCTGAGATGGTCAAACTTTTACCTGCATAATGGATGAAGATTCCTGATCAGGAAAGCTTTGCAAGAGAGGAGGAGAGTCTTTAAAACAGCATTATCCTCTTTTTGAACTCGGTCTGGCTATAGTCTCATCTAATCTAAATTAATTAAAATCTTTTCAGGTGGCTACAAGGAGTCACAATAGAAAGCAGAAATTATTGGATCAAACTTTCCTTTTCTTTGGCCAGGTTCCTGGTTGGTGGAACAGGAGCTTTATCTATGAGACTGTAGTATTTTTGCTTGTTAAGGATTCTTCCCCTTTCATTTGACTTTGGGGGCCTAAAACAGCCCTCTAAATCTTCAAGGTCAAGATTTGTATCTCATTTTTTTAAAGAATCTAACAGTATCAATGGTACTAATGTTTTAGAATAAAATTTCTACCAACACCTCTGAGGTTGCAGTGTAATAGTGGGCAACCATCAATTTTTCTGGACTGTGATGTATGCATAAGAGGTCACCAGGGCCTTTGACAAGTGCACCTAGGCAGGAATATGAAGGAGAGGAAGCCGCCCAGACCTTCCATCCCCCTTTAGGCCATTGAGACAGTATACAAAGGTTAGTCCAGACATTTGCTGCCTCGATGGCTGTGGTTATATGCATGTCCAGGAATCAAAAGCAAGTCTCTCATGTGGCAGACAAGGAGTATACCACTGAACCATAACAATGGGTGCCCAAGGTTGCAGTGATTCTCAGTATTTTACAATTTATTTTAAAGCCACAGTTCCTGGAGTTATGTGATTATATGAGAATCGCAACTTCCTCTTAAACAGGAAAAAAGTAAGATTTTAGCCCTCGTGGTTGTGAACAAGGGTTTTGAAATATTTCAAAAGCATACCTGAAATTCTTCTGAAAATGCAGAAGGCAAATAAAAATAAGTTCAAGTATACTATTGGGGGGAAAACATCACAGTTTATAAATTAAGATAATATTTTTTCAGCTTGCTTTTTTAATGTTTGGCATTGGTAAAACCTATCTGATTTGATGAAAACCTTTTGGTGGCCATACTGTAATTTTTGCTATGATGGCTCTCAAATACAAGTTTGTGGGTCAGCCTACAAAATACTAAACATTCTTAACTCCCAATGTTGCCTGTATATCAACCTTTCTTAGATCTGAAGTAGACCAAAAGAACATTTTCTTTTGGTATCCACTCAAATAGAAAATGTGATTCCTTGTTTTCACATCCCTTTTGTGTTCAATTTCCATGAGCATTCCAGTGGTCAAGTTTACTGATGAGCATATTCAATCAAAAATTGAAAAATCGAAAAATTTTACTACATATTGCAGAATAGTTACAGACTATTTTAAATTGAGGGCATTCACACCAGATTATATATACAAAAAAAATTAGAAGAGACACCATGTGACTTAAGCAAAAACATACATAAAAACTAACCAGTACAGCTGAAAATTTCCATGTTAATGTTAACATGTTTTTAAAAGCTTCTTTTGAGGCTATATATAGAATAACAGTGAATGCAAAAATTTTAAATTGCCTGCTGTAGTCATTCTGGAAAAAAATAAGTTCTATGTCTAAAATTTTTCAAAAACAAATGTTCTAACTTAAAAGTACCTGCTGTATTATTTAGTTACAAGAATATAAATTGTCCAGATGTCAAACAGCAGCAATACCATTTGACTTAATAGGACAGCTTCCTCTTCAATATTTGATTGCCAAATATTATGAATAGACACAACACAATTTCTCACAACACTATTCTGGTATAGTTGTATACAGAAAAAAGTCACAAAGAAATTCTTGATTAATTTTGAGTAATGAGTAAATCAACAATTCTGTAGTCTTCTCATTGTAGGAACAGGAGGAGGAGTACATTTTAACAAAAACATGTTTATTATAATGTTTTCATTCAATTATATTTATTACAAACCCAGTGCTCAATATAGGTTTATTAAAAAGTGAAGGTTCATTAAAAAGTGAGAGTGCACTTGCTCTACTTTCATGCTGTAAGTAAAAACCATACAAAGCTTACTCTTTTGCAAAAATTTGATTTAAAGAAGTCTGTGCTGGAGTGAAATGGTGTGAGTCTTTTGATGGGCTATTTTTAGTAAGCATAGTTGAATGACTTTCTTTGCTAGTCCATTAATTATACTGTAGATCTTTTCATTCTTATAGGAAATGTTGTAAAATGCCCAAAGACAGAATGCTAAATACATTCAAATTATATAGAATATCTATATACATGCACACTGTAGGTAATGTTTTCTGTTATTTGACATAATCTATCTTTTTCATATACAAATACATTATGGCTTGATCTGAATGTTGAGGTGTACCAAAGAATTTTAGCCAAATTAAAATAGAACATAGAGATTCTCTGTATTATCTCAGTCCTTTAGGAGATTTTACTGAAAGGGAGATAACCATATAATCTTGTTTTCCTTCATTGAACTTAACTCAGAAGAGTGTGAAGTCCAATGTTTGATCTTTCTTTTTTTGTTTGTTTTTAACTTTGTAGCCATTATCTTTATGTCTTATATGTTGTTGTTATTGAAGCTGGCTGTGCAGACACTTTGGGCTGCCAGTATTTATGGGGTAACATGAGGAAAACAGGAGGGATAGTTGGAGCTGAGAGGAGAGAATTGCACCATCAGGAACAGAAAGTGTCTATATAATGAGAGTGGGCAGAATAGAGATAAGGGAGGCTCTCATGATGAAGTGTTCTGTGAAGAGTGAATACCGATGATAACAACAACAGTGGCAGGTACAGTCCAGGATCTACAAAGTGATCTGAGACTGTGATTAAATATGCAGTTCTTTTTAGAACTCAACTGATATCAGTCATGTAAAAAGAAATAAAATGAGTAATACTAATTGATTTTTGCTTCCTTACCATAGAGGAAAATTATATTTGGATATGACAGAACACATGCAGAATACACACAGGAATACTTATTCCAAGACCAGATACTGCACTTAAACATGTGTTGGAATACTTTATGAAATAGGATGCAAGTAGCATGCCAGGAATAAGGAGGGGAAAATTAGGGCCAAAGTAAAAAAAAAATCACCACATGCAGCATTACAGGGTTTTAACAGTGACAAAATCGTTACAAATAAGAACTGTAGAATTGGTAGTTCTATGCAGATGGGGCCTGGTGACTTCATGGAGCCCCTTTGCAACTTTTCTCTATTGCATGGATACAGATGACATTCAAGTGGCTATGAAAAATATTGACTACCTTGTCTCATGCCTTGAAACTTTAATTTAAAAGTTCAAAGCTCACACAACTTCAGTGTATTTTTAGGTCACTTATGTCTAAGATCATGGAGCAGGTCCTCAAGGAATCTGTTGTGAAACACCTATAGATGAACATGGTGATTAAGAACAGCCAGCATGGATTTACCAAGAGCAACCTGACTAACCAACCTGATTTCCTTCCGTGATAAGGGGGATGGAGGGAGAGTAGTGGATGTCATATACCTTGACTTTAGCAAGGTTTTTGACATGGTCTCCAATAACATCCTTATTAACAAATTAAGGAAATGCAGACTAAATTAAAGTACTATAAGGTGAATATATAACTTGTTGGATCATCACACTCAAAAAGTAGTCATCAATGGTTCAATGTCTAGTTGGGAGGAAGTATCAAATGGGGTTCCCCCATGGGGACTGTCCTGGGTCCAGTATTGTTCAATGTCTTCATTAATGATTTGGGTAATGCGACTGAGTGCTTGCTTAGCAAATTTGTGGACAACACCAAGTTGGGTGCTGTTGCAGACACTTTGGAGGGCAGGGCTAGGATCCAGAACGACCAGGATAGACTGAAAGAATGGCCCACGATCAATCAGATGAGATTCAACAAGGACAAGTTCAAAGTCCTACACTTGGGATGAAATACACAAATGTGACTAGGGAATGATTGGCTGGGCTTCAATGCTGCAGAGTTGGGCATGGGGGTTTCAGGGGACCATATATTGAATATGAGCCAACAGTATGCACTTGTAGCAAAAAAAGCCAACAGTATTCTGGGTTGTAGTAACAGGACCATAACTTGCAAATCAGGGGAAGTATTTCTTCTCCTCTATTCAGTACTGTTGAGATCTCACGTGGAGTACTAGATCCAGTTCTGGACCCCACTTCAAGACAGATGTTGACAGATTGGAAAGAACCCAGTGCAGAGCGACAAAAATTATTCAGGGCCTGGGCAGCAAAACTTATAAGGAACAGCTGAAAGATCTAACACTATTTAGTCTGAAGAAGAGACTAGGGGATAATTGATAAAAGTCTTCAAATACCAGAAGGGAAATTACAGAGAGGATGGAGATGGATTTTTCTTTGTGACCATAAGGGACAGGACTAAGAACAATGGCTATTAGCCTCAGCAGGGGAAATTTAGATTGAAGATCAGGAGTAACTTTGTGAGTACAAGAGTGGGTAAGCACTGGAACAAGCTATCTAGACAAAGTGTGGAATCTCCATTCGTGGAATTTTCCAGAGCAGGTTGTACAGACACTTGACAGGGATGGTTTAGTCAGAGATGATCTTGCCTTTAGCAAGAGACAGGACTAGTTGACCTTTTCAGGTTCCTTCCAGCCCAGCTTTACTATGATCCTACAATCCTACATCATGGCTAAATTTGACCTTGAGCCCACAAAAACTACAGTACATTGGAGTAGGTTTTTGTATTTTTTCCAGTCAAATGCATACAGAAGTGCAACGATTCAAGTCTGAGAAAACTTCTGGATATCTATAGCATTACACATGTAAATACAGAGTAACTATGTATGATATTCATTCAAAAATGGCTTTAACTATTTTTGAACTATCTAACAATCTGGCCAGCTATCCTTCAAACCCCTCATGATTTTTTGTATTTAGATCATCAAATTGTATATTGATGAACACTTTGTCCTAGCCAAATTGTACATTCAGGGATAGGAAGGTGGAAAATACTTGTCATACCTCTCAGGAATGTAGAGGATGACGACTTTTAATCCCATGTACATGGAGTCTGTATAAGAAAACAGTTTTATTTAACATACATTTTAAATGTGCACTGTATTTAAGCAATGTGGTTAATAAGAAATGCCTAGTACTCTGTATCTTAAAGGGGCAGAGAGCAGATGCTATGAAGAAAACTACTTACAAGATTATATCCATACTGATTTGTCTGGTGCCTCTCTAGCCCTATAACTTCCAGCATCTAGAAAATAGTACATAGAGTAATATTTCCATCATTAAATAGTAGAATCAAATATTTGTTTTGAGTTAATACTTGCATAGTGGTAATTAAAAATAAAAGCACAACTTGTACTGACAGCAGTATTTAGTGAGGAAATTTTGTCTAAACAAGCCCCCCTTTTCTGCCACATTATTTTCCTTTACTCTGAAGGTCAAAGGTTTAATTTGTATGCTCATCTCTCTCTTTCACTTTTCAACATACCCCTAATTGAAATTTGACACATATACCCATTAGCTGAATTTATTCTTTTTCCATGCTTCATTAACAATGCTCTTTTCTATACTATGCTGATAATGCCTATCATAAAATGCTCTCCTATGCAATGTGGATAACAATGGATGGTGATTGATGGTATCAAAGCTAACAGGGAATCTGGAAGGTGTAACTTAACGTGCTGAAATCGCAAGCTGTGTCATGAATCTCAACAGTTAGGGTCGGATTCTGCTCTCTGAGTTTCTATACTTACACTTTGTACAGGTATAAAATTAAACTAACCCCACCAGCGGCAATGGAACTAATTCAGTTTACACCAAGGTAATTAAAGCAGAATCTAGCTACTACTGCATCTCTTGAATCTTAATCTGTCAGAATGAACTTCTAGCTGAATTTGATCTTAATCTATATTATTCATTTGAAATGTTGAATATAATTTTCTCCACTAAATTGTGCACAATTGGGTCTTGTAACTGGAAAATGAAACTCAAACCCATAAATACAAATGAGCTTTTCACTTTAGAATTGCAATTTCCTCTTCTGATGTACTGTACCACTTGTGCATGAAGTTTTGTCTTTTTGGAAAATGACATTTCCCATGGCATGTAAGTTTCATTGGGTTGCCATGGAAACTGGGCCACTCTCCCTAAAGTCTTCCTTCACCTTGAGAAGAAAATGATTGTCATTTGCAGTGCATAATTTTGCAGGTTAAACTTTCTTTGCTCACTTTGATAGCAAGGAAATAAAATTCCAGAACTTGGGGACAGGGAAAGGTACAGAGTGATCATGCATTTAAAGGTGGCAGTCAAAATCTTTGTTAACCTTAGAACCTTACTTTCAACAGTCATGATAAATGACCCAGATTATCTGCTGAACTGGACTGGATTGGGTATCAGCAGCCCTGTTATAGATACTCAAAGTAGGTCTGTAGTAGCCCTGGTCTTGGCATAGGTAACAGAGTCTGCTCAGGATGGCAAAAGAGGACACAAGGCATAAGAGAATCTGGCCCAACATGTAAGAATGGACACCATGTAGAGATAACAGGAGTCTAGTATTCATTCATAGCTCAAGTGTTAGGGGTTGGTTTTGAAAGGTTATAGGTCCTTTCTTAGGGCTGATGTTTAAGAAATGTGCCAGTTTGAGGAATTTGTGTACAATGAATTCTAATTGAAGTTATAAACTTGTTATTATGGAATTATTGAATCAGGAAGGATCAGTGTATATGGAATCCACCTTTTGCACTGAGGGCTATGTACTTCTCCTCCAGACAGGGGAAAATAGTTGGGTATATAATAATAATAATTGGCTGCTTAGATGGAAACAACATGGAATAATGGGTTGGTTGAAAGCACAAGAAGCAATTTGCTCCAAATATCTTTGCAGAGCCTGGATTTTGGAGAATGGAAAATTCTTTGCCCTAAATGTAGGACAAAGAAACCAAGAGTAGGAAAGGAAACCTGAAAAAAAATTGACTTGCAGACTTACACAGGGGGCACTGAGGAGGAGACAGGAAGAAATAGGCATGCTTTCATAGACAGAATAGACAGCATACAGTTTAACTGTTGGACCAAAGTCAAAGCTGACCTGTAGCAGAGAGAGATGGGCTTCAACATTCAGAAAAACAGCTATGGCTCATAGGGAAAAAGATCCTGATCACCCAAGAAGACATTGGCCTAAGCCCAAGGAATGTCCGAGAGTAGTGAGAACCCTCAAGGGAAATGTGTTAAATTTTATTATTTTGTCTACAACTATGAATTTACAATGCTGATAGCAAATAACTTGCTTAAGAGTCCTGTGCAAAATCTATCTGTCTTTGAAGAGTTAAGCCATTAAGCCAGACCAAAATGTGATAGAAATAGAAGGGCGTTAAACAACAAATGAAGAATGAAAAAGAAACACCTATAATTGCACTGATGTGCCCAAAACATGGGCACTCCTGCTGATAGGAGCCATGAAAGTGAAACATTTGTTCTAGAGAGATGACAAAGGGAAAAATCTGCATCACGTCATATTAGTCCATCAAGCCCCATTCATAGAGGCAGCTAAATGTTTTGCTTGAGGTAGATTTAAGTGCCACCCAAGTTGAAAATGCCTTGGCTTCTTTAGGCTATCATAAGAATGAGAAAATTGAATCAATGGTTTAAAGGGTAATGAAACCTTTTTAACATAAATTTTGAGACGGTTATCAAGGCTATCAATTATATGAATTACACTCTTTTGCCTAATTCAGAGTCAATTTTAATTGTAGGGAATGGAAAGAAAGAAAGTGGTGAGCGGCCAAAGAAGCCAGCAGCAGTGACAGCAGTGGAGGTGGGGGGAGGTGGCGAGTGGCTGGACACAGGGAGCCCCTTGGCTGTGGGTCCCGCTGCAGCCACAGGTTTTGCAGGATAAGATGGGCTGGCCCTGAGCGGGCATCAATTACTTTGTCTTTTACTGTGAGTTTTTAAGTCTAAAATTATTCTGATAATGATCTGGAATACTATATAATTGCGTAAGTCTGAACAGTGAATCTCTTTCTTTCTCCTAAGCTGGTGTTCGTAGTTAGTGTCCAATTTTACTTAGCTGTCAAAAACTTGACTTCCTAATGCCCCCAGAAATGGTGGACTAGGAACATTAGTACTTCAAGATTAGATACAGTAAACTTCAGTGTTAATAACATATATTATCTATGAATATTTGGTCTAATGTACCGATGCCACAAAAGTACATTCACAATATGAAACTAAGTGGGTACAAACTTTTTTCTTCAAAACTATGTGCCTTCCTTTGCCCTCTGTACCTGTTACCTATAAATCTGATGAGAACAGCTTGCATAAAAAAGGGAGTAAGTTACTGCACTTTCATAATAGCCACTTATCCACCTAGCAATTTATAATGGGATTCATAAACCTATTTACTTTGGTATTTATTCAAATGCAGTGGTACATTAGCAAGCTGTCTCAGTACTTTAAGGTATGTCTCAGCTGCATATAAAGGCAGTATACATAATTATAATTTGTATCTTTATGACATTTTTGTTATAAGAATGTGCCACAAAATGTTCTGCATTCTGTCACAGAATACAGATTTTTGCAAGTGCCAATGTTTCAGTTGGGTACCCTTTATAATTCTTGGGTCGTTCATTAAGTATGTTTCTTCCTACCAAATGGATCTGTCCTATTCAGTAGCTTAAAGCCTGTGATCAGTTAGAATATCTGAATTACTTTGGCCAAACTGGTCAACAGGTGTCCTACTGGCACAGCCACCAGACCAGGAATGAGTGCAATCTTCCACAGATTCAGTGCGTGATTTTGGGCATATTTCTCTGTGCTTGCTCTGCATCTTTAAATTTAGACTATTTAACACTACCTTCCTCTCAAGTTTCTCTTGACTTTTGCATTACGAATGTACATCTTTCACAGTTCGCTCGCCTCTTAGTATGTCTTTCTACAGTACCTAGCACAATGGGGCTTTGATCTTGTTTGGGCTCCTGAAGTTCTCATAAAATGCATAAGAACCATAAAATAAATGTATTGCTTACTGGAAAGTCAGTTTGCTTTCTTCAGCTTCACTGAACACAAGTTTCTGTAACAAAAGCCACTGCAGTATGCTAGCGGAGTTTTCTATTGTTTCCCTCATTCTTTCTTCTGGTGCAAAGACAAAATGTAATTTTTCACACAATGACTCTGAGTTAGGAAAAACTATTCTTAAATTGGGGTTGAGGTGATGAAAGGTCTGACAAAGAGCTGGTAATAAAGAAATAGAAACACTAGCAGCTACAGTTATTTAGCCAAAGAAAGCAAGCAAATAGGACATGGAATATCATGCAAAAGTCTGTGTTTTGTACAAACCATTTAATGCAGAAACAGGATTCTTAGCATATTTTAAAACATCATAATAATTACCTTCACTTTTTGAAAGTGAAATAGGTAAATAACAATTGTACAGTGGAAAAGCATTTACAGAGTTGCAGATTTACCATATTCTGTCATTATTCCTGTGATGAGTGATATTCCCCACTGAAATCATTGGACAGTTGTGTGTAAAAAGTGAAGGCATGAGATGCTTGATTTGCATTTGTGTGACAATGGTGTGCTAGCTTAGTCTTTTTTAGTTTTTTACCCCAGTTCTCTCTTGTCTTCTGCTTATCAGTGCAAAGTTGCCTTACTAGTATTATAACACAGAGAGAGATTGTCGGGTGACAGAAACCCACCAGTTAGCCTCCTTCACTCCTAGCAGCAGCATAAAATATATCCAGAGAAACAGAAAATATCATAAGCTAATCCTTGTGGCCAGTAGAAACTGGTATACAATGAAGGCTTTTCTAATTCTTTGTAAGCACAATTGACATCCTAGAGTTACTAGAGTGACTGCAGTTGTGTTCGTGCAGATCTGATGAGAGATAATGCATGAGGAGAGAAGTTAACTCTAACCATAACACTACTACTGTAACTTAGCTGTAGGGAAATATCTGTTCTTTCTATGAAAAGACAGAGTCCTGCAAAGCAGTAACACTTTCATTGTAGTGTTGTGTCGCTCATAATATATGCATTCTATATCATTTAATGTATGCATAATAGATCATTCCTGGAGCATTCTAGACTTGTGACCCATAAAATAAAGGTGACCTAGCTGATATGTCAGCTGATGAGTCAACTTATGCATAAATCTATTACTGAGTTGATAAATTTATTATATAAATGAATTTGGTCTGGCTCTGGAGGTTGTATATATTTATAGTATAAATGCACAATATTATCATAGGCATTACTTAAAATTTATTTGGGCAGGCCTTCAGCAGGTATGATATAGAGACACTGCCTGCAGAGTTTGTTCTATTATATATTATTTTATTTTAACATTTCTTCTTTGTTTATAATTTACTGTGTTTTTAAAGGGAGCTGCCCTGAGCCTCTTTGTGGAAAGGTGGTATATAAATCCAATACATAATTAATTAAAAGAATCCCATTGTCTTCAAGATTATTTGCATAGTAAACAATGCTGCAGGATTAAATCCTAGTGACCAAGTGATGGATGTGCATAACTACAGACAGGGCCCCAACCTTATCTGGTCTCATATCAGGAGCTGAAATTAATGTATTTAGACAGTATTCAGTCTTATCTTAGCTGACCCATGGAAGTTTTGCTGCATCTGTGGCTTTCACAAATGGGAAGCAACATTCAACCAACAGAATAGTCCAAGAATATCAGTAAATGGATTTTTTCTTTTCTTTTGTCACTTTGCAATCTTCATTTCTGAGCACAGCAAGTGACTATTCTGGCAAGAGAGGAATATTTCTAAACCTCCAATTCCTCATTAAATGTTTCGTAATGATGATATTATTATGATTATTATTATTTACTCCTTGGGGTATATTTCAAATGCTGCATAGAGATTTAGCCATATGACTCCTCTTCTGCTAAGTAAAACTTAGAACATTTGTCCAGTATGTAACTAGTGACCTTCAAGATTCATCTGAGGACGATACAAAACAAAATCTAAGATACGCTACAACAGCAGGAAGCTGGCAAGGGATACATGTGCATGTTGAAACAATTCAGACATTAAAGAAAAGGAAATTTAAGCCTTTAGCTTACAACTTGTGCTGCACAGTATAATTGCATGGAGTCCCACTGACCCAAGAATTTTGCAACCAAAACAAATAGCTAGACAGAACATTTAGAGCCAAACAGGTTAAGCAGTCCTCCTAACTCAAATTGTTCAGGTGATACCTGTAGACTACATGGCGTGGTGCGGATATTGAAATAGTAGCTAAAGAAAAGTACTCGTGCAAGTTTAGTCAACCTTTACATAATTCAAGGTGACTGCTTGTTGCTTTACTTTATTTCACTGACACCCCCAAAAGGTTGTCAAGGCCATTTTTGCTCATTTACAACAAAAGAGAAGATACTGTTGCATCAGTATTTTACTCCAAAAATCATAGATGATAAGATGTATATCTGTCTAGACATTTATATGGACCCCATTGCTATGTCTTACTATTTATAAGAAACAATGTATCAGTTGTATATTGTTTTATAATGCTCCCTAAAAGTAATTGAGAATGCCTATGATTTTTAGCATATCAAAAGATTAACAGTTGGCTGAGAAAACCACAGGAAAGCAAAAAAGTAGTGCAAACAAAAGCTGGTGACACAAAAGCAGTAAATAATGAGAAAAAATGTGTCACCAGCTGAAGAAAACTAGATTTTTTAATGATTAAGAACTAGCAAAGATAGCTTAATACATCTAATAGGGAAGAATGACTTGGACAAGTCTTTCATCAGAAAAAAAATCTTTGTATCACAAAAGCAGATGAGCAAAGAAAGGGAAGTGAAGAGGAAAATTCCATTTTAAATTTAGACTTTTTTTTTCTTCTTAGGTTTACGTAAAAGAAATATTTTTAATGCAGTGAGCAGTACAGAAGGTTCTCACTAATGTTATATTTAAGACATCTGAATGCTTTCCCTACCTAAAATAAAGGAAACAACAAATTAACCTGGGTCAATTTCTAATTAGTCAAAGAGCTCAGAAGCTGCTGTTGATACTGGTCAGATGGCTGCCATACTTGTAACAAAAATGTTCATTACACATGAGGATTTATTATGCTGGAAGGGCTAATCTAATCAAATATATCTTTGATTCATGCGCGAACACAGAGTTTGTTGAGGCTGAATTGTATACTATCCATCCTTCATTCAGTATGTATGGAACAAGCAGTTATGCTCATTTATTGCAATAAGAACAACAAGAAGAGTAAGAAACCATATAAATCACCCCCCAAAGTACAGACCTGTTTGACAAGGCCTGAGTAGACAATGAGTCATGTGCCCAGTGGGTCTCCCTGAGATGGAATGAAAATACAGGAGGCTAGGACATTGATCAGTCGAGGGGTATGTGTCAGAACTAAAAGGAAATAGAAAGCGAAGTGACATGGAGGGAAGCACTACTGGCCTGCCCGTGGGAAGAACCTGGGAAGAGAGCTTCTCTTGTACAGTGGACTGGCTAGAAAGCAGGCAGGAGCAAAGAAACTGTCTCCTGTTTGTTCCCACCATGTTCAGGAACCAGAACTGTATACATAGTCCTTTGTACATAAAACGATTGCACCAAAGAATCATGTGATTCCACCACCGATTTCTCTCCATTTAAGGGAAGCAAACCTACAAGGCCCTGTGTACTGGCTTACAGTTCCAGCCAGAGTGAGCAGCAATTCAAGGAATAAGTGTAGAGTTGAGGGTCAAGATCCTACAGAAGTTCTAGGCTTGAATTTGTGATTATTCATTATTTGCATTATAGTATCTAATGAAAGCCCTGGGCCTGAGGTAGGCAAGATACAGATACATCATAATAGTGTAGGTCCTGCTCCAGTGAGCTTACAAAGTATCAAGAGAAAGAAGGTGAATGCAACACAGAAATGTGGGAAGCACTGGGCTACAGTGAGACAACACTAGTGTAATAAACAGTAACCCTAACACACTAAGGTAGTAAGGGCCTAAACACCTGAAGGTTTTATGCCTAACTGCCAAGCCACTGTCTGCATGACATTTCACAAATTATTTGTGCTCCCTACCCAAGTGCTCGCATCTATCAAACAAGCAAAACACTTGGGCTAGATACAGATATTCAAAAAGCCCGAGACAGAATCGATCTAAGTTATGTGGTTTTCTGTAATTAGTGTAGTTTAGATTGGTAGTGAACAGAATACATATTTGCCTTTTGGTAGCAGGGACAAGTCTTAGAACAGGTTCTGCCATTTTTAAACCAGTTTGTGCGCACCGAACTTCTGTTCTGTTATGGGTATGGACCTGTTTCCCATCACTTATACCAGTAAAAGTGTAATGTCTGTACCAGGCTCTAAAGATAGATGCAGTTACGTATTTTTGCTGTCACCAGCAGTTGAAAGGACTGCCTTCAAGCAATGTTCAGTATCTTGCAGAACTGGTTTCTACTATTTAGCACTCAGAGATGGGATATTGTGAAAATTAATTAATGTTTACCCAGTGCTTTAAGAATATAAAGTGTCTTGTCACTGCTGAAATAAATGATGGTCTTGATTAGACACTTGACTGAGACTCAGAAAATGTGAGCTGAATTCTTGACCCAGGTTCAGACTTCCTGTGTCACCCTGGAAAATCCTGTTCTCAGCTGGAATCTCTAGTTAATATTTTCTAGTATCTGCTGAGGAGCAGCTGAAAATAAAACAGACTAAAACTCCCCATTTTTAAAAAATTATCTTGCAATAATTGTGAAGAAAAAAAAAACAATTTTGAAGAAGCCTGGTATTTGAGGGCCTTGTTACATGATAATTTTGGGTGGATCCTGGAGCTCTTAACACCTGGACTGTCTGCACATTAACACCTGGAACTAATTTTAAGCACTTGTTAGGCAGCTCAAAGTTATGCCACTCAAAGGCAAGATTGTCTCTGATCCTGTTGCCTTGCTCGTGTTATCTTGCTCGGGTGATGGGACATACAAGTAATATTATAGAAACATTGATAGGAAAATGCAAAGAAAGATGTATAAGGATCTATGTTATGATAATAGGTGCTGTGTATTATAAAAAAGCCAATGACAGTACATAAAAAGAACATGAGGCATTCAACTTTTATTCAATTTCCTGTTTAATCTGAGAAACAATACCTAGCAAATTCAATTTTATGATTAAATGTGAACAATAAAAACTATACAAGAACAATAGGATAAACACAAAAGTAGAGTTATATATACATGATTTACACTTCAGGTTAAATAATGGTATGTCATTTTAGCATCAGAAGACCCTGAAGTAGTTTTAAGAACTTTATGATACTACTGAGTATGCCAAGAAGAAAATACTCTTTCACTGCAGATTCAGATTCTATGTCAAACCTAGCAGAAGGTATATTCGCCTAATCAAAATTACAAATGAACCTAATTAATTTTATAATTAACCTTGATAACTTAAAGGAAAACTCGTGACCTTCACTGAGTTTGTTCACTGCAAATTCATTCTTGCTAATAAGGCCACCAGTCCCAAATGTTGATAGTATAAAGTAAAAATTAATTAGCACATGCAAATGAAGACTACTTTTATTACACAGTACCATAATTCCTAATTTATTCCTCTGCAATAATGATCTATTTTTATGCTAAATATCTAGGATAGTGTGTTTTAGTCATGTCCTGAAAAGCTCAATTAAACACAAACACTACTCAATAATAAAGGGAGTACTTGCTTCTACCTTAAACAAAGGAAATGTTTGTTCTAACTGTAAGTTTTAAAAAACTCCTAAAATATCTTGGTGCATGATTCTTATTGGTGACAAACCTTGCAGTCTTTATGTAGCTAATTTGAGCAAAATCCCCTTAAGTTCAAGGAAGGTTTGCTGGAGTCATGACTGTGTAACAGGTGCAGAACTTGACCTTTAGTTAAGCCTATTGGTCTCCTATTTCTGAACCCAAGCAATCTTCTTCCAGGTGGCAGGCCGGATATTTTGACACCTTCATAAATCTGAAATAAGTATTATACCAACTACAGAGTTCAATTTTGAGGAACTCAACACATGAGAGATTTTTAAAGATTTAGCTCAGGGACAGAAACTACTTAAAGTGCCAGTATCACAGTAATCCTATCCCCTAACAAGCTGGCATCAAGGCAACCTTTTTGTTTCGGATTTGCCCATTTGCATTTGCTCTTGGTGAGGGTGATAAAGGAAAAGTCCAATTCATTTGTCTTCCCCAAATGCTACCAACCCATTCTAGTGGACCATTTTCTATTGTAGCATACATTTTCTAAACATGCAGCTACTCAGTTTTTAACAGAAAAATAGAAGGAAAGTGCCAAGGTGAGTTTCAGAAAAGAATCTCTATAGACCAGATTCTGTCACATGTATACTGACTGGGTAGTTCCATACATTTTACAATTATTTTGAAATCAGAAAGATTTCTTCAGGAAGATTAGTGTAATATGTCATATTAATGTCCTTTCTAAAGGTTTTAATCTTCATCCAATGAACTGTGGCAACATATCTGAAGGAGGAATAGAAGGCTAAAAACTGGGGGGGGGGGAAATGTGAAACAAAATTATATGTACATTGAGGTCAAAGGTCATTTCAGATTTTTCTTGATTTTAATGGAATAGTTCATGCTTGCAAATGAACTCAAATGAGCTCAAGTGAACTGCAGTAATAAAAAAAACCTACAATAAGTAAAGAACTGCAATTAGGGATGCAGTTATAACAAAGAATTTTCTGATGACCCCTTGGAAGTGGTTGTGTAGTAATTAGTGACAAAAATGACATATAGGTGCTTGTTGCCTCACTCAGACACAGAACCTGTTCCTAGTGCTTCCTGCCTGTAGAAACTCATGGACTTAGTAAATGGATATAAAATGATCATGGGATTTTATTTGTTGATGCCCTGAATGTGTAAACAAATACATCAAGAAGTATGTGGTCTAAGAACATTTTAAGGTATTTGCACTTACCCACACATTGGGTGCACTTACATGTTCATTAATGTGCTTTACATAATGCGTATTAAATCTAGTACCTCCATTGTGAGGTATTAGGAAAAGGTGCATTAGGCTATTTTAATGTGTGTTAGCTAAAGAGCGCAGTTTTTGTGACACTTTAATGCTCATTGAAATAGGCTAACACACATTAAAGCACATGTGTAGATTCACTCAATATCATTTTAAAGTTTACAGAGTGGAGATTTGTTCAACATTCAAAAATCATGTCCAAATTTGCAAAAATGCAAGAAATGAATTTAAAATGCAGCCATAGAAAAAGCATTATGTGATATGATGCATGTGCAGGCACCACTGAGGAACTCTTAAGTGACTGGAAGGTGATGCTAGGCTTCTGTCCACTCTGAGATTTCATGTAAAGCTACATTTCTTCACTCCAAAAATGGATGGGCTATAAATGAATAGAATGACATAGCTATGTTCATGTGACGTCAAGTAGAAGACAAGGTAGATTTGCACCTTGTAGACTAACCAAAAAAGTATAAATGAGGACATAATTGCCTGAATAATTGAGAAGAAACAGTATACTTAAGTGTACATAGTGTTGATAACTAACTTGTTAACAAGAATATCCGATATCTATCACTATGAAGTTTGCCTCGTCACAGGCTCAGCCTTAAGGGGAAATGATTACAGTTCTGTTGTGAAATATGAATCTGAAAATTGGCTTAATCAAAGCACAAGGATTGTAAACAGACTTTAAGATAGCACTATTGACTTAAAAGTGATTTCAGGAGAGGCTACTGGGAAAAAACCTTCTTTTGCCAAAAGTCACACAATGCCCGTGAGAGAGAGCTCTACCTTTTAAGAAACGCAAGGTGCAATTTCCTGTCGGAGTAGCCTTTGCCATGACCATCAACAAAATACTTGATAGAGTAGGTGTCTATTCTTATAGCTGTCTGGACAGCTGTATGTTGCAAAATCAAGAGTTAAATAATTTGACAACCTGAAAAAGTAGTATTCCAACAAAAAAGTGGTATTCCTCAAGATCCTCCAGTGCAGTTCATAATTCTAATGCATCCTCTCAAGATCACATGCTGTTTATCTCCCCCTCATGACTTGCAAAATGATTTAGCCTGCTATGTTCTTTACATAATATGTTTGAACACTTTCTCAAGCTACTCCAAGTTCAACATTATTTCAGAAGTTAAGTGGACTATTCTCTAATATGCATTAACCTCAGAATAAACATTTTTAGTGAAAATGTGCCGGGTACACAGTTGAATATTAACTATAACAAAATGAGAGAAAATTAGGAAATAGATATGTGCTATATATCTATATGTAAGTGTGTGTATATGTGTGTGTGTGTATATATATATGTACACACACACACACACACTTTTTAACACACACACTATTTAAAACAGGAATTAATTCGGGGATGTCCTATGGTCTGTTTAATAGAAGAGGTCAAACAAGATTATCACAGTGGTCCTTTATAATCCATGAATGCTGTGTCAGAGATCAGGAGGCACAGTTACACCTAAATGTGACAGTTTATAAAATTCAAAATAAAAACACAGAAAAAAAAATTGAAAACCAAAAATGCTTCTTCAGGCACTTATCTCCCTATGGACCAATATGTTCAATCTTCAAACAGTCCTACTTCAGCAGTCTGTCTTCTTTCGTACCCTCTCCAATGCTTCTTACAGGTATATGCAACATGAAAGGAAGAAGCAAGCCAACTGAACACTGTTAAGAGTACAGATCCAAAAATCACAGTGAACAGTGCATTATTACCCCAGTGACTTGTTGTATGGATTGTGACAGAACAGATGTTGACTCAAAATAGACAAGGAAGAAAACGAGGATTTTAAACCCTCTCTCCCACTCACCACCAATACCTCTCTTCCTGTTGTGGTTATTTTCTTTTAAATAAGGGAATTTTTCTTTCCTCAAGCTTCAACCTCATTATCTGGAATATATATTTGCTCCTTATCACAGGCTCCAAATAAGGAAAATTTTCTGGCTGAATAAACCAAGGGAAAGAGTTAATTATTAGGTCTCTTAGGCCTCTTCTGTGGCTGAAGGGCCTAATTCATGCGCTAAAAACAAAAAGGTTGGTAGTTCACATCTGGGGGTGGGCAAGGGAGCTTAACTTTAAGGCCTCTTGGTAGCCTTCCTGAGCCAGCTTTATACTGATGGTCATTTACAAACTCACCAGGGGAGACCAGCAGGAATTGGAGGAAGCTCTGTTCCCCTGTGCACCACCTGGGGTTACAGGAATAATGGCCACAAATTGTTAGAGAAAAGGTTCAGGCTGGACATCAGGAGACATCACTTTACATTTAGGGCTGTCAGGCTCTGGAATGGACCCCCAAGTGAGGTGGTGCTCTCCCCTACCTTGGAGGTCTTCAAGAGGAGACTGGACAGATATTTGGCTGAGGCAATATGACTACTAAACTCTCCGGACATCTGCTGGGAAGGGCAGTCAGCCAGGTCTGACTGCTCACGTAGGTTCCTAGCCAAGTTACAGGACCTCCACCTAACCTAGGAGGTGCACAGTCCCACCAGGGAAAATGCCTTGTTGGATCTGGTCCTGGCCACAGGTAACAACCTGGTGAGGGGACTGCGGGTGCTCAACCACCTGGGTGGTAATGACCATTGGCTACTGGAATTTACCATCCAGCACAGGATGTCAAAGGCCTGCAGCAAAGCAGCAGCCCTGGACTTCAGGAGGGCAGATTTCAATGAGGTAAGGAGACTAGATGGGGAGACACTGAGGTCCTGGAGGGGAGGGGAGTTGGGAGTCCAAGAAGAGTGATCGTTTCTTAAGGAGACGATCCTCCAAGCCCAAAGCGTGACAGTCCTCACACAGATCAAAAGGGGCAAGAGTGCTCAAAAGCACCCAGGGCTCACCAAAAGCATCCACAAATGCCTCAAAGCTAAAAAGGAGGTGTACACCCAATGGAAGGGAGGGGTCATCACCAAGGAGGATTATACCTCTTTGGCTCGAGATTGTAGGGAGGCTATTAGGAAGGCTAAGGCAGAGATGGAACTGGGACTAGCGACCTGGATCAAAGATAACAAGTCCTTTTTTTAAATACATAGCGGGTAAAAAGAAGGTACCAAATAATGCGGGGCCTCTGCAGGACATGCTTGGCAATCTAGTGGTAGCACCAGATGACAAAGCTAATCTCTTTAACAGATTCTTTGCTTCCATTTTTCTGAGCAAGGATAGGGAAATCCCCCCCACTGGGATCCTGGATGGACCTCAGGGAGGGGCAGCCAGGCCCAGGGTCAGTGAGGACCTAATCAGGGAACTTCTGGTGGGGCTAGACATGTTCAAATCAGCAGGTCCTGACAATCTTCACCCCAGAATGCTGAGGGAATTGGCAGAGGTCATTGTGGGACCCCTGGCACAGCTTTACGAGCACTCATGGTGCTCTGGTGAGGTGTCTGATGACTGGAAAAGGGCCGATGTGGTCCTCATTTTCAAAAAAGGGAGGAAAGAGGACCTAGGAAACTATAGGCTCATTAGTCTTACCTCGGTCCTGGGGAAGCTCCTTAAGAAAATTACCCAGGAAAACATCTGTGAGGGAC
>NW_017729031.1:77036325-77036656 GCF_001723915.1 Gavialis gangeticus
CTGACCCTACCCTACCAACTATGAAACTTTGACCCTGGCACCCATTCCTGCCCAGGGCAGGGATTCAGACCTGATGATCTGTTTAGGTCCCTTCTGACCCTAAGCACTACGATACTTTGATACTATGATGATAACCACAGAAAAGAACAGTACATGTAAAACAGAGTTTCCCAACCAGTGTGCTGCAGCACACTGGCGTGCCGTCAGACATGAACAGGCATGCCACAGAATTTTGGAAAAGTCCCACAAATAAATTTTGGAAAAATCCCTCCTCCCCACTCCATGCCCAGCCACAACCATACAAAGTACCTGCATAATTTTGCATAACTTT
>NW_017729031.1:77041656-77054591 GCF_001723915.1 Gavialis gangeticus
TCACTGCCCCCCCCCCCCGACACACACTGTGCAAAGCACAGGCAGCACAGGGCAGTGGATGTCAGTGGCAGGCATATTATTTGTTGGGGGCAGGGGGAGAGGGCGGTGTGCCGCAATTTTTTTTTTAATTTATGTAAGTGTGCCATGGGATGGAAAAGGTTGGGAAATGCTGATGTAAAAACATGTCTTCAGCTTAAGCCATTTGCCATGTTTGGTTTTGTTTCAGAAACTGTTTTCTGCAGAAACTGAAGATGTGAACACATTTGTTCACATCCACTATTTATGTGATTCTAACCTTGACCTACAATGGGGATATTGCCCATTTTTTCTGCCTGATTAAGAGGAATTAGAAGCCATGTCCTCATTAAGTTATGATTGTTGTATCACTGATCAAAAGGCCACTGCTGACAATTTTCAGCTAGCCAAGTTCTCCTGCTTTCCTTTCTTATGCTGCACAATGCAACTTTTTGTGGTTGTGTCCCAGGTATGTCCCAAACACTGATCAAAACGCACTGATGAGCACGCCTTTTCACATTGTAGACCTGAGAAAGTGAGTAAGCAAATGCTGCTTGTCTACAAAGCTTTGCCTCTGTATCAGATTGCAAATTCCATTATGGGGTCTGGTTACTTTCTCTGTTGTCATCTACCTACTATATTATAATAAAATCCAGTGAGGTGACAGGAGAAACTGCTTTGCTCATTTAAATGAAGACCTCTTTGTCAAAACGCTATTTCTAATGTTAACTAACTTTTGAAGTCTGAACCCAGGTTATAAAGAAAAGGTCTTTTAATAGCTATGTTGAAGAACAAGAACAGAAGGCTAGGTCACAGGAAGGAAATTAGCTGTACATCAATCTCCATGATACAGAGAAGACTTATTCAGGGAGACAAGGGTGAATCTTGGACTTCTCAGGCAACTTTCATCTAAGCCCAAACAATTTGCAAAGAAGGAATTGCTGGCATGGAAACTGTAGCTAGGCATTAATTGTTCTGTTTGGATCTATATATTTCTTTTAGTAAGTAAAATACAGTGTGATTGGGCGTGTCTGCTTGTTGTGGCTGTCACATGTCCCTGAAGAAAGAAATTATAAAACCATAGTGAGCACAATGCTGCAGCTCTGGGAAAAGGGTTGCTTATATTGCTGGGGAGTCTGGGGGTTCAGCATTAATTCTCAGAGCTTATATTAGCTGAGCCATGAAATCCTATCTCTATGAAAGGGTAACAGACAGAGAGCCTGTACTCAGGAAAGTTGCTATAGACTGCATAAGTCAATTGTGGTGGGACTCAAACACAGCAACCTGGTGGTGTCCAGGTGCAAGAGATGTTCCCCAGGGACAACAGATTTTCTATGTGAAAATAAATCAGTATTATCAGAATTAACTGTTCCTTCCAGGAAGAAGAAGAAAGCTGTTGAGTCCCAAAATATGGGCTTAGTACAGCAGTGGGGAAGGAGCCTAATTATTTACCAAGAAAAATAACAAGGTTTACTTAAGAAACTGAATTGTATCATGGGCATTGTTTGCAATCACTGAGCTGGGGTAGGACCATGGTGGAGATAAGTACAGTAGTTGCAGAAGCTCCCCATCTAAATTGTTTAACCCTAATACCTTGTCTCTTTAATGTCAAACAGAAGAACAGGTTGCTAAGACTGTAAAGGCACTTTGCAAAAAAAAAAAAAAGGCTCAGTTTTAAAATCTCTATGACTTGTCCTGATCTATCTGTGTCTCAGTAAATCAGAAGAGGAGGTAAACTCAGCCCCCACAGCAAGACTGGCAGTCTTTTAATGATTATCTAAGGCTATCTCCTTCTAAAATAAAAAACCTCTCCTATTCCTGACACTTTTTAATAAAAAATATTGTATAGCTCATTTGTCCTCATTCCTTGAAAACCATTTAAGTACTGTAAAAGAATGCCTATATTTTTGACCATCAAGGACAGGCTTATGCTCTGCAATCGATTCTGGGAGAGAACAGGGAGGAGGGAATGGGGTCACTGCTTTGTTTTGGAGATTTAAAAGTGTGGTTTTGCTGTTATGTAATAAGATCTAAGTGTTCAATATACTGTAATATTTGAATGGCAATAAAATCAGCCAAAGCTCCTTTCAGTCTGAAGGATAGGATTCTCCACTTATACTTTATCATTCACTGGTAATGTAAAAGGATTTTTTTGTTGGGAGAGAGAGAGAAAATACAATTATTTTTTAGGGTTTTATTTAGTTGTTGCTAGCATATTTTTCAGAAGTTATTAATATTAGATACTTTTCTAAAATGTCCTTAAGATTCTCCTCTCATTGTAAAGAGATCTGGGAGACACTTGGATTGTCAGCCAGGGAATCCCAGAGCCAAGGACTTAGCAGCTAAGCAACCCTCACCCTAGACTCCACTGGCAATAAACTGCTTGTTTGTGCTTTTGAAGTGCATATGTTACACTTAGATTGACTAACTAGGATTAGAGATCCCTAAGTGTCAATTTGTACAGACATTCAGGGAGGTCAAATTGGACAAAAATGACCGGCATCATATAACTTGGCTCACCTGAGGAAGTTAACTAAGTTAGATCAGGAACAGGTCAGCCCAATATAGTGAATGTGTATACATGTTCAGAGTGCAGCCCCAGGGCTGGGAAAACCCAAACACCCACCCCAGCCCAGGGCATATGCTCTCCTACCCTCCTGCCTCCTGGCCAAACTATTTTTAGCCCCCCAGTCTCCCTACTCTTGGACAGACATCCCCTCACAGATCCACTAGCTCCCCCCATGATCCTGCCTACCCTCCCCCATCCCCAATTTATTTAGATTGTGTTCCCAGCATGGCTCCCAGCAGTGACGAATATCTGCAAAAGCCAGACCCGGTATATGATCACACGGTTTAAAGTAATCTGTGTGATTATAGGTTAGGTCCTGTGTAGGTGTGCACGTACTGTAAAACTACCAGACTGTGGTAACCTGATACTCCCCAAACTGCTGGAGGGATTTACAAGACCCAAATGACTGATAAACTTGTTAGAGTGGACTGCTGCACCTCCACCAGCTTATAAAGCATTTATGATCCACCATCAGATATACTCTGATTTACTTCCATAAAACACGAGTACACATAGTGTCTTACGAATCCCATGTGTATTGTAGCAATAGCTGAGTGTAGAGACAGGGGCTGATTTGAAGAAGAGATAAAGAGGGCTTTTTTTGTGTGTGTGTCTACATCTGATGGATGCCTGAAAAAAATTATGTTAAGAGGTGTGAATTGCCCAAAGTCATTGGATGATGACTCTAAATCTTATATGTGGCATATAAAGGTCAACACTGGGCACGCCTAGACTTGCCATTAAGATTATTGCTCCACAGTTTATTGTTCCCAGGAAGCTTCTGGGTGCGCCGTTTACACATGTTGCACACTGCAACACATGGAAGTGGATCACAGCAGCCTTAGCTGGCAGGAGGTGTGGGGGTTCAGCCCACCAACCCAGGGCTCCGACCAGGCTCAATGTGCTGCAGAGGGGCTGGCTGCAGCACAAGGGTGCTTCAGTGCAGGACTGGCCACCAGGACCCTGCTGCACAGATTATTATCTTCCATGTGCCCTAACAAGGGTACACATGTAGATGCTGAGACATTTACTTCACAGTTAATTAGTCATATAAAAGTAAAGTCTATTTTAAGTATATAAAAATAAAGAACATGCTACTTAGCTCAACTGAGGTTTTCCGATTCCTAATAAGAAAAACATCTGATATAATTTTCTTTTGTAAGCTTCCAAGTAAGGTTAATAGCTACTGAGTTTTAGTATCAGTTTTAATAAACATTTTATTTAGGGATTGTTGACATCTTGTTGTATATGATCCCATATAGTATTTGTAACTATAGTGTTCACTGCTTTGCCTCAATATTCAGCATCCATTTTATCTTCAGCTATAAAATTAAACACTGCATTAGACATCTAGTAGCCAGTTAGTGTCACCACAGTTTATTTTTGTCTGAGGATGGCGAGCTCATATTTCCATGAAATATTCTGTACTGCAGCCATTGGTATGGTCCTTAAATGTAGCAAGAAACCTCAGCTATTTAAATCAGTGGGAGTTGAGGACATTTAACATCTTTCCAGATCACATTTCAAAGTCTACAGCTCATGCACTATAGGCCAGATCCTATTGCACCTATTGGCCTTCTAATTAGACATAGATGCCTAAGTGTGGTTCCCTGAAAATCTATAAAAGCTTTTACTTTTATAACATACTGTCATCTGACTCTAAAGATTGATTCAAGAAAAAAAATCAGTGAGGAGGAGTAGAACACACCCATCTTTTTTATAAGCAGTCTTTTTAGGATTCAAGCAGGGTGGAATAAAATTACACTTACTCCAATTACATGGCTAATAGGTGAAATACTATTAGGCCTATATCTTCTAGCTGAGGCACACACTTTACATATGTAGATAATTCATCATTCTCATGGATGAAATTACTTCTACCAATATTATCCAAGAACATGAAATTAATCTTCCCCATCACAGTCTACCACTAGGTAGTAATATTTTGGACGTTTACAATAAATATCATTATTATTATGATATGCATGTTATGAGCTCTAGGCATTTTATGAAAAGAATTAAGACTCAGGAAAACCTTATTAAATAAATACAATTATATCCATTTTACATAAAATGGAAACAGAGAAGTCTGCTCAAGACAAAAAGAGGACTTGCTCAAGGTTATACGGGATATACTTTATCATAAGAATGACCAGTTAGAACAGGATGCCTTTATAGGCAGACATAAACCACAGAGATTCTTCTATTCCAAGACAGTGTAATGGAACACAGGCTATCCTAGCATATTATTTTCTGTCTCCCTTATTCCACATACTGAATAATGATTACAATAACCAAACTCAGAATTCATGTCACTTCCTTTAATTCCATAACAAAATGAATCAAAGATAAAAACTGCATCACATCTGGTAGCACTATGTCAAGAAGATGTGTAATTTTCTTGGTTAGAATACTCAGGGAATTATCTTGGCTTGTGCTATAGAAACTTAGAATTAGCCTTTAGATTTTTTAAACTACTTTAAAATGATCTACCTACAGCCAACAGCTGGTTCCCAATGTGACTGCCAGTTTCAATGAAAAATATCTTCAACAACCTGCAGTATATGATATTTGTAGTACTGCTACATCCAACCCTACTGAAGCAGATGTAATTTTTTAAGACCCGTGTTTGTTCATCACTGAAGGCTCATTTTGTAAGAAAAATGAATTCCAGTATATTGCATTCTGTTTTATGCATAATAACAATATAGATCCTATCACCCATTTGGAAAATCTTTCTTTATTTCTATTGTGCTGTATTTTATTTTCTGTTCTTGATACACTTAAAAAAAAGAAGAAACAACAATTTTCTGGTCTAATTTGCAGGGGTACTGAGAATTTCTAAAAAATCTTCAGGGAAAGCAAGTGCTCTTAACTCTTTGAAAGCTGAATGCTCTTATCCTCTTAGTTGTGTAGAGGAGAAGGGTCACTGGAAACCAACTGGACATTCCTAATTAAAACTCAGGAAATAAGCAAATCTACCAGCTATTAAAGAAGGGCAGGACAATAGTGTGCCAGGAAAAAAGAGAAATTATCTGGTCATAGAAAAATGAGGCAAGTTAAAATTTTGACAAAAAGCAAGCTTATACTCTATGTTGCCTTTTTTCTTCCAGGCATCTTCTCCTCTTCCTCATCCTGCAGTCTCAAGTCTGTACCATATACTCTTGCTGCCACTGCTGCCTCCCTTACTTGTCACGGCAACTCAAAGTAAGGAAGCAACTTGCATTGGTTGGAGATGAAAAACTGAACCCTAGCTGGCAGTGAAGAAGAAAAAAAGAACTAGTGGCTGTGAAGGGGAAGCGGGCAGTTAAAAAAGGAAAGTCCATTTGACAAAAGCAATTTTTTTGTCCCTCATTATCTGAGGTGGACAGAATGGGAGGCCAGTCACGTGGAAAGGTTTTGATATATGGAGGAGAAGAGAGACTTATAGGGAATGAGATTCCTGCTAGGAAAAGCAATGAGAGGGAGTGCTGTAAAGTGCAGTATAATGTGTATAGTCTGTCTTCAGTGCCTCAGTAATTATTTGTTTTCAGGAACTCAGAGCAGAGCACTCAGAAAAATATATGCATCTCTGGTAAAAATTAAGTTAAGATAGGGAGTAATTCAAAGCAATCAGAAATAAGAGAACTGGTATGCACAGTAGTGGTTAGAAATTGCTCTTACACTTTTGTCTGGTTGTCGGTCTATAAGATTCCTGTTTTCTACAGGTTAAACTAGGATATTTCATTTCTTCTTTAAAAAAATAGGCAATATGAATGCACCAGCCTGAAAACACATCTGCTAAAAGCTCTTCAGTAGATTGCTCTGAAGTAAGGAATAGCTACTATCTCAGTACAAACAGATGAGTCAACATCTGAGCTTTTTAAAATTTTGATGAGGATTCAAGCCATTTGGAAACTGTGGGGGGGTGGAGAAATTTCAGTCCTTGCTGTCTGAGAACCTCTTCAGTCATAAACTGAAATCCACTCTAAACATTCCTTACTTTATTGTCCCAATCTAGACGTGATTTAGGCAATTATATTCTTTATTGCTGGACACAGAGTCATGATTTCATTGTTCAAGCCCTTGCGTGTTACTGTTTATCTAATAAGTTGCTGAATTGTGGGTAGAAGGTCTATGTTAAAAGTATGATGATTTCTTTTTAATGCCCAGATATTTCTAATCACAAAAGGTACTTGATCAGACCCTTTTTTAACCTGTGGCAAATTACTGGATAATCAGAATTACTGAAAATGATTAAGCCAGACCTAGTACATCATAGGGGAAAGTAAGTGCTCAGTGTTAACTCAGTTTTCTATGTTTTGGAAGGCCACTGAATTGCCCTATTTCACTAGCTTTAGATGATCAATGTTGGACTGACATGGAGGGAAATCAAAGAAAAAAATTAAGCTGGTCAAAAAAGAAAAACTAGTTTTGTGAAAAAATGGTAAAAATTAAAACCTAGCTTTTGTTTTAAAATGTTTATTTTTAAATTGAACCTCAGACTTTAAAAAATAAAGAAAAAAAGTTGTTTTCCAAACCTTTGAGAAATTTGGTAGATCTTTTTTATTTGTAACTATGAAAATATTTTATGAAAACAATGATTAAAAATTGCAGTGAAATATTCTTCACGATAAAGTTTGAATAAGGTCCACTGTCTTACAAAAATAGTAAGTTTGGGGGGAAGCCAGTTTTTTTCAGGGAAAGACCCTTTGTCTTTTGGAAAAATTAAACCAGCTCTGGAAATATTGTAAAATGTTACCCTAGTTGATAAAAGTCATAATGTAGGATTTTTGCCTGATGCTTGAAAGTAATGAGAGAATATTTATTGAATTCTAAAAGACAGAAAGCACAGACAGAGATGCAGGAATAAGTCTAAATCTGATAGGAGCAAAAGAACTAGAAATCAAAGGTCCTGTGATATCCCCAGCATCTTTCCATCATATATAGCACAAAATTCTAATGCATTTACACAAGTTATATGGAACCTTAACTCCCTGTGTTAGTCCCAATGATTTCTATATATTTCTTGTGAAGTAAGTCTTTACTTCATATAAAGTTAGCAGCATACATCTTAAAGAAGCAGAGAAATAACAACAGATCTACCATGATTAAGTCTAGGGGCATTTCCTACAGTATTCTTGTAGTATTACTGAATATCGATTAAAGCACAATTTCTCTATCTTCCTCCTAATGAAGTCAAATGCAGTTGGCATCTCATTTTGCTGAACAAGATTAATATTCTAGCAGTAGTATAATATCATGGTTACCACATCAATACACTTATTTGTCTTTCTATCTATTTCTATAATGAGACCCAGGAAGTAAACGATTGAGACACAAGGCTATGACTTTGGTCACTGATGTCAGCTATATCATGGGGGTTTAATTGGCTCTAAATTGAAGTGGTGGTTTTTAAAACCCACCACTTCAATTTAGGGCCCCCATTTTGTCTACACATGCCCATGGACCAGTTAGAGAGAGAGAGAAAAAAACACCTCTATAGATTATGTAGTCTTAAGGCTGATACTTCTGTTTAAATGTAGCTGGTTTAGAAAGTGTTGGGTGGCTCTGTGAGGAGGTGAGAATCCCTCATCATTAGTTAGACTAACATCATTAGTCTTGATGGAAGCCAGGGATGAGCAGTACCTTGATGGACTGGGGCCCAGGGATACACAATAGTTTCACACAACAATGTTAGTCCTTTTGCTGCTATGTTAAATTGTTAACTCATATTCAATGTACTGCCCTTTTCACCTCAAAACCTCTTTCAGAATTAACACTTCCTATATTTCTCTCTCTCAATGAAAATTATCATTCTAATTATTTTTCATCTGCAATATCAGCATTTATGTTTCTTCCCCCCCCTTTATATCCTATTTTAGCACTATTTGCAAATAACATTAATCCACTAATTCCAGCTGATTAATGAAGATGTTTAGTATATGAGACATGCCACTAATCAGTAGAGAATTTTCCCCACCCAAACCATTGATTCTCATCATTATCCCTTGTTGTTTGATCATTTAGCCAGTCTTAATAAGTATAACATTGTTCATCATCCAATCTAATTTTAAATTTTAGTACAATTTCATGAGGCAGTATACAAATATTTTACTATAATATAAATATATGCTGCTTATTCATCATGTTTGCCTAATCTTTACTAGTTCTTTTTCTCTTAATATATATTCCCATTCCTTCACAAAGATGTCATTTAAATATACAAGACAGTAATTGCTAGGATGGCCCTTCTTTCCCTTCTTTTACATAGGTATCATGTTTGAATTTCCAATTCAGGAAACTTTTTCATTGTCAGATATTTAAGAAACTTTTCTGGAAGCCACATTGACCTACCTCTTGTGGAAAGCTTATTTGACCTAAAAAGCATATCTCCTCCAAACAAAAGAGGAGTAAAAGGCAGGAAAAGAAATGACTGGAACAGTGATTCTCAATCAGCCTGCAGGAGCACCCTTAGGTGCTGTAAAATCCTTTTATGGTTGCTGTGAGGTACAGCTCAATATTCACACTGTTAGGTGTGCAAACATCTACATATTATTCACAAGATAAACCCAGAGATTTCAAACAGGAATCCATAGTGTCAAAAATATTCTGACCTGTTGTGGTCTATCTATTTGCATTAGAAGAATTGCTCTATAATTTTTCCGTATTCAAAAAATGAGTGAAAGATAAGACCTGGCATTTTCTGAGGGATGCCTTGAGTTTAAAAAAGATTGAGAACCACTGGACTAGAATATATTTTTCTTTCTACTGTTCATTTAAATGTATGCATCAAAACCCTTCTTAATGTAATGTAGTCAGAGACCTATTACAGGTGGCCCTCCCCAAATCAACTCTCATGTGAAACAGCACAAGAGCAAGGGGCATAAGAAAGTATCAGATCCAAAGGAACCACAGTGATAACGATGTAGGGAGGGAAATACTGTTTTATATTTCATCTTATTCTATGCATAAATTATACATTGTAATAGATGACACATCCTAAAAATCACCTTTATAATTTCTCTTTTTCCACTGTTGTTTAAATTTTAAATTCTGTTCAGTCCACTTGGCATATTTAAAGTTCTTTCAGTTTTATACTCCCATTGGTAAACTTAGTTACAAATAAAGTACCAGAAAATAAGAAAAAAAACCTCTTTTAAATGAAAAAATTGGCTAGATGCTCAACGGGGTTCAGTTGCAAAGTGAAGGCAGATAATAAAATAAAAACACAATGTATAAGGAATGAAAGAAAGGGAAACTAAATAGCAGTTGATAGAAAACAGCCATCTTGAGGTGCAAAAAACTGATAAGGGTAGCTTAAGGACATTGGGAAAATCCATAGCTGGCAGGACTAAGGGCAGTCAGAAAGAGTTATTGAAGTATTCTAGGAACAAAAGAATTCCTAACAATGCTTAAACTCTTTACTGGATGGAGATGGTAAAAGTATTAATGACAGTGCAGAAAAGACAGGAGTCCTCAATAAATCTTTCTGTGCTGTGTTTATAAAGAAAACAATGTATGCAAATCAGATGAGGAGAACAAAGTGCTATCCAGTGACTCAGTAAATGTCGGAGGATATTAGACAACACCCAGGGTTAAGAATGTGTAAATTAGAAGAGCTGGCTATTTGCACCCAAGACCCCAAAAGAGTTGGCTGAGGAGATCTGTACCCCACCAAAGTTCATTATGCACAATTCTTGGGATGCCAAATAAATTCCAAAAAACTGGAAGTTTGCTAAAGTAACAATGTTGCATAACTGCACCATTTAGTCTGATAACAATCCAGGCAAAATATTATGTTGTTTTGTAAGCTTGGTAGGCCTTATAAGCCTACCTCCAAAAGAAGCACAAATATCACATTCAACTTATATGCATGGTCAACTTTTAATCAGGCCTCCCTTATGATCTTGACTTTTGTACTTGCAGTATTTACTGGCATGCAATAAAATTAGTAACTCGGAATTTTACTCAGGACATTTTTTATTTTAGTACATTTAACCTTTGGATTGTTTTCCTTGTTTTTTGTTATTTTCGTATGGGATTTTGCAAAAGAAATAGTTCAAGGTTCTTTATAAGTATCAACTTCTGTTCAGATATCAACTTATGTTTTTTCCTAAAATTGAACCTCAAAATGTAAGGGCAACCTATGGTATAATAAGTGAAACCTGACCCGGAATTTTATTGATGAAGAATGAAAAGACAGAACTATAATGCACACCAACATGATTTTATGGAAAATAGCTTGAATTGAACAAACCTTACTTCATTCTTTGATAAGATTACAAGTTTAGCTGATAAAGTTTAGCTATGTAGACAAAATAGACATTTGTAAGGCATTTGATATGGTACTACATGTCATGCTGATTAAAAAATTATCAGTGTATAATATCAATACAACACATATTAAATGAATTAAGAGCTGGCTTGCTGACTGATATCAAAAAGTAGATGTCACTGGGGAATTGTCATTGAATGAGAGCATTTCTAATGAGGTTCTACAAGGATCAGTACTGATGCCCTTATTCAGCATTTTCAACTATATTGTGGAAGCAAATATGAAATACTACTTAAATTTATACGTGACAGAAAGACTGATAGACTGGTAAATAGTGATGATGAAAAGGCTGTAAGACAGCAATTTGGATTACTTCTTAATTATTCAAACTAAATATCTGTTTTTGTTTAAATAGTTGTCTGAGTAGTCAAATACAAGATTCCATCACAAAGCAGAGAATCCAGGCCATAAATATAGAATGGAGAATTCTATTCTTTAAAGAAGTGATCCTGGAAAGGATCTAGGAGTCTAAGGGACAAGCAGCTGAACAACTCACAGTACCATACAGTGATATACAGGAGGTCAGTCTGGATGACCGAATTGTCTTTTATAATAGCTTTGTCCCTATGCAAAATAAAGGTTGGTTTATCTCAATCATTCACTTATTGTATGAAAAAGAGGCTCTCAGCTTCTAGGGTACCTGGAAAAATTTTCTCAGGAGAGTTACCATGTCATCTTTCCTAGTATATAGCATAGAAGCTAATAAATAAGGATTTCTTTAGCTGACTGTACTAGTAAACTTATTTTCTTATGTAGTTAAATCACCTGAAGGAAACAAAGTTCCATCTGTTGCTGATATGTGCTAAAAATCACATAGGAATTAGCTAGTTTTTATTAAAATTCCTTTAACAACTATTTCAGTTCACATGCTTCACACTAAATAAAAGAAAAGAACTGTCTCTACCTGTTCATTCTTCATTAATTCACATTGAATGAAGTCATATCACTATTAGATTTTGTTAGCTTAAAGGTTTGGTTTGTAAAATGTGAAAGCAAGAGTGGTGACTCTGCAAGGTTGTTGGCTCTGTTTCACTAAACCATAAATCTGGAGGGCACTCCCCATACTGTAATGCCTAACATTTGCATTAAAGAGCTAAAGGAAGATTATGCATTATTGTCTTTCAAGGGGGGAGGAGGGAAAGATTATGCCCCTCTCCTGCCATAACCCTTAGAAAGTATGACAAAAAGGGGACCTGGTTCTACATCTGATCCTTTCTTCAGGCGGGTACCCCTGCTCCCCTGAAACCCCCTAGACACTCCTCAGCAGCCACGGAGCCCCCCGCCGACCCCCAGCACAGCCGGAGGCAAGCGGGGCTGAGGTGGGAAGGGGTTAACCCCTCTCTGAGAGGGGAGGAGGTGGCTGCGTGGAGCCAGGCCGGGTCAAGCCCCGCCCAGGCCCCTATTTGGCCCAGCCCCCCAGGGAGAGAGAAAGGTAGGAGGGGATACTCACCAGTCCCCCTCCAGTAGGGCAGGGCCCACCAAATCCCAGGCAGGGCCCCCCCTTGCCCAAGAGCAGCTTTCCCCGACAGCAGGCCCACTGTGCATGCGCGCAGGTTAAACGGGCCTGCCACACAGCAAAAAAGCCCCAGTTAGGCTCCGGAGTGGCGAGAGATGTGCGGGTGAAAGTCTGCCGCACCCCCACTCCCCTGAAGCCCCCTAGACACTCCCCAGCAGCCACAGAGCCCCCCACCGACCCCCAGCACAGCTAGAGGCAAGCGGCGCCATGATGGGCAGGGGTTAACCACTCTCTGAGAGGGGAGGAGGCGGCTGCATGGAGCCAGGCCGGGTCAAGCCCCACCCAGGCCCCTACTTTGCCCAGCCCCCCAGAGAGCCACACGACCGAAGCTGCGTGAACAGGCTGCACAAATAGGCATGCTTGTCTCCTGGCACATGAGTTAGCATGGAGTTTGTGCAGGAGGGGGCACAAGAGGGCCCGAGACCCTGCCTGTGAACCCCCCAGGGTAGACAGTCCCAGCCATAGCCAGCCTACCAGAGGCATGTCAGTCAGGCCCTAAGGGGCTATGACCCCAGGGA
>NW_017729031.1:77064721-77096517 GCF_001723915.1 Gavialis gangeticus
GTAGACTTGGGATCAAAAGGCTGTTATGATTATGACAGACTGCAGCCATCCTCTTAGAGGGATGTAAAATAATAAAATCATAGAAAATTAGGGTTGGAAGGGACCTCAGGAGGTCATTTAGTCCAACCCCCTGCTCAAGATAGGACCATCCCCAACTAGATCATCCCAGCCAAAACTTTATCTAGACAGGTCTTAAAAACTTCCAAGGATGGAGATTACACCACCTCTCTGGGTAACCTGTTCCAGTGTTTTACTACCCTCCTAGTGAGATAATTCTTCCTAATATCTAACCTAAACTTCCCTTATTGCAACTTGAGACTATTCCTCCTTGTTCTGTCATGTGCAGGCACTGAGAACAGTCTAGCTCCATCCTCTTTCAAACCCACTTTCAGGTAGTTGAAGACTGCTATTAAATCCCCTCTCAGTCCCCTCAGATTAAATAAGCCCCCTCAGATTAAATAAATTTCCTCAGTCTTTCCTCAGAAGTCATGTCCCCCAACCCCCTTACCATTTTTATTGCCCTCCACTGGACTCTCTCCAATTTGTCCACATCCCTTCTGTAGTGTGGAGCCCAAAACTGGACACAGTACTCCAGATGTGGCCTCACCATGCTGAATAGAGGGGAGTAATCACTTCCCTTGACCTGCTGGCAACAATCCTACCAATGCAACCCAGTCTGCCATTAGTCTTCTTTACAACAAGGGTACACTATTGGCTTATATTTAGCTTATTGTCCACTGTAATCCCTAGGTCATTTTCTGCAGAGCTGCTGCCCAGCCAGTCAGTCTCCAGTCTATACCAGAGTGTGGGATTGTTCCATGCTCAGTGCATGACTTTGCACTTGTTGTTGTTGAACCTCATATGATTTCTTTTGGCTCAATCCTCCAATTTGTCTAGGTCACTCTGAATCCTAGCCGTACCCTCCAGTGTATCTACTACTCCCCACAGCTTGGTGTCATTTGCAAACTTGCTGAGGGTGCACTGTATGGCATCTTCCAAGTTGTTGATGAAGACATTGAACAAAACCAGCCCCAGGACCGACTACTGGGGCACTCCACTTGATACCAGCTGCAAACTAGACATCAAGCCATTGAATACTACCCTCTGAGCCCGATGCATCAGCCAGTTTTCTATCCATCTTACAGTCCATTCATCCAGCCCATACTTCCTTAGCTTGCCTGCAAGATTGTTGTGGGAGACAGCATCAAAAGCCTTGCTAAAATTAAGGTATATCATATCCACTGGTCTCCTGACATCCACAGACCCAACCACCTTATCACAGAAGGCAATCAGATTTGTGAGGCATGACTTGCCCTTGGTGAATCAATCACATCAGCTAACTCCCTCAGCAACCTCGGGAGCATCCCATCCAGACCCATGGATTTGTATATGTCCAGCTTTTCTAAACAGTCACTAACCTGTTCTTTTGCTACTGTTGGCTGTTTACCTCCTCCCCAAACTGTACTGCCAGATACAGTAGTCTGGGAGCTGGCTTTGTCTGTGAAGACTGAAGTTAAGAAAGTATTGAGCACTTCAGCTTTTTATGCATCCTCTGTCACAATGTTGCCTCCCCCATTCAGTAAGGGACCTACACTTTCCGTGATCCTTGTCTTGCTACCAACATACTTGTAAAAACCCTTCTTGTTACCCTACATGTCCCTTACTAGCTGCAACTCCATTTGTGCTTTGGCCTTCCTGACTTCATCCCTGAATGCCTGAGAAATGCTCTTATACTCCTCCCTATTTATTTGTCCAAGATTACATTTCTTATAAACTTCCTTTTTGTGACTTAGTTTACTGAAGAGTTGCCTGCTAAGCCAAGCTGGTCTTCTACCATACTTGCTAGTCTTCTTGCACATCAGGATGGTTTGTTCCTGCACTGTCAGTAAGACTTCTTTAAAGTATAGCCAGATGTTCTGGACTCTTCTGTCCCTCAAACTGGCTTCCCAAGGGACCCTGCCCCTGAGTTCCCTGAACCAGTCAAAGTCTGCTTATCTGATGCCCAGGGTCCTTAATTTGTTGCTCTCCTTCCTTCCTTTCTTCAGGATCCTGAATTGAATCATCTCATGGTCACTGCTGCCCAGGTTGCCATCCACTACTACATTCCCCACCAATTCTTCCCTGTTTGTGAGAAGCAGGTCAAGAAGAGCATGACCCCTAGTTAGCCACTCCAGAGCTTGCACCATGAAGTTGTCCCCAGTACTCTCCAAAAACTTCCTGTATCGCCCCCTCCCCCCAGCAGATGTCAGGATGACTGAAATCCCCCATGAGAGCCAGGGCTTGTGATTGGGAAACATCCGCTAGCTGTTTGAAGAAGGCCTCATCCACCACTTCCTCCTGGTTTGGTGGCCTATAGCAGACCCCTACCACAACATCACCCTTGTTGCTCCCCCTCTAACCTTAACCCAGAGACTTTCAACAGGCCTATCTCCAATTTCATACTGGAGGTCTGAGCAATCTTTTACATGAAGCACAACTCCTCCTCTTCTTCCTTCCCTGTCTTTTCTGAACAATCTGTACCCATCCATGAGAGTGCTCCAGTCATGCGAGCTATTCCACCAAGTCTCTGTTATTCCAATCACATCATAGTTCAAAAAAAAAAGATGACTATGCAAGGACTTTCAGTTCTTCCTGCTTGTTTTCCAGGCTCTGTGCATTCATGTGCAAGCACCTGTGGTAACTAGTTGATTGCCCTGATTTCTCAGGAAGTATGAGAACACCTCCCCTGTTGCCCCCTCCTGCTTGCTCTTCCTCCAGGTCTCCCACTTTGTCACTTACGTCAGGGCTTTGGTCTCCATTCCTGGTGAACCTAGTTTAAAACCTTCCTCATTGGGTTGGTAAGCCTGTCTGTGAAGATGCTCTTCCCTCTCTTTGCCAGGTGGAATAATAAGAAGGATTACTTTACCAGTTGTGTTACAGTACATATCTGACCAAGTGTTAACTTGATCAGGTATGTTACAGTACATATTTACAGTTACCCCATGTATGCATATGACTAATAGTATTAACACTGCCACTGTGGGGATGTTAAATAAGGATTGAGTATACTCAGTTTGATTTAAGAAATACTTCATATTTTTGCTGCCTAAACTAATCATCACAATTAGCCTTCACTTGCTACTGAGCAGAAAATCAACATGGTTTCTGCTGTTATCGAGAGTACTACTACTGAAACAAGAATATTTACTTAACATAAGTGTCAGCAGTAATCCCTATACTTACAATGAAAAATCCCTTGATTGTATCCACAAAATGTACTTATTTTATAGCCATTACCATAGCATCTGAGTGCATCTCAATGACTTAAAACAGAGATGAGCAAGAATATCTCTCTTAAACATGTTTATTCCTGTCACAATAGGTATGGGTCAGCCAGTTTATCATGCCTACTGCCTTCCCTCTGTAGAACCATAGAGCATCCCACTGGAGGTAAGGATACAGATTTGTAATAATCCAAAATATAGGACATGCTATATTCCAGAAGAAAAATTATCTATGATTTACTGATGTTGAATTATTTTGTATAAGTCATTTCCAAGCCTAAAATTCCCTGCCAAGCTCATCCTTGCCTCATAACTGCTTTAATTTGCTTAGCCTACAGAATCACTTGCCTGACACTGACATCGAAGTGATATAAAAATACATTTATCTATTACTGTCTGTTAACCATTTAACAGAAATCTCTGGAATGTTTGTAAAACATGTTCTCCTTTAATAAAATAGCTTGTTAAATGGAAAAAAAATTGGAAGATGGAACAGGAGATGAATGAGGATGCATGACAATTTTTAAAAGATGGTTACATCGAGAATCTGATTTTAATAAATAAACCATGCATCATCTATAGTAGCTATTTCTGAACAAATATTGATACATATACATCTATATATCACAAGAACTGACTTGAAGCAATGCAATATAAATCATCATTTATGTGCAGCCCAAGAAGGAATTACTTCCAGTTATTTAAAATTCATGTCAATAGGAAGAAATGTCATAGGAAAATTGCACAGGATTTTTCCTCGCACACACTCATCTATACTCATTCACTCATTTTTCTCCCTTTACTTGACATTTACTTTGTTCACCTCATTCATGTAAGTGAAATTACACTTCCTTCTCAGTTACAGGTTGGAGGGAGAAGAGAGATTGCAACTAAAGACAACTTCTAAGAAATGTAGAGCCAGAAATTACCAAAGTGAAGTTCCTACACACTCAGGCATTTATATTCATGTGGGGAGCCAGACAATTATATTGGGTAGCAGATAAAATATTGCCTTCCTACTGGCCACACAGACACTGTGATATATGAACCCCCAGATCTTGTCGCTGTCTGTCTAAATTTTTATACACAGTTTTAGCATTGCCAGTGATATCAGCCCTATTCATTGTATTTATACATTGCTCCCATTACTTTTAACTAGAATTACATGAATACAAGAAGAAAATAGGCCAACTATGTTGAAGTAAAAGCCAGCAATGATTCTTATCAGAAACCAGTTGTGTTTGCCTACTAAGGGTAGTGGTTATATGAGAAGAATACAGAATAATGACCTGAGGACAGTACTGAGAACTAAAAATACCTATGTTTTAATGCAGTGGTACCCAACTTTTTTAGGTTGTGGACTGAGGACATTTATACACATACCTTTGTCTGCTCCAATGTGCCAGAAATCCAGCGCGAGCTGACGGGCCCAGTGCAGTTGCATGCATTTGTATAAATAGTGAAATGCGTGTCAGCACTGAGGAAATGGTGGTGGTGTGCTTTTGAACAAAAACACCTTCAATGTGTTTAAGTTCAAAAGTGCACCACCATCATTTTCTCAGTGCTGATGCGCATTTCACGGTTTTTACAAATTCATGCACCGCAACACCAGCTTTTAAAAGCACCTGGTGCTGCAGCACAAGCATGTGTACAAATGCCCTGAATGAGCAGTGCTGGGTTGCTCCATGGCCTGGATCTGGTGCACAGGATTAGTCCATAGGCCTTGATCCAGTGCGGGGTTCATATGTAGGTGCAATCTGGTGCTTGGCTCCAGTTCCACTCAGCAGATTGGGCCCCAGCCCTGTACCCTAGACAGGGTTCTGGCCCTAGCCCCATGCATGCCAGATCAGGTGCCAAGTCCAGCTCTAGCCCTGCATGCACCAGATTGACCTACCACTGATCCTGGCCCTGGTTCTGGCCCCAGCCTTGGATCCAGCACATGGGTGATGTCATCTGCCACAAGGCTTGGAAATTTGGCAGCAGGGAACAGAACTACCAGTATTAACTTCCAGAGAGGGGGCCAGGTCAATATGTGCAGCATCAGAAGGGGATTTAACAAGTGCTTCTAAGGGACTAAGCTGCAGAAAGGAGAGCTACCCAACATTCAGATAAGATGATACTACATCATATGCACATCTACACATGATGCTATGTCACTGTAGCAACACACTACAGTGACGTAGTGTCAATGGGCAAAAACCATGATGCCGCAGCTACGTCACCATAGCAGCACACTCCCTTGTTATAGTGCATTGCTACGGCAACGTAGCATCTAAAAATAGCCATATGCCACTGTCATGGCACAGTATGGGCTGTTATTGCACCATCATTGTTAAATGACAGCACAGTAACGGCATCATAGGGACACATGTAGACATGTCCCATCAGTCTGACTGGAATTTGGTTCTAACTGGTGCCAAGTTTGTCTACAGATGGATACTAATCTCCACCTTCTCACACTGTCCATATTCGCATACTAACTCTTCTGCAAAGCCATCTCATGTTTCTATAATATTAAAGATACGAGGTGAGATTCATGTCAAAGTATTGCTATTTTTGTCCCTGCTGCAATATGGTCCACTGTTTAAGTATAATCTCCATACAGTAGGCTTAGCTGTCCTCAGATTCTTTCCAGTTCCATCTATAATATCTCTCTACAGTATATGACTTGTTTAGACTGCTGTAGAATAATCTAATAACTGTAGCAATTAAGACAGATTTTTGTGTTTATTTTAGTTTAGTAGGTACAGTGCAATGGAACAGCCACTCAGAAGTGCCAAGCCTTAGCAAGATCATCTCTGATGGAGGTCTTCAGCTGCCAGCACAGCCCAAAAATAGTGCAAAGTTTTCAGAGGATATATTAAGTAATATATTCTCTAACGCCATAGCAAACTCTCAGCAGCCTCTTCTATTTGGGCTCCTGTTCAACCCAATTTGCATCTGTCCTTCCCTAGAAGAATACCTGAGACCTAACAGTAATACAAATACCACTTAATTTCCCCAGAGTGATTTCCTAAGCCAGGAAGCCATAAGTGTTTGCTTTGCGTATGGGGTCAGCTTTACTCATATTGCAGGTGAATGTCATTCACACTTGTAATCCTGCTGAGTGACTGGAGGTCTTGTCACATGATACACTTAGGACATGTTAACTGCACTTAAAACTCAAGCATCCCCACAGTCGAGCAGTAAAAAAATATGCTACATGCATTTGTATTGTAGCAATCAGGACTTTTTATGGAAGGAGTATCTCCAGATAGTATTGAATAGGACATATTCTGCTATTATCCAACCACTCCATGAAGATAATACAAGCAATCTATGGTCCCAAACTCTTATTATGGCACAGTAATGCTTACTGCAGTCAAAATAAAAAATGGTAAGTGTCCCATGCAATAATACCCTGAGCATATACTCATTCAAATTACTAGTGTCCAAAGTGAATGAGCACATCACAATCCTTCCCACATGCTGTCTTTAAATGATAGTTTTCCTCTCAAAATTGTGCTATATTTAAAGGTGTTTAAAACAAAATTTAAAATTCTATTTTAATGTAAATGTAATTTTGCTATATATTATAAGGCAGCAGTAAACTCTTTAAAAACACTGTAGGAAGGACAATCAGGGAAGGATTTGAATAAATTACATCCTTTTGCATCTTAAATAAAGCAACTACTGAAAGTGTAATGGGGAAGCAGTTGACATAGATAATGTTTAGAAATGGAGGAATCAATGTCAGTAAATTGTACAAGAGAACCAGATAGATCAGGGAAATCATGTTATATCCAATTTTCTCCATGTTATTGCTCAAAATTGGGAGTTGTACATGAAAAGGAAATCTGTGGTTATATTTATGGCCATTAAATCCTTGCTGAACAAAAAGACTGATGATTCTTTCCAACAAGACCCAGTTTCACGAGGACCATCACCAGATGCCTTATGCCCACTCCAGTCAACTGCTTACCAGTCCTCTCAGTCACTCTCTCCCTCCCCTGACATCCAGAGACAAGCTGCTACCCTGATCTTAGGCCTCAAAGCCCAAGATCTGGACCATTCTTTGCACTCCAGTCCAGCAGCCACAAGCCAAAAAACACCACCCACCGGAAGTCTTAGAACACATTCTTCACACAGGCCAATAAGCTTATCGAACCTGCATGTCACCCACAGTGTGGACCTCTCATCAGTGGAGTAGGCAATATGCTGCACAAGAACTGTGGCTAAAGAACTTTATCCACAACACCAGCTTCCATCCCTCAGGCTGGCAGCTGTCCCATAGGGTCTGCGCTGCTGTTACCCATCTCAGAATGGGCATTGGACAGTTTAAGAAGAGCATGCACTTTGTGGGCCTCTTCAATGATGGTGGCTGCAGCTGTGGTGCTCAAGTTCAGGCGGCTGATCACAACATCTATGAATGCCCTAATAGCCCCATTTCAGGTGCCCGAAGTCTTATTGACATTGACCATTCTACCTGTTGCTGGCTTTCTGGCACTCATACCTCCAACATATGAGTGTGGTGATACACACTTCATCATTGTCATCAACAAAACCCAAGAGAGGGACAATAACCTTCTGGAAACTCTATGAGATTCAACCAGCTCAAAGGAAAGGGAAAAAGATAAGTGATGCAGAAATACAGCTCTACAAAAGGAAACTATATAGGGAAACCAAAACTACAGCCGCATGAGCCCTACCTTTGCAGTACTTAGTTCTAGTTCCTGTTTGATGCTTCTTAGGCTCTGTAACTCCACGAGAGGACCAAGCTGCCCCATGTTCTTCCCTCAGATGTGATTGTAAGGCATTGAGTAGAATTACCCAACTCCAAAAAGATTTTCTGTCTGATACCTGCCATAATAGCAGTGATCTCATAAGCTATAGATTGATGGTTCCTTGCCTCCACCCAAACTTGTGGCCAACCCTCAAAGCACCTATCTAACAGTACTCCTCTGCAGGTCTTGAGAGGAAGGGGAAAGTATTCCACAAGGCTGCTGGCCCCTCCCCTGTTTTCATTTGCTTCCAGTTTCCTTCCCTTTGGGGCAGGAACCTGTAAAGGGAAGCTCCTGCCCCAAAGTATTCCACTAGCATATTTAAAACAGAAAATACTCCCAGGAATGGTGGTTATTGACTTGCTGCTTAAAAGAAAACTGTGAGGAAATGAAGCAAGATAGGACATATCTTGTGGATTGAAACTATATCACCTATGATTCACTATAGGAGGCTTGAGGCTATTCCAAAGAGTCAGCAGGAACATAGCAAAATTCTTAGTAAGAGCTGTAATAGAAAATAAAAAAGGAGAACTGAAAGTGAATTGGAAAAAAAAGGGTTATGTAAAAACCATATCAGTTAAAGGCATTGACACAAATACAAGAACATAAATAATATATTTTCTCTTTTCCTTTTCCATTATTCACAACTTTTATACAGTGACCTGTAATAAAAATAAGCTTTTAACAAAATGATTAAATAAGTTGTTCCAAACTTTGCACATAAACCTTTGCCAAAGATGTTGTTAAATGATACCTCTACACAAGTATATAAGAGCACAGACCCCCACATAAAAAGTAAGAAATGACCCATGTACAAATTTATATGAGATTTCATTAACAGAATCCAAGGACCTTCAAGTCTGTGGGAACTGTTTCAGAAAATTGGAGAACTATCTACAAAGAATTACAGTCGTTGTTTTGTCTTTTTCACCAGTTCAAATAAACCCTCAGATGCTGATAGGCAACACATGCATTATCGTGCATGTAATTCACAGTAACCTATTTAGGTCCCTTGAAGTTGCAATACGCAGTTGATTTACTCTTTAGGGTTACCCCGCAATGCATTATTTTGTGACATCGCAGACACCAAATGTTACAATGGATTATAGAGTGCCCTATGAGACCTAAATTAGATGTATGCTTTTAATATTTTATTGTGATATTCCTGTGTTATGTTCATGTTGTTATAGTATAGTGGCCACATCTACATAAGCAGCAGACTGCACAGCTTATGCAAGTACTAAATGGCTGTGCAGTAACCAGCATTACTGTGCAGTACCATTGCTGCACGTTTTTTTTCAGATGCTACCGTGCAGTAGCTCATTGCTACTGCACGGTAGCTCATTGCTACTGTGCAGTAGCATCTAGTGTAGATGCACGCAGTGTGACTCAGTTTACCTCCTTAGCCTGTGTACAGAGAATGAAGTGTTAATTAAGTGCCAAGTCTGGCAGAAGCAGACAAGCTGATGGTCTTTTAGCTTCATCACAGTCTTGAATATCTTTGTTAACATGTCCACAAAAGTGAGTTGCGCAACACAAAGGGGAGATAAACATGACTGAGAGAGCAAGGGGGCATGGGGAATATTAAAGTTACAGTGTCTGTGGAATCAGGATTTAACCAATGGAATTACACCAAAGTAGCTATATTGATTTAAAATCTAGTACAGATTTTCATATGCCATTGTAGGCTACCTTTTTCATTGCTGAAGCATATCTAGATTAGAAGCAAAGTAGCATGTCCTATTTCAAGTATTTACTGTCCTGTATTTCCTTTTAACCTGCTGTTCTTGGAGCATACAGTGCATAATTGTAGAGCTAATTCATTTTAATATTTTCCCCTTTGATAATATCTTAGTGAGGAACAGATGGTGTTACAGCTTAACCATTGCTGTACGTTATAGGAAAACATGCAGTTACAATTATTTTATTTTTTCTTTTGGGACCAGGAGAAAACCATGTTAAAATCTAGAAAAGTATTTGTGAAATTCTCAACCGTAATTCCAATCCTACTGGGAAACAGAAACACAAACAAACAAAAAACCAAAACTGAAGTGTAAAGACTATTGTTTGATCAGTAATTTGAGAATTTTAACTGGCCATTTCCTGTCTTGTACAGCACAGAAATAAAATCACTTCTTGCTAAAAATGGCCCCAAAGCCAAACCTGACTATTTCTGGATTTAGAATTAAAAAACTGGCTTTTGCCAATGTCTTTTATCTTTATAGTAAGCTAATCCAAGATACCTTGAACTATGTTGGATGCATAATCTAAATCCAAGACTAAAGTTTCTAGTTTCTGCCCATCTGTATTTCTTGTGAGTCTGGGGCCCTAATGTTTAGTCTGAGATATTATTCTTAGTGGCATACACAAAAATAATTATAAGGACTGAACTTTCCAACAAATCAGAATAAAATTTGCCACAAACTATAGGTATTAGTACAGCAGTTAAAGGAACAGTATCATAGATCATATCTTACCTGACAGAAACACAATGCAAACTAGCATTCAAAAACAAAAAAGGGGGAAAGACAGGAAAGAAATGCTTAAAAACTAAGCAGCTGTTTCAATGCACATAAGAGAGGTGTCTGTGACAAAGCTTGCAATAGCTTATTTATTCATTTTGCTAAAGGTTTATTTTCCCTGCAAGTGACCATATACATATTTTCTAAGCACACAATAGAGAAGAAAACTTGGCAGTAAAGAGAAGCAACAAAACCGTATTCAAAAGGCAGTACTTATATTTTTGCAGTTCTGAAAAGAGTTGTCTAGGATACAAGGACTAATGGAGCCTGATTTCTGCATTCCTTATTAATGTGGGGAAAAAATGTATCAATGATGTACAAGAAGTTACAATAAGCACCTTGGAGTGGTACAGAGGAGAGAGTTCAGGTGCCTGAATCCCATAAATAAGCTGGTTTTCACATAACCAGTAACAATGAATGTGGTCCAACTGGAGATGTTCAGCATTTCTGATCTTAATCCACGCTAAACTCCATCATTTTAAGGACTGTTGTTTCAATTAAATGAAACAACAAAATGAAAGGTTAGAAACTGAGGCACATGAGGGATTTTGCCAGTACTCTAACCTCCACTCTAAAACTGCATGTTCTTGCCCACCACAAACCATGTCAAATTGGTATTAAGACACAAGCACTAAGTTTCTGTTGTTTATAATGTTCTTCATAGCCATCTTGTAGCAGAAACAATATGCTGAGAGATATTCGTCTCTAGTTAGGATGGTACATCTAAATGTGTAGAGAACAACATAAAGTCATCAGAACCGTTATTTCGCTATTTGCCTGGCTGATAGGGCAAGCCCACAAAGTGAGGAAGAGAATCCTCACTCTAAAGAATCACAGAATGTCACTCCTGTAAGTTTCAGCAGCTCTCCAAGATATTCTGTGAGCATCCCATCCCTTCCAGCAGCTCCCATAATGAGCCTACAGGAGAGGACAGTATACAGTCCCCTTATTCTAGCCCTGCACTGTTTTTGCACCTGTATTTTCCCACACCAAGTCAGAGGGACACACGTGGGAACCAGAATCAGAGCTCAGAGGATTACTGGGTAGAGCCTGGCCACTGTGTTTTGCTGAGTCTGGTGATTCTGAGAGCAGCAGGAAAGTGATTAACAGAGCAGTAATCCTTTCATTTAGCACTTTTGACACTTTTACTTCATTATCTTGGTGTATTCTCCATACCCAGACAGCAAATTCCAGGCCAAATATGATTAAAGAGGTTTGATGACATTTGGATCTTACAGTATTCTGAATATTGTGAAATGCAGTCGACAGAATTTTAAAATGCTTATTTTTAACATACTACATCTGTTGAGCACAAAAAGAATTTTACAGTAATTGTGCACTTCGCTCTTTAGCACTGATACTAAAGGAACTTGAATTGTGTCTCAGTAGGTGCATCTGGATGTGCAATTAATGTGCCTTAAGGTTACTGCGTATTAAAATAAGGTACAGTAAACTGTGCCCAGGAACATGCCTACATACGCATCTACACTGGAAGCAAATTTGCTCCCAATGGAAGCAGTTGAATCCAGGGCTGCTTCTGTCCCCTTGCCCTTCTCTGCCTCTCTACATCAGCCAAGAGGAGATCCAGGGTCCCCCGGTGTCAGCCCTAGGCTGGCAGTGGTCAAGAGGGTCAGGCCTGGGCTCTGAGGAGTTGGGGGGAGCTGTTCTGGAGTGGGAGACAGCTCCCAGCCATGTGGAGCTTGGGGTCACAGCCCAGCTTGGCAGTGCAAGCTTAGAGCAATTCCCCATGGCCAAGTGGCAGCAACGCCCTGAGCTCTCCCCTTGCTTTGCTTGCTGAGGGGATGGAGGAGCTCTCTGTCCCTGGTCCCAACTCTGCTTACCCTCCTTACATCTCCTCTGGTCCTGGCACTGCTTAGCCCCACCCCTCCCCACCCCCATACACATACACAATGACTCCTTCAGTCCCAGCCCTGTTCAGCTCCCATCTCCCTCCAGGCACAGGTGGGGGTGAGAGCCAACTGGGCGTGCACTATAGCAGGGCTGAGGGGACGGGACGGGGAAGCTCTCTGTACCTGACCCAGAGCTGCAGGGAACAGAGCTCCCCTGTCCCAGCACTGCTCAGGTCCTGGGGGGAGTCGGGACCTGAGCAGTGCTGGTACCAGAGCACGTGCACTACTGCACAGCAGCTAATGCACAGTTAATTTAGTACCTGTATTTCTTGGTACTAGCAAATCGTACATTAGCTTAATTTACTGCACAGTAAGTCTAATTACTCTAATTAGATTAGTCTAATGTGAAGTAAAACATCTTATGTAGATGTACTCAGTAATTTCTTCATTTTGTGCCATTTTAAATCATATAGCCATGCCTCAGTATATTGCATATTCTTTAAAGTTTTATTATCTCCGTATGTGGGTGATGTTGGTTCCAGCTAGAGTTTGAAATGCAAATTTTCCTTACAGTTTTACTACATGAAGGTTGAAATACTGTCATAAAACAACAGCCCCCATGATTTATTTCTAGATTTCCAGAACAGCAATCTTAGGCAAGTCAAACAAATGCAAAGTCAACTGGTAAACAAACTCAGCTACCAATAGCCCTAGAGATTTCTCAGTATCCCTGAAATGTTAAGCATAATGCCCACCGTAAAATATCTGTTGGGAACAACAAACATGACATCATAAGGAATTGCTCCACATTGAGATTAACTCAGTGCTCATCAATTTTATCTCACTATATACTTCCCGTGCTTTACATATTGTTATGAGTAAGTTGAAAGAAAATACATTTGTCCCAAATAGAACATAAATAAGTAAAAAACAAACATAAACTTATGTCTACTATGCAAGTATCTCAGTTCAAAAAATCAAAACATACACTATTAGCTACAGGTTATTCTTTCTGGTATTACACAAAGTAACTAAGCAGTTTCTATTTCCATATTTCGACTAAGAGGTGACACCAGGAATTTCTTCCTTTGTTTCAATATGTTCTAACATTACAACTTTTGGGGCTCTAAAAGAATTATCTAGAGCAGTCATGCTCAATCTTTGGGTCCCGTAGGCCAGATAAGAGACATGGGTCTGGTCTGCAGGTTAGATCAGGCCCATCAATCTCAGTTTAGCACTTGGGGCCATGCTATTCCAGCCTGTGGAGCTCCCTTTGAGTCTGGAAATTTGAGAGCAGGGGAGCAGCAATTAACTGACACTGCTTCCCTGCCAACACATTTTTGGACCCATGAGGAGCTCCATAGGCCTGATAACATACTTCCTTGAGGCAGGGTTAAGCACCCCTGCTCTAGAGAGACAGACACAGGATAGTTAGTGGAGGAAAAGTAGTGTTTTTCTTGAATGTTGTGGTGTGTACCTCAGGATTGTTCAAGATGCATGTCCAAGGTATGCTAAGGAAATTGGTATACAAAAGAAGTCACAGAACTTATAAAGTTTGAATACTGCCAGAAAAAGAAGAGGAGGTGTTAAAGAGATGGTGCCAACTTGATTTGTTTTTCTAATTGAGACCTCTGAAATAAAAGTGTAAAAAATTGTATTAGGGTTACTTTTCTCAAATATAGTAGGCACTGGCATGACTGAGGTGGGGGAGGTGACTGGGGCAGGAGACCTGAGAACCAACCGTGGGGGGGCAGAGACACAAGAATAGCTGTCACCACAATTCACAGCTGGCTGTGCCACCATCAGCAGGTGGTGCTGCTCCATGCACCAAAACTACCCAGTGATCAGTGCTGTCCTGTTACACCTCTGATAATAGGTTTCTCTCCAGTCAAAAGGAAACTGGCTAAGGACCAGATTGTGTTGGAATAGATGAAGCATTTGTCCCCAAACTGATCAGCTAAGCTGAGAAGGGCAGGTTTAGGGAAGTACCTTGCTAGTACAGGCAAACCACCCATTTTTATTTCTTCACAAAGGAAAGCAGGTAGAGGACTGTGGGTCTCTGAGCCATATCTCCTTCCTGGAGTGCTTCGGGAGCATTGCCCCAGTGTGCAGTCACTTGCTGTTGTTGTATCCTTGTAACAGGGGACTGGCATCAACCCCTGTTTTAGGGAAGAAATCGCAGCAGGAAACTTATGCATGGCCAATTGGTCAGGCTGACCAAGGCAACCTGTAAAAGAAGGAACACTGGTAGACATCACCCCTGGAGAGGAAACAGTGGAGCAACCAAGTGGGTTGCAATCAATCTACATGGAGGCATAGAAGCAGAGCACTAAAGAGGACCAAGATCCACGGCAGCATGAAGAACACAACTATGAGGTATCAAAGCAGCAGGCAGTGAGTCACTGGGAATGGGGCAACCATAGACAGTGGGAGTGAGTGGAACATAAAAGTCCTCTCCTTGGCCCTGCTATGAAGACCTGTAGGCAAGAGGGAAGATACTGATTATTGGGGAACTCGATCCCCTTTAAGAACTGCCAGAGGACCCAGCTACATATAACCAACCCTGAGATGTGTAAAAGATGGTCCCTGCCGAGGACACAGAAAGCTGATAATGAACAAACCTGCTGAAGTCACAAGCTGGGTGAGGAGTTCATAGCTGCCAGAAGAGCAAGGCCTTTGGGACCTGAGTTTGGTCAGGCATGGACAGGGTATGAGGGGGGGTGGAGTCCTGCAATGGAGGTCAGCACACCAGATACCTTATGTTACATGAGAGTCGTTTGTTCCTTTTCAGTACATTTCTTTTGTTTTCACCCATCAAGGCGTGGTCAGCAAGTCCAAAGGGGACAATGACTTTCAGGACCACTAGAGGCATGAACAGTGCCCTATAACAGTCCTAGAGGCTAATACTCCTGCCTTTTCATGGCAAGACTAGAATTGGTAATATTCAACAAACTGGCAAAAGCACTAATAAAAGAAACTTTTTAAAAAAAAAGCTTATTTTTTATAGTTTCTTTCACCTATAGAAATCTTACATGTTACTTTTAACTATAATGAGAACAATCATTAAAAACAAATGCAATTTTCAGGTTGCTAGTGCCCATCTCAGAGATGTACACAGATTATAACTCTGGAGCTCCAAACAAGACAGGTAACGTCAAACTTGTAACTGTCCTGATCCCACACAGTGCTGTTTTATCCCATGTTTCCCAAAAGACAGCTATTTCTTACTGCTAGGCAAGAGAAAAATCACTAACCTAGGCACAGAACTGATGATGATACGATTTTTAAGTCCCATGCTGGTATACAGTATTAGAATTCTTAATCCAGCAGAATGCTGGGATGACATAAATGAATAAGCTCAGTGTATTTGGCCCTTTCTCATTTTCCTTCATATTAGTTTTGCTTTGCTATTTTTAACCCTTTCTTTTTTTTACTCTTTTTTCCCCAACTTTTTCATTTTCTTGAGCCTTTTCTCTTCACTTTTTTCAGACTTCTAATTTCCTTCTGTTGTTATTTTATGTCTAATTTATTGATTCTCTCTCTCTCTCTCTCTCTTCCCCTGCCCCTCCCTTCCTCCATCCTTCTATCTCAATTTGATGTGATTTAGGCAATTCTCAGCTAGTCTGAACCATAAGAGTAACTCTCTTCACTTGTGGGAGACATGAAATGTTAAGAACAACATTTCCATGCCTCACTCCTAGTAAGAGTCTGAAGAAACTTCTTACAAGGATTATTTTTCCTCCAGCATTCAGCAGTTTATTGGAAAACTGATAAAACTGTACCTCTCAAGTAGGTCATTTAATTGTGGAATATTTAATTGTGAGGTTCCCAGTCATTATTTGATTTTTCATCTCTTTTTGTTCCAGGGTTACAAACTTAGATTCATTTGTATTTATAAACAATGTTCTGACTATATAACATGCATGGATTATTAGGAACACCTCCCAATAGAATTCTGTTAACTTTTTGTACATAATTAATTAAAAGCCTCAAAGTTACCTTTTATCAAACTTTCACAGAGATTTAGCATATCAGAAATCTCAAAATGAAAGAACTCTATTTAGACCACAGGGCTATCCAGCTTACCCTAGTAAGGAAATACTCTTTATTCCATGGGATTTAAAAAAAAAAAAAAGAAAAGGATTAAAGCAAAAGCGGAAATCACCCAAGGCAGAATGTGGTTGCACTGATAACAGAATTATATTTCACAGGAAAGGGAGCCAAACCCTGGATCTAATTAACAGACCACTCTGATAAAACAAATTGAAGGAGAAAACTGTTAGCTTAAAACTATGATCTTACCTGCAGAAGAATTAAGGTGAGAGTAATAACTGACCCCTAACAGTTAAAGTGCTTATAAATTGCATGCAAAAGGAAAAGGAATATAAATATAAAGTGTTGCCTCTGTATGCATCTGCTCCTTTTTACAATATTTTCCTTTAAAGCAAGCCAAAACTTTTAGTTTCACATTAATTTATAAAATCTTGAACCCAGGGCCTGGTCAACTAAATAAAGTTCATAGAATTGTGGATCTCTACCCTTCATGATCTTGATCCCTTATCTCACATATATATATAAGAGAAAATACATATACATATATATATAAGAGAAAATACATATACTGTAAAATGTGCCCTGTTGGTTGATCTAGCATGGCATCCTATCTCTGGCAATGGTAAGTAGAGAGTGTGGGACATTAGAATCTTTGAGGAATGTGACTGCTAAACCTGGGGTACGTTGACTAAACAAAAGGAACACATCTAGCACTCGGCAGGAAACATGTCTTGTCTCCTTGCCATCAAATGAACATCTGGTTTTGTAGCAGGATGCTCCCTGCCAAGGAGACAATGCCCGGATGAACATGTTTAGTTTCCAGAAAGTTATGTTGCAATACTTATGTGTTTTTTATTGGGATTTTTAAATGAGTTATATTGATGCTGTTCAGCTTCTCTGGTCATTGTTCCCCTATCTAAAGTCTTATAGCAATAAATCTTTTCTATTTGTTCTACAATGCAAAACTGATTATTTTGACTTATGTCAGGGGTTGGCAACCTATGGTCTGTGGGATGGATCTGGCCCATAAAGAGCTTGGACCAGGCCCAAGAAAGTTTTATCTTCCCTGCAGTGAGGAATGAGAGGAAGAGAGTGGGGAGGAGGGAGTATCAGTTCTAGGCACCAACATCAATGGACTGCATTCTGTGTTCCCAAGCCTCCTGCTGCCACCTCAGACCTCTTTGATTTGGGCAGAGATCTGCTTACTTATTTATATCATTCCCACTTAGGGTTGGCCATGTTCATTGATGGCATTTGATAAGTAGAGGCTGCACTAGGGTGTGTGAGACATCAGCCTTCAGCACAGCTGGGTGGACAATAGTGGTTCTGTGGCAAGGGGGCAGAATCAGTGGTCCACAGCATCGGGTGGATCACAACCATCTGCCTGACATTTGCAAAATGTTGCTGACCCCTAATCTAGACTCTTCTTGGGCATCTGGGAAAGGATAAAGATATCCATTAATGCCATATTATAATAGTAATTACAAAAATGTCCATATACCACTAACACAGGATAATAGATGTTTGTTGCCATCATTATGATCAATGCATTTTCTTCACAGCTTTACTCCCTTCATTTTAAATTGAAATACTATTTATACATCAAAGCACAATGGTTCTATTTTGCAACAGGAGCTACTTCTTAGGACTTGTTCACAAATGGGTTAAACATCAGAATCATATTGAACCCTGTTTGTATGGTTGAACATACATGAATCATGTACCCACTAAATTGTACTGTTATTCATCGAATTAATTATTATTCCATTTGTACTATTTGAAATACTGGTCATGGGCCCTGATCATTCAAAATGCATAAACTCCATTCAAAATCAACTACTAGCTCAAACAAAGGATTCACAGTTACTTTTTTTGTTACAAATTACCCTCGGTACCCAGGTCTTTTGTAGATATGCTAGGAAGAAAATAGCAGCCTCTGTGGGATATGAACAGTAGATCTGTTTATCATTATTTCACAAGTTACAGTGAAGAATTCTTTCACAAGTGTAGGTTATTTGGAATATACCTGATCCTTACATTTCTACAGCTCAGTCTGATGACTAGGAGATAATGGAGGATCAGCCTACTAGAAAAGCAAAACTCAGAACCCTACTGCCAGTTCTTATCATTTTTAACAGCAGATTGAAACCATTTCCTAGGATCAACAACTTTCTGTTTTTCAAGTGTTACAAAGGTAGCTTTGCAGCATGGCTGTATGCCAAGTAGTTTTCCTCACCTATATAAGCTACTGTTGGTGAACAAGCAGTTTAACTGAATGGACAGTTTCCCTCCAGAAAAAAGTCAAATAATTTATGTCTCCAATGCCAGTTTATTGCTTAGATTTAATTTGAAAACTGAAATACTTTAATTCAAAATATACAGCTGGCAAAATATTTGTGACAAAGAGCTATTGTTTAGCTAATTACCATTTGTTTATAAAAAATAGGAAAATAAAGGGTAACAGACATTTTGTAACCTAATTTGTTAAGGCTAGGTAATACAATGCGTTGAATGCACAGCTCAGACACTTTCCTTAGGTACTAAGGCACAAGAATTAAACAACCCATGATTCATTTAATTATCATTATTATTATTTTAGTACAATTTCTTTCTTACTACATAGCATGGTAGTGCTTTATACTTGTGAGATCCCTCCTAGCCCTACTTCCTTATGACCCTATGATCATAGTTGTAATCTCTAGAAGTTTTCCCATATCGATTCATCAGTAAAAAGAAAGACATAAACTTGTAAGAAAAGCAAGAATTTACTGAGTGTATGTCTACACTGCAGAATACTTGCGTAGCTTCTTTGGACATTTGTTCCTTTTGTGCTGAGCTCCACTTTGCTATAATCACCTTGCTAAGAATACACAAACTTATTAATTTAATGCTAACTCAGAAATCAGTATGAGCTGCAATCATTTCAGGACCTACAATTAGATGTGTTAGACCCCAACTCCATGCGGCACTCAATGACTAGGGAGATGACGATCCAGTCACTCATGGGTCCTGTTACTCATTAGCCAGAGCAAGCAGGGAGCAAACACCAGCACACATTGCTCACAACAGCTTTATTCAGAATGGAGACAGCTTTGGGTGAGCTCCCTCACAGACACAAAGCCCGTGAAACCAGGGGAGCAGCAGTGAACATTAGTTCTTTCATATTTTATACACCTTGGTTCATACTCATTAACATTCACTCCACTTTCGTCCCTCCTTTGGTTCCGCCCATTTCTCTTCCCATCTTAACCTCCACCTCTGTTTACTGTTTGCTTCATTAGCATGGAATTGTTTATGCATTTCATTCATTTACATGCCTCTCTGCTAAGAGCGCATGCATAAGACTTTGACCCTGGCTTCCTCTGGTCACTTGCTGGTTCTCTCTGGTTTCTTGCTGACTTCAGCACCACCTCCAAGGCCTTGCTTTTGCTTTATCTCCTGATGATAACTGGTGGGCTGCATCTTGTTCATCTTATACAATAGGCTCTAACACTACGACTTTGTTTAGAAAACTGCTTGCCTAAGCATTTGCAAGGTTATTTTTAATACATCATTCTGCCTTGTGACCAGCAGCTTTTGCTGACACACACATTAAAAGCCTTTATTCAGCTGCAAATCCAGTGCTTCCCAAAATCCAACTAGTGTCACCCTAACAAGATGTATCTGATATCTTTTATGAAATTGAGTGGGGAAACTCATGACTTCTTGAAAATGACTGAAGCCTTTCTCCCTACAGAACTATTTTGGTGTAGTACATGATGGCAACTTTGGACCTATATCATATTAACCTTCCTTCTCAAGTTGACATTGTCTCTGAATAACCAAGCTAAGGCTCTAATTTGGCAAGATTCTTAAGAGCTTGCTTCCCTGATGTAAAGCACTGAAAACAATGGAACTAGTTACTCTACTTGAAATATTTTGGCAAATCAGAGCTTGGATGAGAATGAACTAAAAGCAGTACTACATGTCCATTGGTCAATGAAACCCTAAAATCCAGCTTATTGTGATGAGAAAAGTACCTATGACACAGAAGAGCCAAAGAGGTATGGTGATGGAACTAATAAGAATGTGTTTCCTTCCTGTTGTTTTCACTTAAAATTAAGACAAGAAAAGTCAACAGAGTAAAAACATGGGTAATAGGCACAACCTGAGTGGATAGTTATTAGTATTGGGGAATTATTTCAGTGTGATTGATTTAGAAAAGAATTCTACTTCTTTTCCTGATAAAGAAAAGCCATCAAGATCACCATTTCCTTGAGTAAATTTATAATTATTCATCAAATAATTTTGACAAATAAATTATTCCCAGTGGATCATTTGCAAACAGCATACTGGGCCACTTGGTATTCAGAATTCAACATGTTTTGATGAGGCACTTAAGTTATATATTTTTTCTTTCTGACTGAAGGCTTTTAATCTTAAAACAGGGACTTGAGGCAAATTCCATGATCATGAATTTTAAATGCAAGCAATTTTGTTGTTTCCATGAACATTTCCCCCTGTAAAAAATTTTCACAGAAAACTTTTTAGAAAACAAGTCCAATAGGCAAGATTATTCTGAAGAGAGTAGAAAGGAGTCCATTAAAAAGGTGAATGAATATTCATGAAATATTTTGCTACTCAGCTGTAATGCTTCAAAAATAATAGAAATGAGAAGCAATGGAAGATGAATTAATAAAGATACAAGAAAAAGGAAATGGAAGTGGCAGAGAAAAAAAGGAAATAAAGTGGTTAGACTTGCTTTTTGCTTCTCTCTTATTTTTCCTTCTCCCTTCTCCCATATTTGGTTAGGTAGTATCTTCTGCAGTTCAAAACATCAGGGAAAGCATAAAATCATCAAATAAGAAAGACAGGTGGAATACAGGCATTTGTTTTCTCCTGGGAGAGTTGTTCCTACCATGAGTGTACAGAGGTTCAGATTTTTTTTCTCCCAAAGTAAAAATGATCATTCCAGGAGAAAAATAACATGGGAACAACCAGGGTTAAATCACTCTCAGGAGAAAGAGTCAATGTTGACTTTCAGAAGAGAACAAAATGCTCCCCCATGGAGACAGCGTGTTGCTCACTGAATTCTGCTGCTCCACCAGGGACCAGAACATGCCCCTCTTCAGAATCCCCACATTGTGCTGCAGAGAAGCTCAGGCTGACCATAGGCAATCTGAGTCAGCCAAACTGGGCTGCCCTATCCATTGCTAACATCTGCCACCAGGCAGAGTAAGGGAGACTGCAGAGCACACTCCACCTTCCTGTCTCCCTACCCTGGCTACACAGTGTCAGAACTGCAAGCTCTCCATTCTTCAGGGGCTCAGCACCCAAATGTCTTAACATGTAGCTCTGAGTAAATTATTCTACCAGGACAACAAACCGGGGATAATTCTCCCAGAATTTCTAACTGTGTATAAATGGCCAATGACTATGCTGATACCCAGAATAAAGACAATGCCTTTATTTTATAGTAATATGAATAAGTATACATACACAGAGGAAATCTGACCTAATAAGCACCTCTAACAGGAACAAACCTTTCCCCCATATTCATCAGCTACTTAAGAGTATATACAATATCCCAGTAAGATTTCCACCCTTTAAAGACCAACCTCCAAAAAGGAACCAGTTCTTTCTGATGCCATCCATATCCCCACCAGTAAGTTAGTAAATTGAAACAGACGGTAATATTGTAAATTATTTTGATCAAAGCAATGATTTCTGAGTCCAAACTTTTATTTTGTATATAATCTTTTTTCATTTTATATTACATACTGTCCCAGCAAGACAGGATAGTGGCTAATTCTCTAAAGGGTCTGATTTAAACCAAACATGAGCTTTTACTGCTATTTACATCAGGCCTACTACCTGGATATTTTGGCTGATGTGTCTAGAACCCTCAGTGTAATTTCAGCATACCGAAGACCATTCTTTTCAAGATATTACATATTACACTTCTTATCCAGAATACTGAGTCACATAGAATGAATATAATCTTTCCAGTAACGTCACCCTTCTGTAAAGAAATGTTTAGGTAAGAATAATATGCAATGTTATGTATTTATGGGAATTTTATTATAAGAATGTTGCAGGAAGACCAAATTTCACCGTCAGTTACACATGTACAATCTCATTGACCTGAAAAAACAGAAACAGAGAAAACAGAAAATCCTGTCCACAACAACAGGTTCAGCCCACCTAAGAAATTATCTGCTTCCAATGGCTAGAAACCAGTATCTGTACATATATAGTTGAAGTATTTAAAATGTAATATAGAAGGGCCATTTTAAATGTGCAACTCCGTACTCTCTAGTATTTTTCTCAGGAAAGGCTAAAACTACAGCTTTAAGATTTCAAGCCCAAAACATAATCAAAACAATTGTCTTTTCTTTATCCTGTATAACAATACCTTTCAGCATTTTAGCGCCCCAGTAATTTTTTTTTAAATAACCCATACTTGTGTAGCTCTTGTAAATTCCCTTCACAAGAAATTCCCTTCACTCCTTGCTTCACTAGATATCAGACCTCTTATTATGGAACTTTGGATTATCCACCAACTAATGCTGTCCACTCTTCTTCCCAAAATGACTGAAGGCAATTATAAAATCTGTTTCCCGGCATTGACTGGACTCCTTTTTTTGTAGATTCATATTATGTAATTATTAAAGTGATATGTGAAGCACAAAAAGTTCAGAATGTGGTTCAAAAGAGCCTCCAAAATTTACAGCTAACATGAAATAAAGAATTTCACATTGTTGTTACTTGTATGTGCCTATCAAAGCTTTGCCAAAACCTGTCCACAATTCTTGGGTAGGTAGGGAAATATTATTAATGAAGACTAAATATAAAATATATATTATGAATGAAGACTAGTAGCAGCTCTAGTTCTTTCATGGAATGCCATATGATAAAAGGTTTAGTTTGCATTGGTCTTGAAAAGCAGGAGCCTCAACATAGAATTAACTCAACAGAGGTTAATGGTAATGTCAATTAGTTTTAATTATTTTCTCTCTCCACAAACTTAAGCTGTCCAAACAGACAAACAAACCAAAAATCTGGTCACCTAGCAGCCTATAGTCTAACGCATGCCACCAAGACATGTACACTTGTATGCCACTGTTGATTAGAAATGAGCAAATACTGACTGCTATTAAAACACTAAGCTGACTTCCAGGCAGGAACAAAAGTTCTATAAAATGCCATTTTTCCACTTTGGTAAGAAACAGATTTGTAGTCAGAGTATTTCTGTTAATGGTTATTGTAATAAGGTATATATGTTGTAGCTGTTTTTTCACTGAGACCTCATAGCACTTTTCACAAGACTCAGACCTGTTAAATCCCATAGACTAAATAAAATTAAATTCAAATAATTGCATTCTGCCTACCTAAATTGTCTAAGTAATTTTATTCAGTCATGCTATTACCCCTTTCCTCTTCCATAGTTTTCAGTAGTCTTATTTGTCGTTAAGGAGATATCACATTGCATTAGTGCTAAAGTGATTCTACAGTAATTAATACATCTCTAGGTTTATTTGTAGTAAGAGGATGCATATAAATATCACCTATTATTACTGTTATTTCACATTTATCTTATCTAAATTGACAGGGCATCCTTAAGATGTAGCAAGTAAAACTGTTTTATTCTGTATTTAAACAGCAACAAGCACAAGGAACCAACATTACCATCATTTTAATACTGACATTTTGAGAGAGACATTCTACAAAATACTTTTTCATTCCATTTCATGTCCAGAGCTCTATGAAAATTGTGTTTTGGTTTGACTTTGGGTGAAAAGCAAAAGACCAGTTTTTACAGAGTGGAGCTCTGAGGCATAAAGAAAAGGGAACATTGTAACTGACATTGATGGAGATTTCTGCAGCGCATCCTGACAAAGTGAGAATAGATGCAAGCTACAGAGTCTATAAAAGTCATGCAAGTCTCACTGTTTATTAAAGAAGTTCAAGAACTCTATTCAGATGTCCCTATTCCCATACTGTCACGCTGCACTTGTCTACAAGTTTAAAAGAATTATTTTGTCTGCCAAAGGTATCAGGGTCATCAGGCTGCGCTCTTCAACCTTTCAGTTTCCTACATGTAGCTTTTTAGAGTGAAATCTAAACTCTTTTTGACATTAATAGGGCTAGGATTTCACCCTTAAAATGTAAGGAAATCCCCCTCTGTTGACACGCAAAACCTATCTATGTAGGCAACAGCAGCATGGTATTTATATTGTGTATATACATCAGTATTTAATGGAAATAAAGGTTAATGTTATTTAAATTCTAGTTCAAAAGACAAGCCAGTCAGCAACAGATGTGTAAAAGTACAACTAGAGACAACTAATGGACCCAGTCATGCTTCCATTAAAATCAGTAGCAAAAATCCCACTAATTTCATGGGAAGCATAATGAGACCCAGTGTTTTATAGCAGTGGTGTTCAACCTTTTTGCACAGTGGACTGGATGGGCAGTGCCTCATCCAACCATAGGCCAGAACCTTTCAAGTGCAGTGGGGCCCCATCTGGATGTGCAGAGGTGGAGGAAGGGGCAACCCAGCCCTAATCAAGCCCCACAAGGAATGAGTGGGTGAGATATCACCCTGCAGAGAAAAAGAGGCATAGCCTGGCCACAAACTAGTTGTACAGAGGGAAGGGATCAGGGCCCAACTTCAATTTTGCTATTCAGGGCAAAGATGCATGGCCCAGCTCCAACCTACCCCATGGGGCCTGAGAATTTGGCAGTTAGGAGCTAGAAGTATTAATTGCCACTGCTCCCCCACTGCCAACTTTCCTATTACATGAGGAGCCTCTGGACTGGACACCATGGCTTCGCAGGCCACATTTGGCCCATAGGCTGGAGCTTGATCACCCCTGTTTTACAACTAGGTCCTAATCCTGAAAGTGTCCCCCAGAGGCAGATCCCTTCATGTTCTTCAATGGGACTAGTGAGCACCTGGTGCAGTTGTAGGCAGGCAACAATCAATCCTCTGGATCATGGTGTCTGCGTAAGAGATCTAGTCAGGTGCCTGATGAATCTGCTTGTATGGAGTCCTGCAACCATCACACCAAGACTTTTGACATATACTTGTAATAGCACATTAATCAAGGAAATCAGCCTATTACATGTTTTTCTCAGATACCACACCCGCCAAATAAATACACACCTTGGTTTGAAAGGCAGAATATAGGAAAGAAGGTTTTCACAGACTCATAGCCAACTGTGTGACATAATATATGCCTCCTGGAAAGAAAGAGTGTGCTGCAAGTAGTGTGGCATCCCAGGAGACAATCTGGGTGAAACAGCAGGAACTCCTTGATGTGGCAGGACAACAACAGAGCCAAATCCCAGATGCTTGCAAGGGCAGTAACAAGACTGTTACAGCTCCTCCTCATTTAATGTCATAGTTATGTTCTTGAAAAATGTGACTTTAAGCAAAACAACGTTATGAGAATCCAATTACATCACAATCATTACCAACTAGCAGGCAGTGGTCAAACAATGTTATAACCGAACATTTCATGACATTAAACAAGTATGTTCTCTAATAGATCAGTGATGTAATAACGAAACAATGTTAACTGGGACAACTTTAAGTGAGGAGTACCTGTACTTCTTTACTGTATATAGTTTGTTATAAAAGCTCCTGTAGATGAAGTGTTGTTTCCATACCACAAGTCTCATCTAGATACTATAGACTGTATGCAGAAGCTTACCCTGAGCCCAGTGGTGACATGTAGGAGGTGCACAGTGGTGCACCTGCACCCCCTGTGAGTGCTGGTGCACCCCTGACAGACTGCACTCCCTGTTTGGCAATGGGCAGGGTGGGCAGGCAGGAGCACTGGTGCCCCCCCGTGTGCACCGACCAAGGAGTGGGGGTGCTGTGGCCGCTTCTGAAAGCAGGGGACCTCCCCCCCCCGTCAGTGAGATCGTGTAAACTCTAGTGGTGTTGGTATCTATGCTGTGTTCTAAACATATTGAAATGCATAGTCTAAATATAAGACTCAGGGCATAATTTTTAGACTTCAGCCTGTTATTTGGCAAAGTGTAAGCTTTCGGATTTTCTTGCTGCCATAATTCAGTATAGTTGTCCCTAGATAAGCTCTTGCCCCTAACATGTAAATTGTCTTATAACTAATAATCAATTTCATTTTTCCATAAATGAAATACAGAATTGGCCCTTATTGGCTGTGGGTCCAGTCAAAGTGTCCCACAATTTAGCTGGTAATTCCCACATAAAAACCCCATAGACTAAGAAATCAATCCATCTGCAATGATAAAGGACCTTAGTTACAACTTCTAAACATAAAGAACAAGCATTGTATGCAGCAGTTTGATCTTTTGGTCAACCCTTCTGTTCCCGTACATAGAGATACGTGTGTGTGTATGTGTACATAGATAAAACAACTACTGCTAGTTTAGAACTCTGAAATGTTTTTATAGAACTCCAAATTCTGAGACCAGTCACTGGGAAATGAGGGATTTGCAGGGGGAGGTAGTGAGACCAATAATAGAGTGCAAATGTATGCGTTTGCCTTTCAAGTCTTAAATATAACAAACAATCTTCTCGAAAAGGAAGAGCCTTGGAACAGAATGAACTCAGCAGGCTTGCTGTTACTAAATGCCAGACAAATACAGAAATATTTTAAAGCATCTTGATGCACAGAATAAAACAGGTTCTAATCTTAAGGCATTAAAAAAAGTAAGACAGAAGCTTTGCAACTGTTTAGAAACAGTTTCCCAAACAATGTTGTAGATGGTTTAGTGTGAGCATCAATGATAGAAAAACACGTGTCATGATAATAATCCCCCATGTGGCTTCTCTTGCACTTTGTTACATACTGCTAAAAAAAAAAGCATAAATCAAAGCAAACTGTAGCTACTATAAGAAACTTGCTGCTTACCAAGAAGGCCCCCATTACCAACATCACTTTGCATTTTATTGTCACACTGGTTCTTTCTTTTCCATTTTCTCCTTTCAGATCTTTTGTATTTCCCCTGTGTATTAGCTTCATCAAAGCTGTGTAATACACACGTATACTCAGGGCCTCATGGCTACGTAAGGCAGGCTTCTGAGGATGCAGTTTCAAGATTTGTTTTTGCCTGCCAACATTTTGATGCTGACACTGATGAGGCTTTGTGGATAGGAAAATGGGAAAAGCAGAACGTCTGAGGTCAAATTGCCCCCTTGTGGCAGCTGATATTGCTAATGCTCTCTCAATCTCTGCTGTGCACTGGAAGTGATAGATTTAACTCATCACTAACTCTGTGGACCCATTTGCAGCAGGTGAAGCTTGTGAAGGCATATGTGAGAGTGGCAAAAATGTAAATGAACAGTTTGTGCTTACAATGGAACATGTCATTGTATCTGGAAACTGTCTCCCCAGAAGGAGGTATCATGTATTTTGTCGCTTCTGTCAGCAAATGTTACTAACTATAGGCAAAGATTCCCTATCTCCTCCTCTCTCTCAATAGCTATATGCAAAAATTCATGACTTGAAGAATGCTGCTTTGCTTTAATCCAGTATAGCAGCCAACTAAAATATATATATATTGTGCATAAATGAGTAGATCAAGACATTCTTAGTATGATTTTAAAGAACTTGCTTTGTAGCTGAGGTTCATCTATCTTACTTTCAATATCTTTATCTTATTTGGAAAACTGGCATAGGGCTTGTAATGTTGGGACAGATCCTTACCTACAACAAATCAGCATAGCTCCAGTGGACTATACTGGTTTTTCAGCAGTTAAAGAAAACTGGCATTTGGGACCATTGTAATATGAAGTATAGTGCAAACTGGCTTCACTTTTTCTAGCCTCACAGTGCATTTTGGGATCAGAATAGAGAGAAAAATAAAATAAGAAGGGGAAATCCTAGGTCAACAGAGTAAAAGAAAAAAAAAAACCCTTGACTTGTGGAGTCAGGATTTCACCACAACAATTTTTCTCCTTTAAATAATCACAAAATACTCAGTCCCCATTTCTGGCTATTTACACGCCCTTCCTAATAAATACAAGACCTCAGTATACATGCATTAATCATTCTCCTTAACTCATCAAAAATAATAAAGAGACATTAATTCTTTGGTATGAGAAATTTTACTCAGGGCAGGTACAGACATTACACTTTTTCCAGTATACGTGATCAAAAACTGGCCTACAGCCATAATGAAACAAAAGATTGGCACACAAAACTGGTCTATACCCATAACAGAAGTTCAGCACACATAGACGGATTTGAAAATGGCGGAGCCTGGTCTAAAATTTGCCAGTGCAACTTAGAGCGTTATTAAATTTCATTGTTTACTCCTGTGATTTGTCATTCACCTTTCCAGACACAAATAATAAAATCTGTATCTCTGAGACCAAACATATACTTTACATCTTGGAAAATAACAAAGAAACAACAAAGATAGACTCTCTATGAGAGAGGGAGAACATGGCAACTTGCTCTGTCGTGTTCTCTCTTTCAAATGGGTACTCAAAATGGCAGTTGTAGCAATCTGCTGGCACTGGCAAGGCAGCACACAGGTCGCTGGAGGGAAGACTTTGGAAGAAGGAGAAGGAAGTCAATCTATGAGCACATGGTGAGAATACTAACAGCAGTTGCATCATCCTAATAAACAATTTTCATAATAAAGTGCCAGATCACTTTTAAAAATATGAGCACTCACACATTATTACCCAGCATGCAATATATTAAAAAGCAGTTGTCTGCAAAGGAATAATCATTAATGGGGGGAAAATCTGCATTTAAAGGTACACTACAAAGAAAACAAAATAGAAAAAAGTAAGTTCCAATGAAACTAGAATTGCAAATCTTGTTGGTGCAATTTTAGTTTGTTTCAACACTATCATGTTGCACACATGGAGCCCATAGTGAGACAACTGCAAACTGAGGTACAGCAGTGAATATACCATTCGGGCAAAATTATTGGACCTAAAGAACAGAAATGGAAATTACCTTTTTAAAATATATAAAAAAATAACTTTAGATAACTGTAGTAAATAAAGGCTTTCATACTTACAGAATTAATAATGAACATATTCTAATAACCTGTTTCAAGCTAAGTATCACTTTACCTTTAAAAAGCCCCACTGTAATCAACAATTCCATGAACTTACAATTTAGGCAGCCTGACAGAGCCATGTGGGGAGACCTACTTCATAGATACCCACATACCATAGGTGTATCACACCTACAGAGATGACTTCTGTGACTGGCCAAACACACAGGAATAAAGCAACCACAGGTTGTCACATTGCCCAATTTTCATGGCAATTCAAAATTGTACTTAGGAGCTTTTATGATCTGAGAAGTTGGTCTGATGGAAGACATAGTAGGATAACCTGAACACATCCTATAGCCATCTTTGTGCATCAGTGTTCTAAGTCCTCTTTCCTGTGGAAGAGAATGTCACACAACGCTTAGCCATAAATGCCTTCTGTATTAAAAACAGTCTCCTATGTGAACTGGACTCTGTGCACAACTGCTGCTATGCCCATCTAATTTTTCGTATCATCTTATTAAATACTATGTGAGTACATGATATAATTTAGAAGAGCTGTCATGCTCATATGGCTGACATCTCTAGAGAACTTAATATTTGTTCTGGGGATCAACAGGCCCTAAAACTGAAATTAAAGATTTTTTTTTCATCTAAAAAATCCCTTTTAAGCTTCATTGACTTAGTGCCCAATACATACTTTGGGGCTTGAAGCAGAAACGGGTGGTGGAGCTACAGAATCTGACCAGAGACAAACTCAGTTATTGGAGGTTTTTATCCTATTTTATCCTACTTGCAATAAATCATCATTTCATACAGTGTTTTTAATTAAAGTGTACTTTCCTGAATATGCATTTACTGACTCTAGTGCATCCTAAGACTAATACATATCTCACAGGGTCTATTAATTAATATATTTTTATTTAAGGAGATAAATTTAAAACCAATTTACTATGTTTTAAGAATCACATATACAAGACAATAGTATATATTGTTATACAGACACCATAAGTACTCATTATAAGGAATTCCCTATAAAATAATAATAGGATAATTATTATACTGAATTCCATGCTCAGTTGTACCATCAGAACAGAAGTAACATAACTCAGTGGGCATGTCTACATGAGACATTTACTGCACATTAGTCTACAACTGTGCAGTAGCGTGTCACAGCAAAAACTGTGCCAATAGACTACTGCACAGTGTTATGAGGCTAATGCGCAGTATGTGTCACTGAAAACCATGCACCAGCCCTACTATGCAGTAACTCTAGTTACTGTGCATTCAGGTGGTACTTCATTAAGGAAGTACTAAGCTAAATGTGCAGTATCTAAGGTGCATTAGTGAACATGTAGATGTGCCCAGTGTAATACAAACTGTCAGCACAAAGGAGAGTAAGTTGTATGATTGATCCATATGGGTATCAGAAGCAGTATAAGATAGATAAGCAATGGTATAGAAATAGTAAGATTTTGTCCATTTGATCCAGTTTCATACTTTTAAGTATATAACCCCAGGGAATGACATGTTGAGCATCTATATTTTGAACCCTGAATCCTGTGAAAGTCTTCTGATCCCGTCTTAAACAAGTAGCAAATTTTAAAAAAAAGTTTTGTTCCATTTCTCCAAAGGCAGTAGATTCTGAAGAGGTGTAGGTTGTAGTCATGTTGGTCTAAGGACATAGACAGACAAGGTTCTTTGGGTAAATTAGATATCTTTTCTTAAACCAACTCAAATAGTTGAGAAAATTTTACTTTGCAAGCTTTCAGGTACAGGTACCCTTCATCAGGCTGAGGAAACACCTGCAGTTGGTCTGTGCTCTTCCTGGATGGAACAGTAAAGCAGCCAGAGGTGAGTACACGTGCAAGAAACCAGTCAGTGAAAATGTAAATTGAAGTAGTCAATGGGTGAGACAGGTGGGAATGGGGGTTGGGGAAGAGGAATGAATGTTAGTTGGTCAATGAGTGGGTGGAGGGAGGGAGAAGGGAAATGAATATAGCTGGTATAAAGTGTCGCCCTGGGAGTCAGGCCAACTCTCAGGATCTCAATATTGTGCTGTTAGACAGGCGGATGTGACACAATTGCACATATACAAACACACAAATCAGTTAGTTGCATACACACACACACTACCAGCTCAGGCACATACACATCCAAAGCAGCCTAGGCACATGCATACCTATCACCAATTCAAGCACATACACTATATACCCCAAAAGTTAGACACAGATCACTAATTCGTATATCATGCACACAATGCCATATATATACACATATATATATGTGTATATATATATATACACACACATACTCACACATACACACACACACTTTTACACACACTCGCCAGTTCAC
>NW_017729031.1:77097541-77097751 GCF_001723915.1 Gavialis gangeticus
GGGCAGAGGACACAAGATGGAGACTTGACATACAAAATGGAAACTTGACATTACTTTGGTTCAGTTACAAACAAAGGCCTAAACCATACAATATCCATATGAAACAATGAAAATCACTACAAAAATGATGATAATACAATATACAGCAGTAAGAATCAATAGAAACCTAATAATAATACAATATAAAACAGTGGATATCCAAAACCAAAA
>NW_017729031.1:77102751-77113070 GCF_001723915.1 Gavialis gangeticus
GGCAGGAAGTCAGCTGGGGTCATAGGATCCCAGCAAGATAAGCATCCAATTTACTCTTGAAGGTGTTCAATGTAGGTGCTTGAACCACCTCCGATGGCAGGCTATTCCAGACACTGGGGGCTCGAACAGTAAAGAAATTCTTCCTTATGTCCAGCCTGAAACAGTCTTGCAGTAGTTTATAACTGTTCGACCTCATCATCCCTCAGGGCATTCTGGTGAACAAACATTCACCCAGATACTGGTGGTCACCCCTGATAAACTTATAGGAGTTAAATTATAGGGAGTGAAAGTTTCCAGACCCAGTGGACTACAGAGAAGCTGGCTGAGGACCTAAGGCTTGGGTTTACTTAAGGTAGACTAGGGCTGGAAACTGAGGGAGACAGCTGAGATACTGGGGGGGGAAGATATAAGTGCTGGCAAGGAGAGACAGCCAGGAAAGAAACTGAGGCAGAAACCTGGTTTCTCAGGGGAAAAGGAAAAGGCAGTGGGGATAAGGTGGTGGCAAAGAAACAGGGGGGTTGGAGGCAGAGAGGAGCTCAGGACAGGTGTTGGAGGTGGCAGTGAGCCAGAAGCAGGAGAGGGAGAAATGAGACAGAAGTTACAGGGATGAGGAGCAGAGATTGGAGCAGGGCCAAACCATAGTAAAGTAAAACCCAACTTAGGGGTCCAAATAACAGTTTTCTTACACACACAACACACTACACAGCCCCATGAAGTTATTGATTCATGCACAGACACACACACACAAGCTCTCACAATGGCAGCAGGAGAAGAGACTCAGTGGAAGGGCTGGAGTCTAGGTAGGGAAGAGAAGTAGGGTCCAAGTCCTTGGTTGAAGAGGGGGCAGAGGGTAATAGTTACCTATCCAGGCTGGAAAGGGGTCCTTGTCCAGTAGGTGTTGTCCAGAGGGGAGTCGCCAGCAGGGCCTCTGGGTGAATAGGTGGTGTGGTATGGTGCTGGTCCAGATGGAGAGGGCATCCCGCTGGGTCTCTCTTCACTGCCCCTTTTTATAGGGGAAGACCTTGTGTGACCCTAGTGACAGGAGGCATGCCCAGTAAAGGGTCAGCCACTGGTGTACTGAGCATGAGTGCTCCATGCAGGGATGTGCAGTTTCGGGTGTCTGTAATGGTGGAGTACAATGGTAGAGTTGCTGGTGCTGCAGGGTCTTTTGTCTTTCAAATGCTGGGCTCTTGTCTCTGTTACTGGGTGAGGTCCATGGTTCCTGGATGAATCAATGTGAGGTAATGGCCTGGTCGTTACAGGCCATTCAGTAGAGTACTGCTACCATTGTATTTCAATCATTCTCAATCACACCCATTCATCCGGGAACCAATTTACATCAGAGGGGTACATGACTCATACAGTTGCAACACAGGGGATGCCCGGGCAGAGGACACAAGATGGAGACTTGACATACAAAATGGAAACTTGACATTACTTTGGTTCAGTTACAAACAAAGGCCTAAACCATACAATATCCATATGAAACAATGAAAATCACTACAAAAATGATGATAATACAATATACAGCAGTAAGAATCAATAGAAACCTAATAATAATACAATATAAAACAGTGGATATCCAAAACCAAAAACTTGCTACCAAAATAAAAATGTTAAAGCTTATCCTAAGTCTGAGCTTGCTTATGCTTGCCTATAGGGAATTGAGAGGGAGAGAAAGAAAAGCCAGAAATAATTGGGGAAGGGAATGCATAGCTATCGTACATATATATATTTATGGGGGGGCTGCTACAAAAGTAGAGAGGTTACCTGGGGAGTCAGGTGTCAGGCAGGTTATAATGTTTCATAAATCCAGTGTCTATATTTAGTCCATGATTTTTTGTATCCAGTAGATTGATGAAATGAAGTTCCTAGGCTCCACTGTGAAAGGTGTTTTGTAAATTCCATTTCAGGATTAGCGCTGAGAGATTGGAGAGAGTGTGGTTTTCTTGTGAGAAATGTGCCCTCACAGGTAACTGGGTATTCTTGTCTTTGATAGATTTTCGGTGTGTGTTCATTCTGGTACACAGTTGTTCTTTGGTTTCTTCTACATATTTTCCATCAGGGTATTTAGTGAGTTGGATGAGATACATTACATTACATTTCTGGAGATGCAGCTGTAAGATCCAGGAATATTGATGGTTCTGTTGTGGGGTGTAATAATTGTAGGAGTGGTGGAGATATGTTGGCAAGTTTTACATTTTATGCCATGGTCTGGATCCATTTGGTGTGTTTTGGGCCACAAAACATTTGCTTCTGGTGATGAGGTTGGCAAGGCTCAGTGCTTGTTTAAAGGCTAAGATGGGTGGTTCTAGGAAGATCTCTTTAAGAACTGAGTCTTCTTCTAGCATGGGTTGCAATTGTTTGATGATTTTCCATGTAAGTTCCAGGGAGGGGTGATATGTCATAACCAGTGGTGTGCAATTCATGGGAGTTTTTCTTCTGTACTGTAGCAATTCTTCATATGGTATCCAGGTGGCTCTTTCAAAAGTGTAGTCTATCTCTCTGGAGGAGTGTCCTTGTTCAGTGAAAGCCTTTTAGAGATTTGTGAGGTGACGATAACGGGTATTCTCCTCAGTGCAAATTTGGTAGTATGAGTGGGCTTGGCTACATATTACAGCTTTTTTGGTGCACTTAGGGTGATTTACATTTTCACTAACTGGCTTTCTTGCAAATGTACTGGCCTTTGTCTATTTTACTATTAAATTCAAGAAGATCATAGACCAACTACAGATGCTTCCTCAGCCTGACAAAGGGTATCTGTACCCAAAAGCTTGCAATAAATTTTTTTCCAACTATTTGAGTTGGTCTAATAAAAGATATCAGATTTACCCAAAGAACTTTATCTGATGTAGATTCTGAAGAGAATTCAAAGTGTGCGACTACTTTGTTTATTTGGTCAAAAATCAGTATATATTGCACTTGACTTTATGAGATCTTAAATTAAATGGTTTAAAAGAAAATCCCAGAAGATTTTTAAAAGCACATGGAAATTTATGTTTCAAAAGGTACCCAATAATTTGCTACTAGGAATCAAGTCTAGATAAATGTTTCTTGGATGGTGTGTTGCCCAGACTTATGCACATCTGAAATCTGTGTTTATACCATGACTAAGTGTTAATGGCATGAAAAATATCAGGGGAGAAACTGTTGTGGTTGTTATGTTCTTCAGGTACACCAGTGGGTTCACTGGTGAGGATGAGGGCCTTTTGGACTATGTACTGTATAAACACTTGGTGTTAAGCCACTCAGAGAAATAGTAAAGTAACCAGACAGAAAAATAAAGGGGTCCAGGAAGGCTGGCAGTTCTGAAAGGACATAGTATTGGAGGCTCAACAAGAACCTACTTCAACATGGTGGAAAGATAAGAAGAACCATTAGAGACTGGTGTGACTACACTAACAAGTTCTTAGATACTGAAAATCAAAAGACAGAAACACAGTCTATGGAAAATAGGATGAATCACTGAGGAAGTGTATAAAAAATAACAAGAACTTGCAGGGTCAAAATTAGGGAAGGACAGGCAAATAAATGAAATACAACTGGTGAGGAAATAAATATTTCTGTCTGATATAAATATGTCAGACAGAAAAGGCAAACCAAGGACACTGCTGGTCTACTGCTCAATAGCGAAAGTAAGCTACTGATGGAAAATGCAAAGAAGGCCAACGGCTCAATGACAACTTTGTCTCAGTCTTCATAACAAGAATAAACTGGGACCAAACAAAATTAATATAGACAGAGAAGGAGAAGAGCTGCTGATCACAATAAATAAAAAGTGTGTCAGAGAGCTTTTGACAAATGTAAATGAATTTAACTTGGCAGCGCCTGATAAAATTAATCTCAGTGTGCTGAAGAAGCTGTCTGAAGAAATCTCAGGGCCACTGGCAACAATATTTGTGAGGCCCCAGAAGACTGAAAGAGGCTAACATAGTACCCTCTTTAAAAAAGGTAGGAAGGAGGACCTGAGGAATTATAGACCTGTCAGCCTGACTTCAATACCTGGGAGGTAACTAGAGCAAATTAAAAAGCAGTCAGTTTGTAAAAACTTCTAAAAAGGTGTGGTGCTCACTAACAACCAACACTGATTTGCTAAAAACAAATCATGCCAAACAAACTTGACTTCCTTCTTTGACAGGATAACTGGTTCAGAAAATTAAGAGAATGCAGCTGACATAGAGTACTTGGATTTTGGGAAGGCTTTTGATATAGTCCTACATGGCATTCTTATAAGTAAACTGGAGACATGTAGGCTAAATAGAATTACTGTCAGGTGACTATATAATTGACTAAACCCCAAACAAAAAGTAACTGTAAATGGATCAATGGCAGAATGGCAGGAGTTTGCACATGGGGTTTCACAGGGGCCTCTTCTAGGTCTGGTGTTGTTCAACATTGTTTTTAATAGTTTGGGGACAGGAAGAGAGAACTTCCTGATCAAGTCTGCATATAACACAAAGCTGAGATGGACTGTAATGTTTTGTTAGGATAGGATTAGAACTCAAAGGGATCTTGATGGATTTGGGCAACAGAGTAAATTCAACAAAGACAAATGTAAGATGCTATGCCTAGGGAAGAAAAGCCAAATGCACAGGTACAAACTGGCAGATTAATGTCTAGGCCAGCATTCCTAAACCCATAGGTCACAAGAATATATGAAAGGGTCACAAACAATCATAGAAAAACATGGAAAATCATGGATATTCTCCTTTAAAGGAGAAAAACATGGGAAACCGCAGGTTTCCCCTTGCAGAGTTCTAGCCTGCAAGAGAATGCATGGGAATGGGGGGAACAGGAGGAGGGCAATCAGGCAGGGGGTACTACATGCACATGTGCACACACACATACACATGACAGCCAGGGAGTATGGACAGCAAGTTCTGCAGGGGGAAGCACAGGTGACACATCAGGAGGACATTTGGGGGAGCATGTGACCCCCCAGATCTGTGTGCCCACAGTGGACACAGGGCTGCAGCCTAGCCAGACCCGCAAGGGCAGGAGATGCCTCTGTAGCCTAGCAGGCAGGACCTGGCACAGGAAGGCAGAGTGGGGTGGTGAGACTTATTGTTGCCACCACTGCCATCGGGACCCTTGTACTAACTGCACTTCCAGCAGTGTGAGCAGTAACAAATGTGGGGGGAAGGGCACTGCCCTCTCCTCCTCCTCCTGGCAGCTGCTCCCCTCAGGCTGCAGTTCTTGCCTGCAGGCAAAGTGTAGCAGTGGGCAGCACAAGAAGCCTGAGAGAAGTGGCAGCGGTGGTGGCAGGGTAAAGCCACGACTCAGCGCACGAGCAGCTGGTGGCAAGAGGAAGTGAGGGAAGTGCATCACCCTTGTCCATTACTCCTCATGCTGCTGGTGGTGTGGCTGGTATGGGTATCCTGGTGGCAGTGGCAGCAATGAATCTCACCATCCCGCTCTGCCCTCACATGCCAGGTCCCAACTGCTGGGCTGCAGAAGCAGCTCCTGCCTATGTCAGTCCAGCCAGACTGCAGCCCTGTGCCCTCTGTGGGTGCACAAATCTGGGGGGGTTCCCCCCATTCACCCCCAAACACACATCCCCCCTGCCCCACATCCTGGAGGAGCTGAGGGTTGGGGGCAGTAGGTTGGGAGTGAGGAACACCAGCAGAGCTGGGGGGTCGGGAGACTGTGCATTGGGAGTGAGGGTCACTGGCAGGGCCAGGGTGCTGTAAATCAGGAATTAGGGGCACCAGCCAGGGCCAAGGGGCTACAAGTCAGGAATCAGGGGCACCAGCAATTTGCAATGCGCAATGTGCAAATTGCACACTGATGAATGTAATTTGGGAGTAACAGAGGGCCACATGTTGATATTGCTGTTAATGTTTTCCTGATGATGTTGATTTCCGTCTTTAAAATTAAGACTGTTAGTGTTAAGCTGCTTTATCTTATAGTGTGTAATAAGTATTTTGGGGCCAAAATACCTGTGTGTTTTCTACTTAAACTATTTACTGTGTTCGGACTGGCCACTGATGTTTACAAATGGGTTCTGGTACAAAAAAAGGTTGAGAATCACTGGTTTAGGCAGTAACACTGCTGAAAATAATTTGGGGTTGCTGCAATGCGATGTTGTCTCAAAGAAAGTAAATGCAGTTTTCAGGGGTATTAGGAAAAATATTGAATGTAAGACCTGAGAGGTGATAGTATTGCTTTACAAGATACTGGGTAGACATCAGTTGGAGTGTTGTGTCCAGTTCTAGGCTTCACATTTCAAGAACAATGTTGAGAAACTGAAAAGGATTCAAGACAAGTGACAAAGATGATAAAGTGGTTAGAATGCAAGCAGTAAAAGGTGAGATTTAAAGAGCTAGGTCTGCTTAATTGCAAGAATTGCAAGTGCTCGCCGTGGCACTTCCAGTTTCTCCAAGGCCCCACGGACCAGGGCAAAGTAGCCTGTGCTGCCAAGCCCCCATGGCCTGGAGGCATAACAGGCTGTGCGGGGCCCACCTCCCTGTCCCATGGGGCCCACAGGGCCCAATGGAGGGGCGACAATGCCACGGGAGCAGTCATGGGATGCCCCGGACACGGCAGGAGAAGAGGCGGCCCGGGCTACTTAATTAAGTGGCATATTTTGTTATCTGGCATCCCCCAATCCCAGGAGATGCCAGATAACAGGGCTTTTACTGTATTTCTCTACGGCACATATTGTAAGGGCTATCAATCCTCAAGATTGTGAGATTAAAGTTTTGAATGAGCAAGATGCTGAGTGTTCTGGCCTGAGTTCTACATAGCCTTAAGCACTGGCTCAACCGTACATGCAAGAAGACTTAATAAAATCAAGTTCTCTGCACCTAATCTTAGGGTCTTAGGATCATAGAGCTCCCACTGACTTTTAATTGTAAAGGATGAGGGACAATATTTTTCCAACTCACAACCCTGCACAAGTAACCAGGTAATTAGAAGTAGCTGCTCTGTTTTTATTTTATAGGACCACTTTCCCCTGAAGAACTGCTCCCTACTCCAGCACGGCTGTTTCTTTTTTTTCTGAAAAGCAGCTGTCAAACAGGCAACTTCCACAAAGTTGTTTATGATTGTTTCTCACGACATTTTCTCTTATTTTTTATTGAGCAGTTTTTCCAAAGTGAAGTAGGACATTTATTGTTCATATACAATAGGTAATGAACCTGCAAAAGACAAAGCAAGCCTCATAAAACATGAGAATCTCCTCAGTGAACAGAATGACAGACTCTGATGGACATTTCTAAATCATTTGGGTTCATTCATCATCATTCTTGAAGTTTCATTAATTTCTTTAGAAATAACTAAATTTAGTGCACACCAGAGGAGTCAGAGACCCATCTTGTTAATCCCTCTAGCCGAGGAGCAGACACAATAGAGAAAGCCTCCTTGCTCCATCTTACCAATACTCCGTAACCCTGGATTTTGAAGACCACCTGTTCCATCACTTAAAAATTAATCCCCTAGTTTGTAATATTTAGGCAATATAAAATTCTATTTTTGTATGTATTTCTAAAAAATAGCTAAATGCTTAAAGGCAAGGCAGGATGAAGTTATCTATAAAAATGTATACCTTTTTAAAGTTTTGTTTAAATTAAATAATTTAAATGATTAAATATTTACATGGACATATTGGCTTAATCCCTACTAAATGCTATAGGATTTTTCCATGAGGATATGATCACTAAGGGCTGGATGCAGAGAGAAGATATGGAGCAGGAAATATGAAGTGGAGTATGTTCAGTGTGCCTTCACAAGAGTGCTCCTGTGTAACAGGATTCCTAGAGAGTATTATTCCATCTGCCTGGTGTGGACCCAGGCTCTCTAGCATTTGTATGGTAAACTGGAGTACCAGTGAGTAAGTAAATACCATATCTAAGGGCTGGTAGAAGGTCTGGCTACTTACACATCTCAAATGATGCTATAATGAATATTAACGAACATTTCTATGTGCATATTCTGTGTAAGCCTCTGTTCCTGCTCCAACATAGCAGGAAATCTTGTATGCAGGGCATGGTGCAACAAAAATGGGGAATTAATATATTTCCTCCACCCTGTGGAGCAGGGTGCTTTGCCTCATCCAGGAAATGCTATTTAATCAGGCATTTTGTCTTGGGCTTCTCAGCTGTGGCTGCCAACACAGATACAAATTAAAGTCACCCGAGAGCTGAACAAGTAGTTCTCGACCAGGTACTGGAATCAGAACACAACCTCTTGTTTTGCTTTTTTAGCAAGCAAAACATTGGGCCAGTTCCTGCACCTACTGAAAACAATGCCCCCTTCCCAGAACTAGTGATAGTCTTGAACAACTAAATGAATACTGAAATCAGGACCTAGATTTTCACTGGAACTAATGGTTACCCTTCTGCCCATGGTGGCTGCAGAACCTCCTAAAACAAGGTATCTGGAATGATGTCACAGGAAATATAATACCCCTAAGGACTATCTGTTGGATCAAAGTGGTAACATGTATGGAGGCAGTCCCTTTCATATGCTGGTGGAAAGAGAAAAACGTTTTGTCTCTTCCCTGGCAAATTAATCAAACAGCAAAGACAAAAAATACCTTTTCTTTTCATGGACCTCAGTGAACTGTGCAAACAGTTGTATCACAGACAATGTTTTAAGAAAGCTTGATACCTTGCACACAATGGCAAGATTAGTGAAGGGGAATGAGTCACCATTTTAAACCCTGAGCATACTCTGCCTTTATTGAATCATGCTAATTCCTGCATTTTCATTCTCGACAGGTAGAACAGTCTTGTGACAACAGGGTAAGTATACTGGAGAAAACAAAAAAAGATAAAAATGTGCACATTAAATACCTTGGAAGGTGCTGGACAGTGAGCTGAAAGAAAGTGATTCCGTTTGAAGACTACAGGGATTTCACAGCTTTGCAAACACTGCATGTATTTCACCTTACCAACCAACAATGCCTCTGAAGCTCCTTTGTCCAAGGTTACCTTTCCTGAAAAGGGATACAAATGCAAATGTGCAACTGGATATTTGAAAAGAAAAAGAAAATAAAAACCCCCAGACAGCTTGTTTCTCTAATGAGCCAGTTATAAACAGATGTAAAACAAATGAGAAAAGTCTTAAAACCGATTATCCTGTGGCAATCATGAGATATTACAAAATTCTGCTTCTTTTTGTTTTAACCCTGAACTGAGAAACATATCTTTGTTCTGTAATAATTATAGCAAATAGTTTAAGGTCACTTACTGACCTTAAACTATTTGCTATAATTATTATCGAACAAAGATATGTAACAATTTCAGCTAACTGATGCATAAACAATACACAACATCAATCATTCTAAACCACTTTAAAATGTATGTGTGCATGTAATCAGAGAGAACTCATCACGTAGCAAAGATGGCAAAGCAATTTACTGTAACATAATATGTAACAAATTATTTCTGCAATGTGAACAAACAAGAAGAAAAGTGCTGTTTCTGGATTTATGGTCACTGTAGTAAGACAACATTTTATCTGTGATGTACCTCAGGATGAATGGTGCCTCCTAGATCATTTATAGAACTTGCTCTTTGGCATTTCTAAGGCTGAACAAATATCTGAGGAACTGTAAACTAAATCAAGATTTATTGCTAGGCTTATTAAAATTAGCTGTACACTAAAGTCAAACTGGGCAATTCTGCAATTTCTCCTTGTTTCATCAAAATTTTGTGATGACTATTAGTGAAATTTAGGACTAGGGACAGAAGTTACACATAAACTGGTTTAAGTGATCAGAAACTGGTTTAAATATGTAACATATCACACATTCAGTGCACATAAACCACTTTCAAAATGACTGAACCCAGTTTAAGATAAACCTGAATGGATGTATTATCAGACTTAACAGATTTAGGTAAAAGTGGTTTATGGAACTTCTGCCCCAGATCCCCTCCCAGTTCAAGTTAGCTCACAGTCCCCCAATATCCCAGGATGCTTTGCAGCCCTGGGCTATGCTGGTTGGTCCAGCAGAGCAGGGCCGGCTCCATTGTCCCAGAGCTGAGGCAGTAAAGCCTCTACTACCTATCCTGCTTCCTGCCTGCACCTGTCAGCAGGGTGGGGGGCAGGGGAATGAACCCTCCCAGGCAGTGCCAGCCCACAGTTTTTTGGGGCCCCCTGCAAGATATAGTTTTGGGGGCCCCTGATCCATTGGCAGAGATAACCATAGCAGTGTGTGGGGCCCAGGGCATATCAGCCTGTGCAGAGCCCCCTTTTCCATCCCACAGCACACTTATGCTAGTAAACAAAAGTCCCGGCACACCAGACATGGGGTGAGGGGTGGCAGCCAGAATTTCCACCCAGAACAGTTAAACAAATATCCAAACTACTGGGTG
>NW_017729031.1:77113257-77122263 GCF_001723915.1 Gavialis gangeticus
CAAACTACTGGGTGGGTGGGTGGGTGGGCTACACTGCAAACGCAGCAGCCACTGCCAAATGCAGAAGGTGCCACAGCCTCTCTGCCCGGTTCTGCAGGGCCCCTTGGCTGCGAGGTCCCCTGTGGCCACAGGTTCTGCAGGATAGGATGGGCTGGCCCTGCTCCCAAGCTCCCCTAACCCTCATCTGCACAGGGAGGGAAATCCCCTGCTGCAGAGATTGCCTCAGTCCCCCCTGCCATCCACCTGCCTCTGAGAGGTGGGGGGCAATGGTGGAAATGCACCTCCTACCCTAGTACAAGCCCCCCGAGTCAGGGTTTGGGGGTGCTGGTGCTGGGCCAGGAGTGCATTCTCCCCTGCCTCTCAGAGGCAAGCATCTGGGGAGAGGCCTTTACCCCCCCCATTTGGTGAAGATCTTGGTTAAGGGGGTGGTACCAGGCTAGCAGGTGCATTTCCTGCCCCCACACCTCTCAGAGGCAGGTGGATGAAGAGGGGGTAGGGCTGAGACAACTCCAGCCTGGCTTATTGGGCTGTGGGGGGTGAAAAACCCCTGTGGTGGGGGGTTTCCTGTGGCAGGCAGACCCCAGCTGTGCCAGGGTAGGGGATGCGTAACCTGCACCCCCACCCCCACATGGTCTCTCATTCAGGTGTGGGCTGCCCCTCCACTGGGCTCAGCAGCCTTAGGCAATGTCTCCATGAGGTGTGGTGTACATGAGCACCCCCAAGCTCCTGGCCTGGGCCAGTGCAGGCTTTTGGCTGTCTTGGCCACCCAAACACTGAATATTAGTTCAGTTCATTATCAGTTTAGTCTACACAGCTTAGAAAAACATGCAAAGATTGAATCAATTCTTCCTCAGGCTTTTTGAATCTCTGTACTTAGCCTAGATGTTCAGCCAGACCAAAGACCTATGTTTGGTTGCTTACCAATGACACATTCCATTAAATTCAATGGCTATGGCCACTAAACTACTGTGTTTGAGAAAATAACCTGTTAACATTGTTGTTTCTTACATAAAAGATTTACCATGGGATTTTTTTAAGGTTTTTAACCAAACTGATTAATATATTTTCCCACAAATATCACGAGTGATTTCAATGGAGCTAACAACCACATAAAGTACTCCCTTATCAGTGACCTGGTTTTGTATATTTTCAAGTCATTTCCATTTATTATAGTTCAGATAAGTAGTTGTACTCAGGGTTAGTAAGGATGCTGAATCTAATTACATACTATCAAACCCAAGTGTTTTCTTACTAAACCTGTTGAAAACTTCAGTGGAATCATATTCTATCTGCAGTTCCATTAAAATAAAGGGTTAGTAGAATCCTGTTGATTTCAGAAAAACTATTTTTGAGAAAAATCAGAGGGAGAATCTTTCAAAGTTAAAATTTTCTATGTTTACATTTCACAGATGCCAGTATTTTGAGATTTTTTTTAAAATTTTGACTTAATATTAAATTATGCATTACAATATAATACATTATTTAAAAGCCAAAACTATAAAAAGATCTTTGTACTGATCCAAAATATTTTTTCAGAATTTTTGTTTGTGGAGAATTACAATATTTGTATGATCGCCTCCATTACAGAACAAAGTCAGATTTCAAAAGCTTTTGCAAAATGTAATTTCCGTGGTTTATGCACTTCCACTGAAACTGCTATACTATGCTGTTAGAGTTGTGAAGGAACTCACCAGGATCTATTATCCCACCCCATCAACAAAGCTGGGTGTGAAATCTGACTGTAGCATTCATGTTGCTGATAATGATGTCAGACCTTGGTTGTGAGGAACCTGAGATGAGTTTACATGACTGGCAATTAAAAGTTACCTTTAAACTTGTATACTTAGTAAATATAATATTTCATAGATTTCATAGACATTAGGGCTGGAAGGGACGTCGGAAGTTCTTCGAGGCCAGCCCCATATGAAAATCATGGCAACAGAATAACCCATACAATGTTATTTTGAAGTCACTTTTCTGTGTATAAATCACATTTTAACACTTTTGGTTTCTCAATATGTCTCAAAATCTGAAAACCCTTAATGATAATTGGCTCTATTACAGAACATGCATATATTATCTCCTGGTTAAGATAATATATGTTTAATCCAAACAAATTTTAAGTTAACAAACTGGTTTCGCCTAACTAGCTCTGACTATACAATATATGCTGGTGCAATTACAAGGGCTTTCATAGAATTGGTGTAAAAACAAGTCAGCTCTCATGGCAGTAAAACAAATGTCTATCTATCAATCTAGACATCTCTTTTTTGGCAACCAAAGGTATAACCAACAAGATAGGTATACATTAGTGTACAAAATGTGTGGTTTTCTCAGAGGTGCAGAGATGTTTCTTTGTTAATAATGAATTCATCCCCAGCAATATCAGTGTGCCTGTTCTATATTTAGGTCTAGCTACTAAGAGTTTTATTAATATTTTTATCAGATAGTAGCAACAGCTACATGCACAATTCTGCTGCCACATCCTACACAGAACTCCTGTTTAACCTGTAGCCATTCTAGACACAAAACAGCTGTGAACTGTTCTGTATGCTAAAGAGAAGCTTTGTGTAAGATAGGGATACACAGGGGCTCTAGAACAGGGCAGGCTCTGGCTCTTTATTCAGGATTTCTGATTCACCAGCCTTTTAGATTAGAGGCATGATTTTTTTTTCTGAGCTGTGTAAATTTTCTATGAATAAAAAGCAAAGAACTTCAAATGTACTGAATAATAAAGAGACCTCTGGTGAGAGTTTGGGCTTTTCAGTAGATGTGCAGACAGGGAAAGACACATGATCTTTGCTTTGCAGATACTGCCAGTGACAGTTACAATCAGGCAAGAGATGTGTAATTGGAAATGCACTTTATGCACCACATTTTTGAGCTGTTACCTTAGTACTAGAGTTTGGTGACACTCTGCATGTTCATATTGATTGAAATGACATGAGTTTGTTAAATCAAGGCATGTTTTCTCTGTGCTGCAGTCCACATGTTTAATTACAGTTGAATTGCTCTCACTCCTGCAACAAAAATACACGTTGCCTCCACAAAAGATCTTAAACATTTTTAGGAAGAGAAGCAGTCTATATTCAAATGGGATGAACATATTACCTGGAAATAAAATTTTCAAATGCAACTAACTGAGGAAACTAAATCCATTACCAAAAGTAATTTGTCTTTAAATGGACACAAACATCAGCAGCTTTAAAATGGCAACATGTGGCATGGAATCTTTAATGACCATAAATGTTCAGGATACAAGTTGAAATGACTATTAACGGTGAACAATTTAACTAATGAACTGTGTCTTTTTTTTTTCTTTTTGAGAACTATCCACAAAGAACCACTGATTTTGATGACATATTCGTTACTTGTAAGTGTTCAATGTATTTACCACATGCACAAAGTCATAGCTGATAAAGTTTGCACCTAACACAAGCTGTTTCTATGGGGGGGTGGGGTAATGCCACTGGAACATATGTGGAGTGGCAGTTTAAAAGCTGGAAATGCCAGCAAAAAAAAAAAAAGGAGATAAAAGGGTTAACCCTATGGCTCCTCCCTTCCAAGCAGCGGCTTCCCTTGAAAGTGAGCCTCTCACAAACACCAACCCAACAGCTTCTTGAGCCTCTATAAGGAAGGTACAGCATGCAGGGTGAGAGGGAAAGGAGAGGAATCATTCCCCTGTCTCCATTCTGGCACCCCACTTCAAGCAGCACCTGGGGTTCATGCCCTGCTCACTCATCCATAGTTATGCTACTATGTGTGCATTTCAACCTCCAGCTTGTTTGGAGTATCTTCACTTTGACTAGTCAATGTTCACTAGTCAATGTTCGACTAGTCAATGAGTCTCTGTCCATCTAGGTCTTATAGTATATTACTGCTCCCTTACCAGATGACTAAAATTTTATAAATGGATTACCAGCATTTTTATCATGAACAACAAACACTTTAATTCACATGTAAATATTGATACATGCATGAATAATTAGGCATTTCCTGACATTCATACAAATAAAAACAACACTGAGGAGACGCAATAAAGGATTATGAACAAGGCAGAATCAAAAAAGCAATTGAGGCTAAGTGGAAATGCTGATATGTTAACAAATAATTTTCCTTAATAGCTCTAACTAAGACCTTCATAATAAATCACATCCAAAATACTGTATCCTCTAACACCATGTGGAGACTGGTTCAGTACTGATGCCATGCAACCCACAGGCATCAATTACTGTAGCTGTACACATTCCTTGATTTACAGAAGCATAATAAACTTTAATCTCAAGGGATGAAGTGCTGGGCATGTAGAGATTTTGCTATCTAGCTTTCTGGACATTTAAGAATGGTGACTATTGTGGAAATGAAACTATAAAATCCTGATGTCATTGGAAAGAAAGTTGATTGGGTTTATATTACAGTTATCAGTTGCCCACTTAAATGAAATAAATTCCCATGCTAAATGCTTCATATATCTGAGCCTAGGGAACATGAGATGATTGATTCATGAATAGGAATGTTCAAATATTGCAGCGCTCAAAACTTCATAAAAGCCATGCTGGGAATAATGTATTTTTACATTTTAATCTAATCCTCTATTACCATAATAATTAGATGGTATTGGTTAGATTTGTTATTTGTAATTAGAGACCAGTATTAATACTATCAACAGTTGAAAGACAAGCTCAAGCATATATTTTTGTATAATTTAATGTTCAGTTAATTCTATTGGTCTGTGTTATATTTATATTTTTCCCAGCAACTGATAACATGTTCTATTTGTGCTTCAAAGTCCCTTATTCAAGTTAAATTTTAATGGTTTCCTCCATCACATTAGATAATCAAACATGATGCTTCACCAACAGAATAACATCATGTTAAGAGAAAAAAAAGCATCTGTACCTGTTAATTAAACAAAGGGACTATTCACCAATATAATCTCAATCTCAGAGGACATATTTATTATGCTGTAAATTCCACACCTCCCAACAGTTTATAAACAATACTCAATAGCAACCTAGAAAAAATATAAAATAACCAGAGGCTGACATGAGATGAGCACTGTTTTGCCAGCACAGGGCAATGTTTGCTGAAGCTAGTGGGAGTTTTTTGTTGGCTGTGGTCTCAACTAATATGGCCACAGAGGAGGCTCTAGTATTGTGTCCACTTAATAGACCTTCTTTTTTGAACAACAAGGATCTCACATATTCATTTGGATATAGCGCAGGTTGTGAAGCCCATCCACTGATTAAAAACTTCAGTGAGTGCAGTTCACCCTCTGCCAACAAAATGGCAGACTCCAAGAAATTAATCACACCACTTATAAAAACTAAGAACTTAATTTCAGCCTGAAATGTACAAAATAAGTAAAAATATATCCCATAAATACACTAGGGCACCCTTAGTATCTGGACACAGAGGTAAAAGGGTACACACACCTGCCTCCTCCCTCAATACAGCTAGGGGTGGGGAGCATTGAATGGAACCATAGATTCTGATCCCGAAGTACCAGACAAGAGAATATAGTTGAATCAATATAGGGGAGTAGAAGGGGTGGGAGGGAGTAATTTGTTGATGGTTTAGTAACATGTCACAGTGAAAAAAAAAATAAATGACGGGCCATTAAGAGATGGAGCTTAATTCATTCAAACTATGCAGAAAGTTTCATCTTATTTTGTCCCTGCTACCACCCATTCCCTTTCCCTTGAAATGTTTTTTTTTTCCATTTGTATTGGTGTGAAACACAAAGGATGCAATGTTTAGTGGATGGTTGCTTCATCTGGTGAGAGTGTTATGGATAGCAGCTGAATGCTAAGTGTTACAGACACACCTCCAATCTGTCTGAGTTGCCGATGCAGCTGGAATCTTGGCAAGCCAGCACTTTCACAAGCAGCGAGGTGCAAGTTCAATCTGTTTGTTCCCTCTAAAACAGCAACTTTTTATTTTGTCACTGTCAATGACAAAATAATCCTCAAAAAAGCCATGGTTTATATATCTTCTTGCTATTCTGATTCAGTTCAATGGCATTTTAGAACTGTATTTTTCTGTCCAATTTCCAGTTTGCAATCTACTATTTGTTATATAGAAAAATATCCATTTGATAGTCTGCAAACGTTGTTTCCCCCAAAGTTCATAGTACTACTAGATAAGATTGCCTTCAAATTATGCACAGGAAATTATACAAAAATGAAGAAGAAGAAGAAGAAGATCATGAATATTAATTTTTGTTCACAGTAGTACCAAGTACAATTTTTTACCTTGGGGATTTGTTTCACCTGTTGAAACAGACATTATCTTTTTATTGAAGTTGTTTGGTACCTGAGAACTGAAATGTGCATGCTATACCCAGGGTTTGGATGCCATTTTAAATAGATTGATGTTGTGTTGATGTCCACCATGAAATTCATTCAAAGCCCACTAATGCCAAGCATGTTATTTCATTGACTTCAGTGGAAGTCTTTCATTGTGCCAGGTACACTGAGTTCCCAGAAAAAATTAAATTGAATGACTAGCACCTTGAAGAGCCATTTAATGTATACTGAGTAACCCTAACAGGCTTCATATGCTTGGAATTGCAGTTTTTATCTAACTCCAAAAGTGAAATTAAACCTAAAAATCCACAAAATAGCTAAATCAGATCAATAATCAGATTGTTTCATAACTAGATATTCTGTTTCACAGACTTGTAAAATTCATTACCTAGTTTATACAGATTTTATTCACTTCCTGTTTAAAACCTTAATTTGTCCACAGTTTGCACTTGCCATATCATTCATTGCATTTAGATTTTTTCATGCATTGGCCCTCTTCCATAATTCTCACCTTGAATTGTCATTTAAGTTTCGCGAAAAAAAAAAAAAAAGAAAGACATCAAAAGAATGTTATATCCTACCATGCAGACATAAAATCCAAGACAGAAATACTTGTTGAGGTGCTATTTTTTGGTGGTTAATTAGGCCCTAAGTTAGAAATGCAAGAATTTACTGGTTTCAAATTGCAAACCAATTCTGATTTCTTCAGATGTATTACACATCAGTGCCTGCTGAACAGCATACACAAACAAATCCAAACATCAGTTTTCTATGACAATAAAGTCATGTTTTTGGTCACGTTAGTCACATAATATGGTTTTTGTTCAGAATCTGGATGATGGAAACATTTTGAATACAAGAATAAACAATAGCAATAAACAATATACTTCTCATACTAAATTTTGTGACAAGTCAATAGTACTAAAATTCATAAAGTATTAGAAATTGGCAAATGTTTTCTTCAACACCTGGTAAATAATGAATAAATATAAGCTTATGTGAGCAGTGACTTTTCCAACAAATCCACTTACCATGGAATGTCAAAACTCACCACCTATCTGGAGTCTGGCTTTACTAACAAACAATTAACAGTATGATCAAGCATGAAGGGGACAAACATTGGAGAGCTTTGAGGGAGCTGCCACATCACATTTATTATTGGTAAGCTTAGGTGAGACTGTCCAAGGTAAAGCAAGCCAAGTGTGCTGGAGTGAGAAAACTGGAGCCATTGAGGTTTGCTATTCAAGGACCTTCCCTACCTGACAGCACAAATCTTATGTCAAAAAGTCTCCTTCAGAGGAAAGAAACCATAATGTATCTGTCTACCTATCTCTCCCATGGTACACCATAACAAGGAATTTTCATAATACACTACAATGGTTCAGTTAGACAGGAAAGCATAGTACATCCTGGAAGATGCAGCTGAAGAATACAACACACTGAAGACAATAGAATCTCAAAGCATTGCGGTAGCCTTTCAGACTTAAACTTTTCAGATTTAAAATTAAAATTTTCAGTTATTTTATCTTCAGAAATATCCATGGAAACATGAGGAGGAGGTTCATTTAAGTCAAACTTATTACTAGAAAATCATTTCTCTTGCCAACACTGTCAGGAATTAAACCTAGCTCTCCTAAATCACAGTACACTATATTAACTACAAGATCATCTATGCTTCATCCCTATAATTATATAGATGGTTCAGGATTATGAAGGGTATCTAATGTAAGGACCAAGCCTTTTACTGGAGGCAGTCTCCAAAGGAATATATCTTGTCTTAATTCTCAAAATGTCTGTGAAGCTATCCATTACTTGCATTCCACTGAAAAAAAAGCAGAATCTTAGAAAGGAGACTAATTTCTCAATGTAGTCAGAGACCTGGGGTCTTGTTACACATTGCACTTTGAGCTGCTCAAATGTTGATCAGGGTTAGTGGTAGCTCAAATTTAGAGCAGTCATGCCCTAAGGCTAAAAACTTTCTCTAACTGTCCCCAACCTGCACAGCTGTGGCTTCCACTAGAGGGCTAGCAAGCAGGGACCTAACTAGGAGATACAGCTGTGATTTGCCACTACAAGACTGGTAAGTCAGGACACATATCCCTGCTTATATCCCTGCTTTGGGGGAAGAGGGGGGGTGAGAGATGGTTTGGGTGGGGGAGCAGAAACATGAAGCTTGGAGGTGGAGAGCTAATGGGATGGTGGTGGGTAATGAAATGAGAGGTAGAAAAGAAATGGGGGTGGAGGAATGGTGGTGAAATGAAGAGAGTCAGCCACTGAAGGACAGAATAAAAAGGAGAAAAAATGTAAAAGAAATAAAGGGGAAGTAAATTAAAGAAGGTCTCATGTTTTAATAAATTGGGATTTGGGATTGGAGTGTGGGAGGTGCTGGTCATGTTTCCCAAGGTGTCTGGGAGTTGGGAGCAGTGAAGGAATGGGATTTGGGGGGAGCTACTCTCTCTTCCCTGAGATGGAGGCCCCAGCTCATGGGGACCTGATTTAGCCCTCTCATAGTTTCATAGTAGCTCAGGTCAGAAGGGAACTGAACAGATAATCTAGCCTGACCCCCTGCCACAGGCAGGAATGAATGCTGGATTCACAAGACCCCAGACAGGTGATCATCCAACCTCCTCTTGAATTTGCCCAAGGTAGGGGTGAGGACCACTTCCCTGGGAAGTTGATTCCAGATTTTGGCCACCTT
>NW_017729031.1:77122881-77123344 GCF_001723915.1 Gavialis gangeticus
GGAGCTCCCCAGTAGTCTGGGGGTTCCTGGGTGCCCTGTACGGGCACAGCAAGCAGTGCCTGGGAGGCATGGCTGTGGGGGCGCCGGTGTGGCGCTGCGCGTGGGGTGTTAAGACCCCAGCCCAGGAGGGCAGTATTTTGCCCACTAGGGCATAGGACCCCGAGAAGTGTCAGGGTACCAGGCACAGCTACGGGCCACCTGAGCCCTGGGTGCAAGAAGCGCGGGACAGGCCCAGAGAGGGCGACGAGTGCGAGAAGCGCGGGACAGGCCCAGAGAGGGCAACGAGCGCGAGAAGCGTGGCACAGGCCCAGAGAGGGCGACGAGCACGACAAGCATGAGCAAGGCCCCAGAGAGGGCGAGGAGCACGAGAAGCGTGGAACAGGCCCCAGAGAGGGCGAGGGAAGTGCGAGAAGCACAAACAAGGCCCCAGTAGGGCGAGCACGCGGTTGGAGGCCTGAGGCAG
>NW_017729031.1:77128344-77136074 GCF_001723915.1 Gavialis gangeticus
GCGTGGCACAGGCCCAGAGAGGGCGACGAGCACGACAAGCATGAGCAAGGCCCCAGAGAGGGCGAGGAGCACGAGAAGCGTGGAACAGGCCCCAGAGAGGGCGAGGGAAGTGCGAGAAGCACAAACAAGGCCCCAGTAGGGCGAGCACGCGGTTGGAGGCCTGAGGCAGGGCAAGCGCATGGTTAGGAGCCTGAAGGAGGGTGATTTACATGGGTAGAGGCCTAAGTAGGGCGAGTGCGTGGTTAGAGGCCCAAGGCAGGGCGAGCATGCGGTTAAGAGCCTGAAGGAGGGTGAATACACAAGTAGAAGCCCGGAAAGGGCGAGATAGGGCAGGGTGCGTGGGACAGAGCCCGGAGAGGACAGGGCATGCAGGACAGAGCCCGGAGAGGGCAGGACGTGCGGGAGAGAAAGCCCAGAGAGGACGCATACACCTTAGACAGCTCAGAGGGGGCCCTCATCGGAGAGGTCCCTGTATGAGGGTGCATACTTAGAGGGCACCTAGAGACAAAAGAATGTCTGGAACACCAGCAAGGCTTGGGGCGTGCTACAGGGGAGGATGGAGGCACACGTAGCCCAACAGGCTGAGACGCACCAGGGTACTCCTTACAGAGTCGGGGCCAATATGAGAGCACCACATCTAAGCGGACAGAAGGCAGCCTCCTATATAAAACTACATATAAAACCAAGATGTGGCGGGCGAGAAGGAGGGTGCATTCGAGACCCAGCTTGGCATGGTAGGGGCACTAGGGGAGATCACGACCGCCCCTGCGCCCCACCCTGTGACAGAGGGGAACTCCCCAGCCTGTATGTATGCTGTGGATTCCTTCTCCCAAGGTGCAGCACCCTGCGTTTGTCTACATTGAGCCCCATCCTATTATCATCTGCCCACTTTTGTAGTCTGTCTAAATCTAGTTGCAGCCTCTCTCTCCCTTCAAGTGTGTCCACCTCACCCCAGAACTTAGTGTCATCAGCAAACTTGGACAGCGTACTTTCCACCCCCTCGTCCAAGTCGCTGATGAAGATGTTAAACAGTGCGGGCCTAAGGACCAAGCCCTGGCATACCCCACTGCTCACATCTCACCAGGTTGAGTACAACCTGTCCACCACTACTCTCTAGGTGCGCCCCATCAGCCAATTTTTTACCCATCCAATTGTGCAGGCATCAATGCCACAGGCGCTTAATTTATTGATGAGGATGGGGTGAGAGACAGTGTCAAAGGCCTTCTTAAAGTCTAGAAAGACTACATCCACGGCAACACCATCATCCAAGGATTTAGTCACCTGGTCATAAAAGGCAACCAGGTTGGTCAGGCAGGACCTGCCTTTGATGAACCCATGCTAATTGCCCCTGAGCATGATCTTCCCTGGTGGTCCCCCACAGATGTGCTCTTTGATGATTCTCTCCAAGATCTTCCCAAGCACCAAGGTGAGGCTTACAGGCCTATAGTTACCTGGGTCCTCCCTCCTCCCTTTCTTGAAAATTAGGACCACATTAACCAGTTTCCAATCCCCCGGCACCTGGCCAGATGACCACGAATGCTCATACAGCCAGGCCAAGGGCTTCACGATGACCCCTGCCAGCTCCCTCAACACCCTTGGGTGGAGGGCATCTGGACCTGCAGATTTAAAAAAGTCTAGCCCTTCCAGAAGATCCCTAAGTACATCTGCACTGACTGAAGGCCTGACAGAGCTATCCCTGGGATGTCCCAGTCCCTGTTCAAGAAAACAGAGGCAAAGAAATTCTTAACAATATCAGCTTTCTTGTCTGGCATAGCCACAAGATTACCATTTGCATCTTGCAGGGACCCTACATTGCCTGGTGCCCTCTTTGTGCTCCCAATGTACTTAATCGTGTACGCTATCCTTGTTGCTCCCCCACCCTCCCTACACCCCACTCCTGAACCTGTCCATGCCCTGCAATTTGGTAGCTGGTATGTGTTCTTCAAGCTGTTTGCACAGGGTTGCACCTCTGGGGGTGGGAGGATCACCTCCCCGGAGACTGGAGGTGAAGCTGGCTTGGTGCTGGGTTGTAGAGTTCAAGGGGTGGAAAGATTACCCATGCAGAACAGGAGGATGGGAAAGAGGACATTGCATCCAAGGATGCTGGAGGACTGCAATGTGGGCTGCTCATCTGTGGGGAATGGCCACACATTAATGGAACACAAGTTGGGTAACACAGCTCAGAGATAAACCTGGCTGGCATAGCTGTAAGCTGCCTAAAATGTGCTTAAAACTAGTTTCAGGTGTAAATGCATGGACAATCCAGAGGTTAAGAGTTCCAGGAGCTGCCTAAAATTAATATGAAACAAAGCCGTTAGGCATCACATGAAGAAAAATAAATTAGCTGGGATGCTTTATAAACTATAGAAGAATGGTAAAAATATTTAATGCAAGAATGTGATAAGACTTCTTACCTGATGTTATCCATGTTCAAGGAAAACATTATGGCTTCAGTCAGGGACCCATCCAAGGTAGGTTTACATGCTTCAGTTTCACGTTGCTTTTTTCCTGCTCAGGTCAAAGTTTAAAATAAGCTGGCACCTGGATAGTTGCATTTCTATTCAGGTGGACTGAGGTAGTCAATTGATTTAATGGCTTATTATTATATACTTGATTTCTGTTCTTATTCTAAAGGTGTTAATAACCGTGGATCTTTCACTAATCAAGTTGTCCTTTCTTCTATAATGACCCTGGTAATGTTTCTCTGCCTCTCCCCCCACACCCAGGATGTCTCATAAAGCTGTGCCACTACCTAATAAGGGATGGCTTCGTTCCTAAGGATTCAAATCCACAGCAAATAGAGAAAGAGGGGGGAGGGGGCAGAGTTGAAGGTAAGCCCAGTTATCTGGTGGCTGTGGGACAGCTTTCAGAGGCAGGAGGAAGGTGAAAAAGTGAGACACCAAAGTAAGTTATTGCAGTGACCCTTTCCTGGGTTGTTCATTGCTGAAGATGATGGAGGCTGCAAGATGCTAAACTGGTGATCCAGCCAGGGTGACACGGACAGCTGGGCATAGGAGACCCAGAGGGTTGGTTTTCCCAGATAGAGCCTCTGCAAGTGTCTGACATAAGTCCTTCCCTGACCCCAACTGCTTGTTCCTGTATGTTGAAAGTGGAGAGCAGTGGAGGCTACCTGTAGATATGCTGCAGGGAGGGCATGGGCAGTGGTAAGAGGCAATTATAGCTTTGCCCCACTTGCCCCATTGTTGGGGGACTGGGAGGTTGGGAGGAACTGTGTAGGTCTGGATGGGATGTAATGGGCACCACAGGGATTTTGGGAGGAGGGGACGCTATGGTGTAGAGTGGTGTGGGGTGAGGTGTTATGGGGGTGTGAGGGGCAGATGGGATTTGGGACTGAAGAGTGTGGTGGGGCTGTGGGGCTGAAATGAGGTCCGAGCAGTGGTAACAACAAAAGGAATTGTGGGTGAGGGGGGCCTGAGGGATGTGAGGGGACTGAAGTTTTAATGCTCAGAGGAGAAGAGGAGGCTCAGTGGAACATAAGGAGGATACTGAAGGGTCAGAGGAGCTGGGGAGTAATGGGCATGGTGCAGTAGGTTCATTTTGGCAGTGGACTCAGTGGGGTATAATGAGGACGGTGGGTTCAGATGAGGCTTGCAGCACCAGGGCAGAGCACGCAGGATATTTGGGATAACTGGGGACTCAATGGAGCTAGGGGGCATTTGAGGTGGCAGAGGCAATGCATAAAGGACAGAGAGAGACACTTTGGGGTCATGGTGGAGCATCTTGGGGACCCATGAGCTGGGGTTCAGGGAGCAGTTCTGTCCATGGTCAAGCTGGGAGGTAACAGCTATACTCCTCCGGCACCAAGTGCCTGCCTCCCCCCACACCAGAGCTAGCAGTCAGCCTTTTCCTCCACAACTTAGTAATATTTGTTTTTGCTCATATTTATATTTGATCATAAACAGACCATTATAGTCCTAGACCCCTAACATATTAGTAAATATTGGAGGAAAAAAATACGTGTTGTGTTATGTGGTGATATACCATACCACCTGCATCTCCCTTTTCAAAATCCTAGGTCTACCCATGGCTCTGCCCCACCCATCAATTGAAATCTGCATAGAAGTTTTAAATACTGAACAAGTTGTTCCTACATTTAAGAAAAGCTCTATCTAAACGCATTTCATTTTTATCTATGATAATGAAACAAGAAACATCAAGCTATCATTCTTACAGAATAAAAGGTGGCAGGGTGGATGAGGAAAAAAAACAAACATTGAATTTGTTTTTGCTTTTTAAGGATTTTACAAATGAAAAACCTGTAACTGTACTACTCGAATGAAATGTTTAAAATCTCTTTTGTTCTACACAAGTGACATTGGCTTCTATCCCACTTCATGTTATGAGGTAAAGCATTCTTCCTCCAGACTGATTCTCCAAACCCCTGGCTCATGACAATTATATATTACTTCTATAATAAGCAATGTCACTTTATTGTCCCTGAACCACGAGTGTACATAGCACTTTACAAGCTAGCAAAAACTACCACAATCATAGAAAGGTGTAAATATTTTATAAGTGTTAAATATAGCCTTATACTGTATAATATTTTTCATATCAGCTATATCTGATGACACCTTGCAAGGATATAAAAGGTGGACAAAGAAGAAAATACATTTTCAACTGAGATTTGAAACTAGACAGAAGGATGTTCAGGTAAGCTGTACAGGCATCAAGTCACGAGTTGAAAAATAACACTTCTTCCTTAAAACCTGAGCACTGCCAGGCTGAATGTGGTACTATCATATCCAGTAAAACTGATTCCTGGCATAGAATTCCCCATGGGACTGATCCTATGGGTCCCACAATATAGGCAAACTGCCTTTATAGAAAATTTCACCTCATTAAAAACTGCTTCCCTGATCTGTCAGACTGCTAGCTCTGGAGTTGGGGGAGGCTGTTATGAAGCTGCAGCAATTACAGAGCATGGCTATGCCTTGAGTTTATTGTGGTGAGTAATAGAGTCAGACTACTATTTCTTGTTAAGATGTGTATGGTATAAAACCAGATTGGATCTTCATTAAACTGGTTAGTTCCATCTTAACCCTAACCTATGTACATTGTGAAGCTAATATCCATTTATATTTCCTAATTCAACAGTGTATAATTAAGATATATTTATAATAGCAAGGTGTGTGTGTGTGTGGGTGGGTGGGTGTGTGTGTGGGGGCGGGGTGTCAACTCCTAGCCCTGAACATCCCAGATGGTAGGTTAGCAGCTCTGCAGCATGAAAAGGAAGAATTGTCCCCAAAAGGCTGCAGAATTCTTCATTCAAGGAGACTTCTGTGGAATTTAAGGTTGCCGCATATGAAAGCCAAATATTGCCTCTAGAATGCATGCAAGGTACAAAGTTTGTTTCACATTTATAAGGTAGAATTGGGATTAAATTGGTTTTTCAGGGGTTGCATACAGAGGGCACTGAACATTTTCATAAATAAAATTCTTGGGGCCACATAATCAGCTTCCTTTCTTTCTCTCTTCCTCCTCTCCTGTTTCTCTGCATAAGTCAAGTACTCTCATAAATCAGTCTTCGCATGTTCCTGAAGAAATAATTCAAAGTGCCAAAGGGACTGAAGAAACAGTAATAACTATAGTGACACCAAAAGCCGCAGTAGCACCTGAACCTGCACTAGCAGCAAAATGTGCAAGATTTATGGGTACAACTGAGCCAATGCAGAGCACAAAGCTTAAGTCATCAGCCTGGAGCAAAGCAAACTCACTTTGCTGTTGCACTGGTGGAAGATTTTCTTCAAGGTCAATTGATCCCAGAGGTTCCAAAGTTTTGGAAGGAAAATGTCCCTAGCACACACATACAATAATGTTTGTATTTTTATACTTCCTATTTTATTGCCTTTCCATTTCATTGAGCTTAACACTGTAGGTCAAGTTCCCTGAATGAATTATTTATGTCTTTAAAGGGCCAAATTTCTCACGGCATTCCACTTTGCATACAGCCTTTTGCACCTGGACAGAGTAATGTAAAATCTACCAAATAAGAAAAGAAGAGTTTTACACTTGCTTTACACATGCTACATAAGAGTCAAGACAGGTCAATTCAAGATTTCATACTTTATCTATTGCTGGCACCTCTGTCATATATAGTATGACATCTCTTTAACATGGAGGCTGGCCATCAAACCAAAACTCTGACAACAACATAGTGCAGCTGAAGTAGTGTATGAAAGGTGAATAATTTTCATTAATCACAGAGGTGGATAGTGAACGTATGAATATTTATGGTTTCCTTTTAATGTTTCAAACCCCCAAGTAGCATAAAATTGCTCAAAAGTTCTTGACCTTCTGACTTACAAGGCACCAGTTTTATGATTCCAGAGATACAAATAGTTGGAATTCTTAGAAAGTCCTAGCCTTTAAATGTTTTAGATAAACAACATTTTCACTCTAAATAATCCTCAGTAAAGATGAGTTTTGTCTCTGTAATGCTTCATATGATCAGAGTCACCTTATTGTATTGTCACTGTGGCAGGGCAGTAGGTGTGCCTGCCACTTTAAGGCCCTGGAGCTGGCAGCCTCCAGGTCCCTAAGGAATCCACCCATTTTAGGCTCAGCCAGTGTCGCGGCTACGGAAGAGGCACCAACATTGCCTGGCCTGAGGGCTGCTGAGTTTCATCTGGAGGTAAGGGAGGAGTGTAGGGGATGGTAGCAGACTCCTGGTCCTGGAGACGACCGGAAACTACACCCTGCTGGGAGTGGGTGGCCTGGTGGAGCTCCCAGTGGCATGAGAGCCCCCAGGAAATGCCAGGCCAGTGATCACCCTGGTGAAAGGTGGGTCAGGGTGCCTTAACTTCTAGCCCTCACCTTAGGATGGGTTGCGTACTCTGGAGGTAGTTGTGAGGGTGCAAGCTCCAAGGAGGAGAGTTGGAGGCCAGGTGTGGCTAAGGCTGCCTGAGCCCACCTGTGGAGGGAAGCCCCGCAACCCCGGCATAAGGGGGTGTTACGAGCAGTGCGGAGCCCCCAGTGTGAGGGGGGCAGCGTGTGGAGCCCCCAGTGAAGGGAGAATGGGGACTCAGCCAGAGAGAGAGAGCTGAGTCCTGACCCCAGTAAGTCCTCCAATGTGGGGAGGCAGAGTTTGGGTTGAATATAACACTGGTAGTAGCACCACAACCTCCTGCCCAGGGGGGAGTGACAGTCCCCTATGAGACCCTGAGGTACCAGTTGTGGTGTGAGGTAACCCCAGCTCCCCATGTCCGTGGAGGAGGACCCAGAGAGGGGGACCCCGGGATAAGAGTATGGGTCATACATCAAGGCCTGCCAGAGCTTCCCCTGACTGGCCCAGGTGGGGGCCAGGACCTGGAGGGTCAGAAGGGCAAGGAGGCCCACTGAGAGGGAAACCAAAGAGCCAGGGGCCTGGGGTCCTGACTGGCCTGGAGATGGTCTGGGGCTAGTGTGAGCTGAAGGTCCCAGTGATGGGACCACACCCAAAGGGGAACCAGTGGCAGTATGTGGCCCAATATGACAGCAGCAGAGTCCGTCTGAAGGGAGGAACTCAGTTGGGGGTCCTACAGCAGGATTCTGGGCCCCATCGAGTGGGACTGGCACGTATGAGAACATCAGGATGTCATCAGCGAGGCTTGGGCTGCGGTGTAGGGGAGGAATGGAGCCGCAGATAGTGCCCCCTAGCAGCGAGGCAGAAAATGGCCCTTGCCTAATTACATCTATTAATTAATCAATTAAGACCAAGGTGTGGTGGG
>NW_017729031.1:77136566-77137262 GCF_001723915.1 Gavialis gangeticus
GGTGGCTTGGATACGAAACAGGCGGGATTAGCGGCGAGGAGTTCTGAGTGGTACGAGACTCGTGTGGTTTTAAAACAAGATGGTTTATTACTTATGATTAGTAGCGTAGGTTGAGATACTTGATTCAGTTACAGTAGTAAAACAAACGAACAACAAAGGGGTGTGTTGGCCCATGGGGTTCCCAGTGAGCCCTTGCGTTCTACCCCGAAGGATAGGTGCGGCTGCCTACTCATTAGTCCCAGGGCTGGTCAATAGCTCATTAAATGGGAGACGAATAAACGAAAACTGTAACACGGTGAACGAAGTACATGACGTGACGCCAGTCCAAAGTGGACAACCGGATGGTCGAAGAACAATGCCGAAATCGATGTGGAGATGATGAGGTAAGTTCGTAGTTGAGATAGGTTGGGATGATCCAAATCATAGCTGAGGTCAATGCCAAAACAGTTCAATAACCAGAAGATCAATACAGAAAAGAAACGGAATCAAAAAACTAATACGCTGTGCGGAGTTATGAGGAGAAGACCCAGGGCCTGAGACCCAATCTCTTCCTGTCTCACAGTCCCTGCTAATAGCAGCCTCTGTTTACAAGTTGAGCAGGTCTCTCTCTCTCGATTACTCACACACCAAAACGCTCACCACTAACGCCCACACACTACTAACGCCCACCCCTTGGTGGGGGCTCGCAGGTCTTTT
>NW_017729031.1:77137273-77138804 GCF_001723915.1 Gavialis gangeticus
GGTGTAGGGGAGGAATGGAGCCGCAGATAGTGCCCCCTAGCAGCGAGGCAGAAAATGGCCCTTGCCTAATTACATCTATTAATTAATCAATTAAGACCAAGGTGTGGTGGGAGAGAAGGTGGGCGGTTAGCCCAAGAACAGGTGGGCGGGCCTCATGGAGATCAGCCCCAGTAGCCCCCCGTTACAGTCACTCGCAGTTAGTTTTATTTTATAGTAAGAAAATAATTAAATAAGAAAGAACAAAAGTAATGCATTTATGCAAGAGCATTATAGGGCACAGCAATGAAATAAGGATGTGCTTCTGACATTCCAGAAAGTTGTGATTATTCAGAATTTTCAGAAAGCTGTAATTAAACTTTCTCAGTTCTTCAACTATGATTTTATTAGCAAGCACAATACAAAAGGAAAAAATAGCAGGTCAGTAAGACATGAGTGAGCAAAGCTGTCCTTATCTTCCTTTTAAATTACCTTTTGCAGCAAACTAGTTAAATTGTTTCTGTTTGACTTCACTAATGAGCTGTAACTGTGTGCTTCAGTGCAAGCACAAGTGCATGCTGAACAGAAAATAGACTCTGATACATTATTTATAGCTTTTTATAAAAGTCACATTGTAAGAGTATTTATTAATTGCCTGCAAAATCAGCAAAATATGTTCAGTACGTGTCAGCTTGGGATATACTGAACATAATTGCAGAGTCAAGCCACATAGTTGTTTATGTCACTTTGTAATCACACTAATAATTACCAAACAACCAAGTAATTCAATGAACAGTAAATGTAATATTTAATGACTTTATTAATTTCCACATATCATGAAAGAAGGGAAATAACCCACTTAGCCCATAATTTCATTCTATTTGCAACTCCTGTCTTCATGCAGATATATCAAAACACAGCACAGGAGATGAATGCATATAATTCAGTGTATGCTTGGTGTGGTGTTTTTTTTTTGTTAGTTTTGTTTTGTTTTGTTTTGTCCTGGTGTCTCTTCTGCATGAAGCTTTGAAAATGTATCCCATAATGTCAAGCAACTTCAAGGCATCTCAGACTTAGAAAATTAAAAGGGAAAGAAAAAAAATAAATCTTCCACTGAGATACAAATTTTACCTTCTGTCAGGAACTAACTGATTAGAAAACTCTTTATAGGTTAAGCCAACCATTACATTTTTATGTTGCTGTATATTTCAAAACATAAAAAATAAAACATTTTTACCATAAAACCTTTCAAAACAGTAAATGCTATCACAGTCCACAGTCTAGGCAAAGTTGCAATTTATTATTTATCTATTTTTATATCCTGCTACAGTATCTTTTTCCTTTACCAGTCTGGCAAATTTCCCAAGAAGTTTCTTCACCAACAGTTATATATAAACTGCAGTTCTTTATAGTTTAAACTGCATGTGTACTGAATGAATCCAGGAGAAACTGATTATAATTTGTCAGTGTCGGGGAATAAAGGCCCCGAGGTCACGGTGGGCCAGGGGGTGGCTTGGATACGAAACAGGCGGGATTAGCGGCGAGGAGTTCTGAG
>NW_017729031.1:77138815-77145180 GCF_001723915.1 Gavialis gangeticus
CACTACTAACGCCCACACGCTACTAACGCCCACACCTACCAACACCCCCTTGGTGGGGGCTCTCAGGTCTTTTATAGGAATTTTTTGGCCAATCAAATTGCTCTCCACAAAGAAATTTCTAATTCAATTATGTCATGCTACAGATAGACTGAGCATGCATCTGATTTCTTTCTGTGTGGTGACTGAGCATGCGCATGGTGAAACGTAGGTCAAACTTGATTGACAGGCTCATAGGTCACTCAGGGGGCACATGCGAGGCATATGGTGGAATTTTCCATAAGCCTGTCTCTGCTGCGCATGTTCTTAACTTAACTCTTGTGTTACCAGCACTTAACCAAAATTTTTACTTGGCCAGTCAGTAAATAAAATGCTAAGAAAAATGCAAAGAAATCACTTTGCAAATAGTGCGCTATTTAAAATTTAACTTAATTTTATTGGAATGGATTGTCGGGGGGGGGCTTCATTCAAACTGACTAATATTTTCCCTAATAAGGGATTCCACTGGCATCAGTAAGACTACTCAAGGTATAAGGTATTACTAAAATGAATCAAGGGTATCATAGCTGGGTGGTGTTTACTATGTATAAACATCATTTAGCCTGAAGAAGACCGTGTTCCATTTGCAAAACTAAGTCTACCCCAACCATGCAGTTAATCCAATAAAAGATACCATCCACACAAATCCTTGCCTCTCGCAATTAGTCTGTAAATGTCTTCTCACATACCATGGCTAGGGACAGACATTACACACAAACTGGTTTAAGTGATCAGAAGCTGGTTTAAACCTGTAACAGAACAGATGTTCAGTGCATGTAAACCAGTTTGAGAAAAACCTGGTTGAATGTAGTGTCAGACTTAACCAATTGGGTTCAATCTGGTTTATGCAATGTCTGTCTCAACTCCTTGCTGGTTTAAGATAAACCAGTCACCCTCAGCATCTCAGCATGCTCTCTGGGCTGGGCATGGCTCTCTGCTCCACAGAAGGGCTGGCCCCTCCCCTCTTCTCCCTGGCTGCAGTTCTCCCCACTCCCCCTCACCATTCCCTGTTAAGCAGGAATTTCCCCCTCCCTCTGCCTTGCTGAGGAGGTGCTTGTGTATTAGCTAGCAGACCACATGTTAGTTACATCCACGCTGAATCAACAGGCAAAATCAGCAAGTCGCTAGTAAAGTCCCTCTGTTGTTTTCTTACTTGGGGAATAAACACTGTTATCAATTCCCTACTGAGCTAATCACAGCATCCTGCCAGAGCCTGGCCCCCCTCAGCTCCATGCTGTGGAAGGAAGGGAGGGCTGCTCTAGTGCCCCTTCCCCCCACCTCCAGCTTCTAGCCCAAGTCACTGCAGACACGTGCCTGCATTTCTGGGATGACTGTCCACTGACAAAACTGATTTAGCCTAGCCAGGTTAGACTAACCTGCAAAGTTTGAATCAATTCAGGCTCAGGCTTTTTGAATGTCTGTCCCTAGCCCAGGTACTTAAATACCTGGTCCATATATAAGACAGAAATAAGTCTGCTAGAGAGCCACCTCCTACATTTCCAGCACTAAAGACTCATTATTTTAGCACTAAAAGTCCCAGATTCAATTCCAAGTGACAACCCATGATGATAATATATTGGCTGTGTTGTACATTCATCTTTTCCTTCTGCTATAGACAATATTGGATTATTACTAAATCTTCCATTTGTGCTTTTTTTTTAAGTCACAGTGACCATTATTAAAAGACATCACTAGTTACAATTGCCATTTATTTTAAGTGTCAATTTCAAGGTTCAACACCTCCCAAGGCTCATTATTATTTAATGTGTTACTTTTTATGATGCACACACTGGCAAAGAAAAGGGAAGCAAATCCAATAAGGAAGGCTCTAACAATGAAAGACTGTGCAATGAACTTAATGTTAGAAGAATGTTTTGTCAGTTCCCCCTTTTGGTTGTCTTTTCAACATATTTTCAGTACATAGAGTCTAGACTGGAAATCAGAGCTGGAACTTCAAACCTGAACAACTCTAAATTCTCAGTGGAGTTTTATATCTAGATCCTAAACTTTTCTTTCTTTATACCATAAAAAGTATTATTCATGAAAACTCAGAGAAAGATTTATTTTTAAAACATTTCTGTAAGTTTGTTGAAATATTTAGTACTTCTCTTATAGGTGTGGCAACATGTGAGGCATCCAATGACAGTTCACTAATCAGGAGGTAGTCCACAAATACTAGACTGAAAAAATAGAAAGATGCTTTGAGTTTGTAATATACAAAAAGGCTTTAGTGAAAAATGTAAATGCTTGGTTTTGTCCTTGATGTTTAATACTCATATCTTTCAGTTCATCAGCTTTATTTATTAGACTTTCACCTTATCCCTCACATTTACTTTGACACACAGAAGTTCTTAGTTCAGAGAGTAAATATAGTAAAATACAATGGGTTAGGAATATAAAAAATGCATTAGAGAAAAATGTAAATGGTTAGGTTTGTCCTTGATGCTTAATACTCATATCTTTCATTTCATCTACTGTATTTATTAGACCTTTGCCTTATCCCTCACAGTTGCTGTGACAGGTAGAACTCTTTAGTTCATCAAAGAATAAGAGTACCTGTGCTGAGTACCAAATGCATATTCCTGCTGTGACTGCTAAACTTTTAGGAATGGTTTTGTAGCCTCCACCATTGCCTTTGAAAGCAGAATGTAAGGGGTTTTACATAAAGTCACGGGCATGCAGCTCATTATAAAACCTGAATTGCTTTTATATTTAAATAGAGTAATTAAACAGTCATTTTGATTTGAAAGCAGTATACTAGATGCGCTGAATGCAGGCTAGGGCTGTTACAGTTGAGGACATGCAGCCATTTCCACTACAACCCTCATTTAAGGAAGTGTCATTTCTCAGCCATTTCAAATCACAGCAAGCTGAAACTTGTACATTTTTCAGCCTAAATAACAATGGACTGGATTCTTAGCTAGTAAGGTCAGCTTGGCTTCAGTGAAATCAATAGGGACTGGTTGTTTATAATTATTCAAATTTATTCAAAATCAGGATAAAGCATTTTTGTTACGGAGTACTACAATATACAGATTTCTGAGGTTTTAAGGTTAGAACCAACAATGTACAGGACTGGAAGCAATTGATATATGTGATTATAGTGCAGAAAGTTGTTTAGTCTTCTCTGCATCTGTCTGCCAATATATTTACACTCCCCCTGACTGCCACTCATTAGAACAGTTATGCTTGTTTAGTGCTGGGGATAAATATTCAGCAAATTCTACCGATGAAGCCTAACTTTTAAAGTGCCTTGGTACTAGACTAAACAGGCTTCATTGCTAATCTAGGGCCCAATCCTCATGTGCAGCTGAAACTCAAGTTAGTTTTCCTGAAGAAAGATCTGTAGACTTGGCATGATATTATATTACTTACCTCTATGCTTTTTTTAAAATGTAATGAAAGAGCTAATATATTAAGCCAAAACAACATCTTACATTTTGCTAGAAAACTTGCTGACATTTATATAAGAAAAAACCCACACAGTTAAGGGACCATATCATCATTAACCCCACCACAATGTGCTTTACTTCTTCTCTATTAGTGCGTCTCAGGATAACTTGTAATTGCATCTTTCGCACAAGCTACCATCGGGGGTGTTTTAACCTTAGCTCTGAAAGTATTTGATGCTGTGGGTTTATGCTGTCATTTTTAATGCATTTTGTGCTTATGGTTATAACATTAGTGTTTTTATGCATTTCTTCTGAGATCAGCCTAAACCAGCCTCCTTAACTCAATCTTCTACAACATTAGGTAAAGAAGTTATAATTGGATCCATGAGGACTATAATGGCCATGAAAAAAATCTAAGTTTATTTTTACATTTTCACTTAGTAGAACTTGTAGCATTAGACTTGCCAAAGCTACTCCTGTTTATATTTTTAGTTCCTGACTTTTGAAAATACTGTATGTGAGATAAATGAATTTTGGCTCCAGACATGAAGTGCAAGCTATAAAATACCTCTCTCTCACAAATCACTTGCAAATCATCTTTATAAAACTTAATAAGCCATGTACAATAATGGCAGGAGATGCACTTTGGAGCCACTGGAAGCCATCAGACTTAACCTGTCAAGAAATCGCCTCCGGTGAACATGGAACTGCAGAAGAGCGACTTTACTGCCTATTACGGTAGAGTTTGATTACTGCCCATTATTAGAGCATTATGTTTTGTTTGTCTGACAAGTGGGAAAATATTGTGGTTTTATGTCATTGGGACACAGGAAGATGCAGCTCTACCATTTTTTTATCAGAGTGCACACCAACCTCTTCTTTTGAGGTGCTCAGACATTTTACTAATAGGGAGCTCAAGCAACATGCTGGATGAGATCTGGATCTAGCTTTCGTATAACTGAAGGAATAAGATTTAAATATAGGCACAGGCAGACAAGGTTCTTTAGGTGAATCTGATATTTTTTATTAGGCCAACTTAAATGGTTGGAAAACAATTTTAAAGCAAATTTTCAGGTTCAAAAACCCTTCGTCAGGCTGAGGAAGTTTCAGCAGTTAGTGTGTGCTCTTCCTGGATGGAATGAATAGTAAAGAAGCCAGAGGCTGGGCTGGTATGTATACAAGACAGACAGTCAGTGAGATGTAGATTGCACGCACACACACACATTTACAGATGGCATTATGCTCAGTTGTATACTAACCTAATGCTAAATGAGCTAGCCTTAATTTTGCATGAAAATATATATACTACCACCCTAACAAAGATGGAAGCATACACTTTAAAGAAAGAAAAGCTTGCAAATGTTCTTTGTTCAGCCAGGTACCACTTACTGGTACTGACTGTATCCAGAAAAGTTACAAAGTCAAGAAGTGCACTTGGAGAAAATAATCAGACATCAAACTAATTGCAGTGAATAATAATAATATCCCCATCTCAAAACATCAGTGAAGTTTACAAGTACTACTAATATTCTCAGATTGGTTTGAAAATCAGAGACTAAACTGTAAACATGCCAATATGATGACAAATTTTGTATTCACCAGACTGTAATATGCTTGCTGAATTTGGCACCTAATGCTGTTGGGAGCCCATTAAAAGTCCCTGACATCAGTAGTACTGAAAATGGAATAGAGTATTTTTCCAGTTTGAGTAGCAATATCAGAATTTGCCAATTATTTTCAATTTTTATCCTTAAAATGTCCTTCTTTAATTTTTTCAGACACTGAAATGGCTCTCAGACAACCATTCACATTACTGACCAATAACAACAAAAGCATTACAAAAAGGAATAATTTAAAAGTAGTACTTTCTTTTTCTTACATCTCTATCAGAAAAAGTCTACAAAGAGAAACTGGCATAAATTGTGATCTAATCACAGTAATTAGAGACCACAAATGTGAGCCATATGTACCTGACTTCTAGTTCCACAGAGATAAGTTTAGCCTTTGGCTTCACCTCTGGGTAAAATCAATTTGAAACAGCTGACATATAATCTTCCCAGACATTGTCATTTAATTCCACAGATTCATGTTTCCTACCATTAGGATATGTTGTATATCATGCAAGATGCTCAGGGTTCTGAATCTCTTGATTCTAACCTTAAAAGTCTTCCAGTTTACCAAAAAGTTCTTCTCTTCCTGGAGATTTACATAAGGAGGTAGATCCCCCAGTCCTGGTATTTCACTGGACCAAGCAATTTGGAAGACTTCAGTCCAGTTCCTAGTTATATTTTCACGCTCTGTTGTTCTAGCAAGGATTCTGCACAGCAATCAGCCACTGTTCTTGCTTCACTCAGCAACTATTCAATAGACATTAGTCCAGGGGCAGGCAATTATTTCAGGTGGAAGGCCACTTAACAAGTTTTAACAAGCTGTTGAGGGCCACAAGGATAGCCCTGCCCTTTGACAGGTGTCCTTCCCCCTGGTCACCATCTTGGGACCAGAAGTCCCACTGTCTAACCCCTGACCTTTGCCACTGGAAGTCCCTTCCCTTGCCCCCAGGAGTATTACTTTTGGGAAGGGTTTTTGCCATCTTGGACCCAGGAAAAAAAACAAATCATATACTAAAAATCAAACGTTGACAATAACACATTTTAATTTTATTTAAAAATATTTTTGTCCTGATTTGTGTGTGTTTGTGTGGTGTATAGAAGTGATTGCAATAGCTGAAATGAAGTCTTACTCTTGTATATTGTAGGGGAATGTGGAGGGGTTGGGGTATGGAGGGGTGCGTGTGGGGTATGTGGGGGCCTATGGGTATGTGTGGGGGCAGGGTGTGGATGTGGATGCGTGGGTATGGACAGTTCTTGGGGGGGAGTTTTTGTGGGGTTATATGGGTGTGTGTGGGTATGGAGTTCATTGGGGGCTGTGGAGGGAGAG
>NW_017729031.1:77155346-77159504 GCF_001723915.1 Gavialis gangeticus
TGGGGGCAGGGGGTGGATGTGGATGCGTGGGTATGGACAGTTCTTGGGGGGAGTTTTTGTGGGGTTATATGGGTGTGTGTGGGTATGGAGTTCATTGGGGGCTGTGGAGGGGGAGGGTGACTGTGTGCGGGGGTGTACATAGGGTGGTGTTGGTGCATGTGTAGTGAAGTGTGTGCATGCAGCAGTGAGTGGGGTTCCCCCCAGAGGCACACGGGGGGTGTAGAGGGGTTGGGGGGGGTTGGGAAGTGCTGGGGAGAGTGTGGGTGGATGCAGTGTTTGTGAGATGTGTGATTGTTTGTGGGGGAGGGTGTAGTTGTAGGTATGGTGGGGTGTGCATGGAACCCCCTACACATGCTCCTCTGAGCCAGTCAGCACCCACCCCTGCCCCCATGCCACTGCAGGGCTGAGGCTGGCAGCTCTGTGGCAGGTGAAAGGAGCTGCCTGCCACCTGGGCTGCCTAGAAAGGCAGTCCAGCTGTGAAGCTGCTGCAACCCCACTGCATGCCCAGGGGGCAGCAGGACATGCCACAGCTGGACTGTGCCTGGACCAGGGGACCCAGGGACCAGCTGTGGACTAGACAAAGACCCACCACAGATTTGTTGCCCACCATGGGCTAAACAGAACTGGATCCTTATAGGATACTTGAGAACTTAAAGCAAATGGAAACCATCCATATTCAGAAATCATATCAATGATTCTGGGTTACAGAAGGAAGAAAATTTAGGTAGTGTGAAATATCACTGGTTCTTGAGCAGTTTCCTCCTTCTGAACACACATGACTTCCCTTCCCACTTCCAGAAGAGAAAGAGAAGCTATAGGCCTACAGAAAAAATACTTAAGTTACTAAAAGAAAAAGAAGCAGCTATCTGCATCCTGCCTGCCTGTGAAACAGCTTTTTGCTGTCCTTAATAATAACACTTTAAATTAAATAGCTAATCAGCTGAAATTGTATAGTAATTTATCTTTTGAGACGGTCTTTCCAGCATGTTGTATCAAGAAACTGATCTTCAATTTTAAGGCTACTAAGTGAAATCACCAAAAGTTATGATCCCTCTAAAACAAAGACTGTAATTACACAGAATATGAAGAATCCTACTTGACCTTTGAAAATATTGATATGTCTGCAGTTATAAATGTGTTTGTTAAGACTGCAAATTCTACACTCCTTAAATAATTAATAACACAGTGGTCACCCTTGCTTTTCTTTTTTCAGTCCTGACTTTTGACTGTATTTAAACATGGATGGAAACATTAGACATTTTCCTGATAAATAAGTTTTTCTTGCTATATTTTCTTACAACAACCAATTTTCAGATAAGACATCAGTTACTAAGACTGATGTGCAAAGCAACCATTAAGTCCAGTAAGGAGAAAAAAACAATTAATGGAATTTCGACCCTTCTAGCTTTTAACTCTGTCTCTATTTCCCTAAAGCAGGAGTTTCTTCCTCTGGAAAATGGAGCATAAGAAAATCCTTTTTATCAGATCAAAGTCTCCCACAATATTTGCTAAATGTGTTGTGGCTAACTGGGAATAACTGAGAGTTAAGCATGTACTTAACTGTGTATGTATGTATAGTAAGTACCAAATGAGTTGAGCAATAAGTGTACTGTGTATTTTCAAGATCTGATATTCATTATCCATATTGATTTAATCAGAATCAATTACTTTCACAGCAAAACCATGCACTGCTACTGGGCAAAGTCTATTTCCTTGTCAAATTGTTAGTTTCAATCTGCAGCCATTCTGAATACAGAACTATTCATAGATTTTATAGACAATAGGGCTGGAAGGGACCTCAGGAGATGGAGTCCAGCCCCAGGAGCAGGAAGTCAGCTAGGGTCAAAGGATCCCAGCAAGATAAGTGTCCAAATGCTTCTTAAAGGAGTCCAGAGTAGGTGTATACACCACCTCTGGAGGGAGCCTATTCCAGGCCTTGGGGCTTGGACAGTAAAGAAGTTTTTTCTTTTATGTGCAGCCTAAAACAGTCTTGAAAGAGTTTATGACTCTTGGACCTTGTCATCCCTTGAGGCGCTCTGGGGAACAGGCGTTCAGAAATAGTTACATGAATATTTTACAATGGGTGCAAGTCTGCATTTCCATTCTTCTGATAGTCAAAATATGGATGAGTTATTTTTGTTCATACCTAAAAAGATCAATATCAGCATGGATGGAGAATGGAAATTGCAGCATGAAAGAAATGTGCTTCACAAAGGTGTGAAGGCAATACAAAGTGTTTTCAGTCTGGATTACAGTACCCACTAACAGGCAACTGCTATAAAGAACAACAATGTTTCTCTAGGAGTAAAACCAGAATTTTCTATGATCCTGTTACCACATAGAAACAAGGATTCTCATGTTTTTGCATTGCAGGCAACATTTTGATGCAAAGATTTTGCTTACGGGCCATTTATGATTGTGTAGACTCACAATCATATACCATTCATAATCAGGTATGTTCCTATGCATAACTACATAGTGTATCTGCTGCACCTATAGCAATTCCTTATGTGGAAACTGAGGTGAGAGCCGTGTTTAATGCTTTTACTGATGGCAGTCAGGTTAGTCATATACCTCTGAACTTCAAGTTCCACAGAGAACAACATTTTGGAATTTCTCTGCGAAGATCTTCAACATTTCATAGATGTTAGGGCTAGAAGGGACCTCAAAGATCATCAAGTCCAGCCCCCTTCCCCAGGGGAAGAAGTCAGCTAGGGTCAAAGGACCCCAGCAAGATAAGCATCCAAGCATTCTCTTGAATGAGTCTAGAGTAGGTGCCTGCATCACCTCCGAAGGGAGTCTCTTCAAGGTCTTGGGGGCTCAGACCGTAAAGAAATTTTCTCTTAAGTCCAGTCTAAAATGGTCTTGTAGGAGTTTATGACCACTGGTCCTTGTTTTTCCTTGGGGCACTCTGGTGAACAGATATTCTCCCAGATACTGATGAACACCACTTGTGTACTTACTTACAGGAAGCCACCAGGTCCCCCCTGAGCCTACACTTTTCCAGACTGAAGAACCCCATGGCTCTCAGCCTCTCTTCATAGGGCCTATTCTCTAGCCTTCTGATCATGCATGTGGCAAGAGTCTCCTCTGGACTCTCTCTCAAGCTTCTCGACATCCTTCTTGAATTTAACACTTTCCCAATGAAGCAGTTTGATTTTTTGAATATTCTCAGGTCCTGCCCTAAATTTGCTGTAAACATTTTTATGCAATGTCTCAGCTAATATATTTATTACAAACTATTTATTGCTTTGAGTAAAGTATTACCCAGTTAAAATTCTAGCAGTTTTGCAAATTTACATACATAATTTGATATGTTTTGGCCCTTGATTACAGCTTAGAATTAGCTTTCTAGAGAAAATCTAATTTTTGTTCTGTTTTATGAATTCTGCAAATATTTTTCAATATTTTCTTGTAAGTTTCCCCCTTGGTTAAGTTTCATGCACACTTGTTCATGGAATACACTAGGAAAATGAGCTCAAAAGAGCCAAGACTCAGTAAAAGCAAGCCATTTAATAAGAATAATAATTTCTGGAAAAATCATTAAATTGAAAATGTTCATTACTTCTGATTAATCTAATTTAGTCAATAGAAATGTTTCTCTGGATACCAATCAAGTGTGCATGCTTGTTTAGCTCATAGTTTGAAATAGAATTATTTTAAGCCTATTTAAAAACAAAGTTGCTTTCAATTTCCTGTCTTTATGAGAATTAATCAGGTGGAAAGCATTACAATAAAAATGGCTAATTAATAATGCATTTAAAAAAAATGCTAACAAAAATTAATTTAAAATTATTTGGTCAAATGAGACTGAAGGAACATTTTCACTGGAGTGACTTCTTTGTAAAACAGGCCTACATCCCAAATCCATTCATTTTCCTTATCTTTCAGCTGTTTTCTTTACCTAAAATAAGTCTAATACCACAACACAACATTCTTAAGGGGTCATGTGAAGCAGAATCCTATCCTTTAACTCAGGGTTATCCGTTGGTTCTGGTTGTCGAACCGCTTTGACTTGAATGCGAAGTGACGCCCCTCAGTTTCTCGAAAATAGGAAATCTGAAACAAGACAAGATAAACAAGACAGGACCGGTTTCGGGGTAAAACTATCTACATATTATTTTCTATATATTTGTTCCTCTGTGTTTTCAGCATTTT
>NW_017729031.1:77159665-77161202 GCF_001723915.1 Gavialis gangeticus
CATGGATGCTCTCTTAGCTCCCATCGTGTGCCCGCAACCCCTCCCATCCCCACTGTCCATCGGGGAGGGTGCATGCCTGCAACCCTCCCCGACCACAACACCATGTGCCTGTGACCTTCCCCCACACTATTGTACTGCATACTCATGAATTATAGCCACTGCTATGCCACACAAAGTTTTGGGTGTTCCCATGCTTCACTAAGCACCTACAATCCCCTCAGCCCCTTTGCCCCCCACTGCACTGTGCACCTGAGACTCTCTCAATTCCCTCCATCCTTGTCTGCACTGCATGCCCTCCAGCTCCCCCCATACCCTGCTACCCTGCATGGCCCAGGCTTACCCTCAGCTCCCTGCACTGCCACACTACCCCTACCCATGTGGTGAGGGCAGAAAACAGCAGTTGGAGGAGGGAGAGGGAAGTCTTATTGCAGTCACAGCGATGGGAGGACCTTCAACCCACTAGGAGCCTGGGGGCTACAATTTAACCCCTTGCAGGCCACATGCAGCCAGCAGGCCACCAGTTGGACAACCTTACTTTAACCTGAAGATTTCAGTTATATCTTTGGTTCCTGTATCCTCCACAGAGAGTTGATTTGCCAAGCTGTCCCATTTCATTTATTCCAACACCTTGTTACCATATACAAATGTCTATGCATTGTTCACAGAAAGTCCCCATGTAGCTGGCAAGGAGAGATTCTTTGTGTTCACCCTTCATCTCTACCACCAGCACCCAGCATAGTGGAACCAATGAATTATGTAACCACCTTTGAAATGTCACTACTTATTTAGAATATATAGAAGAACTCGTGTCTGTTAGTTGTAGCAGGCTGCCAAGTGTTTCATGGCTTCTGAAGCCATGACAACAGTTCTCTGAGAGAAACAGAGACTACACGGTCCTGTAGCTGCAGTAGTGTTCCTATGATACCATCTAAGAAGCACAAAATATTTCTGACAGAGCAGCTTCTGCTGATGTAAAAATTTTTTTTTTCACTTGACAAAAATTAATTTTATATGACTCCTAATCTTAGGCCTTGTCATGCCAAGTCTGCTAAGTACATTTTAGACAAAGCATCAGGTCTTTTTATATGTTTCCATGAACTTCTTGATCCTCTATTTAAAGATCTGGTCATGTTATGTGTCTCAGATTATTTGTGGTCCACTTACAAAATGTATCATAGTATCAAATATGAAGTAGGCCATTACAGGGCCAGGCTGGGGCTGAGCTCTGTGTCCCAGGCTGCAGTGGGGATGATGTCTGTGGGTGCAGAGCTAGCATAAGGTGAGGGAGTGGCGATGCGCAGGGGGTGCACCCTCTGAGAGCATTGTGCATCCTATGACAGGTGATGCTGCCTGCTCAGAAGGTGGGCAGGGTGGGGCAGATGGGAGTGAAGGTACCCTCCTGTGAGTGCCAACCAGGGACTGGAAGCACTGCGGGTGCTTCTGGGAGTGCCGTGGGGAGACACCCCAACCCCATCAACACGATTGGCCACAGGCGGACCCCCCCCATGTTGCTGATTGGTTTCTGGGGGGGAGGGCA
>NW_017729031.1:77171352-77174532 GCF_001723915.1 Gavialis gangeticus
GGAGGGAGAGATGGGGAAAGGGGGATGCAGGAGCCTAAGACTGCAGGGGAAGAGGCACAAGTAGGGGGTAAGTAGAGGGGAACAGGCAGCAGGGGGCAAGCTTCCTGCTTCTCCCACCTACCCCCATTGGCTACCCCTCTGTGTCTTCTCTATCACCTGCCCTCTACTGCTTCTACCCCACTGCTCCCCTCACCACCTCCACCCCCACTGCTTCCACTAGTGAAATTCCACTAGTACATTTCAGGAATGAGAAAACCTGTTTGTTTTAGTAGATCATATGAACAAAAGCCAAAAAAAAAGAGGCCTCCACATCAAATTTAAGAAAATGTTAAAAGGCTGATCAGACTTACTGCAGTAAAAATATATATGTAAAAGAAATGTTAAGCTTACAATGATGCTTTGTGCAATACTGATCAGCTGGACAGGTGGATTTAAATTGTTTTACAATATCCTATTTCAAACATTTCATTAAAATGTTATAGCTTATATTCTGGGGTTATTCTCCTTTTCTTCCCCCCCCACCCCTTCATCTTTAAAGTAGGATGCTCCATTCAATGTGTGATACATCCATTAATATTGGATGTGGTACTTACCTTAATATTGGATACCAATGGAAAACCTTATGAGAGAATCATTGATCTAAAAACAGATAACCATTCAGATTGCAAGACAGGTGTATGGCTCTCTTCCCCTTCCCTAATAAAATGCTTAAATTATGTGTCCTTACTTAAGTAAGTACAGTGACTCCCATTCAGTCAGATGACCCTATTGAAAAAGTCACAATTACGCAGGAGAAAAAGGTGACACATTCTTAGACCTAGGTCTAAAAATATCAAGGAATATTCCTGGATAGTTCATAATTGTTTTTCATATATTAACTATGTCAAAAGTCTGTCACTAGAATAAGCTATTCTACAGTAAATAGAATATAGTATAGGGTGCCTCTACACATGCATTTACTCCAGCCTAAATTTTCCACTGGTATATGATAATCTGGTGTAAACCTTTTGGAGAGGTGTCTACACATGCAGAGATTAGGAAGCAGATTTACCCACAATTTCCTGAAGCCCTGCAACGGGCCCCTGCCACCACTAGGGAGAGGTTCAGGCTCCCCCTGCATGCTAGCCCGGGGGTTGGAAGGGAGCACCCACAGCTGTCTCCTATCCCTGAGGTGCTGTCTGCTGCTGGGGCAGGAACAGGGTTCCCCTGCCCAGGCAGCAGGGATCTCCTGGCCCTGGCTCCCTGATCAGGGACACAGGGTGTGGAAAGAGCTTCAGGGGAAAGGCAGGTCCTAGACCCTTCCCTGACCTGCCAGTGGGGCATCTGGCAGCTATCTTACTCCACCCCTGCAGCTCTTTCCAAGCCCCATCCCTCAATCACCCAATTGGGGCATAGGGCTTGGACCTGCCCCTGACAGGGACAGTTCCACACAGCCCAGGGTTGTGTGGGAAAGTCTGCATGTGCAGCCCTGACCTGGCTGGGGACTGCCCAAAACAGAACAGTCACCAGCCACCTCGAGGTTGTATGTACTTTCCTGAGCAGCCTGGGGCTAGCTGGGAACTGTCCTGGTCAGGGTCAGGTTCCAGCCAGTTGCAGGCTAGGTGGAGAACTGTCTCTATGCAGGGAGCTCCCAGCCCCTGCTCTGCAACCACAGAGTGGGGGGTGGGGAGCTAGTTAATAGAGTGGGGGCTGGGAACCAGCTCTCAGCGTGTTCCGAGCCCCAGCTCCACAAGCATGATTGGAGACTAGGAGCTGGAAGCTCCTTGCTGCTGGGGCAGGGAGACATTGTCCCCACCCAGGCACACAGGATAGGGGCTGGGGAGCTTGTTCCCCACTCAACTCTGTGAGTGCAGAGCTGGGGGATGGAACAGGATGGGGGGGCTTCCTCCTCCCCCCCCCACAGCTCTACATTTGTGAAGCTGGACAGGGAATAAGCTCCTGAGCCCCCGACAGCACAGAGCTACCAGCACCAGCTCTGTGACCATGGGGCTGCTGCTAGGAGATCCCTGTCTCCCAGCCTGAGTTCTGCAGTCATGGGGCTCAGGCTAAGAGACCCTTATCTCTGGGAGACCATGACCGCAGAGATCAAGCTGGGACATAAGGGTCTCCCAGCCTGAGCCCCACAACTGTGGGGCTCGGGCTGGGAGATGAGGGTCTCCTAACCCCTTCCTCCCTGATTGCAATGGCAGAGCGGGGGATGTGAGATAAGGATCTCCTAGTTCCTGCTCCCTGACTGTGATTGGGGAGCAGGGAGCTTGGAGCTCCCTGCTTCTGGGGCAGAAGGACATAGTCCCCTCCCAAGCTCCTGGGATGGAGTCTACCCTGGCAGCAGACAGCTGCCGGGGCAGGGAACTACCTCCCACCTCCTAGTGGACAGCTGACCAGGAGCAGATTTTGCTCTAGGTCAGGCATCTACACAAGCACTAAATTGACTAATCCTGAGTCAATTTGCTACTAGCATTTGCAGGTAGCAGATTTTCTTGGGACTAGCAAAGTTTACTGAGAAGTAAGCATGTGCATGTGGAAATGTGAAGTTAAGTGTCTCGTGTAGATGCACCCATATTACAATAAATAAAATAGTTATGTCACAATTTGGTAGTTTGATAGAATAAAATAAAAAATCTGAGCTATTATTTATTCTTTCCTATAGTATATAATAAGAACACTTGTTTTAGTCTTTGTTGTATTTGAAAGTGGGAGTTGTTCACAAGCACCTAACTGTGAGAGTCAATATAACTTGTATTTCTAAATTCCATAAGTACTTTAGAAAATCTCTCCCTGAAAATATAACTTTTTATTGAGTATATACTCCTAAAAATGACCTAGTCCAGTGATCACTACAGCCGGGAAATATCTAACACCAAACCCTCAGAGCAGCTTTGTGAAGTGGAACTAACAGAAAGAAAATGCAGGTTATTTGGGGAAAAAAAGAAGAAGAGAAAATCACAGAGTGGTCTCTGAAGGCAAATTGGAAGCCCTAAAACATTATATTTTTAAAACTACACTGAATGTGGTATTAATTGTGTTCTGTATAGCACAGTCATTTTGGGATTGTCTGCTAATTCTTGCCTCCCTGTAATTTCTATGCATCTGACAAGAAGATTTGAGTGATTTTCCTGCCAAATTTAGAGTTCAACCATCCCTGTATGGATTGATTTACTCATCAGCAGTAGTAAAACA
>NW_017729031.1:77179532-77180240 GCF_001723915.1 Gavialis gangeticus
TACTTGGGGAAAAAAAGAAGGAGAAGAGGAAGTCACAGAGTGGTCTCTGAAGGCAAATTGGAAGCCCTAAAACATTATATTTTTAAAACTACACTGAATGTGGTATTAATTGTGTTCTGTATAGCACAGTCATTTTGGGATTGTCTGCTAATTCTTGCCTCCCTGTAATTTCTATGCATCTGACAAGAAGATTTGAGTGATTTTCCTGCCAAATTTAGAGTTCAACCATCCCTGTATGGATTGATTTACTCATCAGCAGTAGTAAAACAAGGAATGGATGAATGGGGTACCAGCCCTGGCTGGTGACTTAGAGGGGTTGCCAGAATAGAAGCTTCCTTGGAGAGTCTATGCCATGGCAACAGCAGCTGCCTGGTACTGCTACCGTAGCAACAACAACCAAGTACAAGGACACTGCATTGCTGCTGTAGCAGCAACAGCACCCACATCCAGGATGGGCAGACCATGCTGCAACAGTAGCAGTCAGGTCTTTTGAATTCTCAGGGCAGGTACGATTCCTGCCCTCATCCCCCTCTCCCATGCTTAGCAACCTGTGCCAGGCTGAACACCTCCTTTCTTCCCATCAGGTTTTGTCCAGGCCACAAACCTTGCTAGTTATGCCTCTAACCATCATAAAAATGCTCCTGAGGAGCAAACATTTCCCTTTGGAATGCATTGGAACATTTTCTAAGGATATTTACCCAGGCTTTC
>NW_017729031.1:77185240-77195971 GCF_001723915.1 Gavialis gangeticus
CAGGCCTTTTGAATTCTCAGGGCAGGTACGATTCCTGCCCTCATCCCCCTCTCCCATGCTTGGCAACCTGTGCCAGGCTGAACACCTCCTTTCTTCCCATCAGGTTTTGTCCAGGCCACAAACCTTGCTAGTTATGCCTCTAACCATCATAAAAATGCTCCTGAGGAGCAAACATTTCCCTTTGGAATGCATTGGAACATTTTCTAAGGATATTTACCCAGGCTTTCTGCAAGGGTTTTTATTCCCCTCTTTCATCTCCCAGTGATTTTTCTCTGACAGTGAAACAGTTTAAAAAAACTTCAGGGGTAGTATACATATAAAGGAAGCTATTCTCTCCCAATGAAAGCCACAATAAAAAGAAAGGGATAAGCAATAAATATAACCAGAAGTTTGGAGGGGGTTCAGTTTAAATCTCGGTCAACTGTGATTTATTGATAGCCAAATGTTATTATTATTATTATTCTTAAGCCAGTCAATCACGCATGAGAGAAAGCTTTGTGCAAGCATTAGGAACTACTCCCCTCACTACTTCTACTGGGTGTGTCTACACATGCAATTAATGCATATAAATAAACTCCAGAGCTTATTTCTCTGGAGTTCTTTTGCTTCTGGGCATGGTTTGAATATGCACCCTGGATCAAAAAACTCCAGAGCAATTAGCTCCACAGTTTATACAGCAGGTCAGTCTGTCAGCCCAGGGCTGCTCCAACTGGGCTCCACGTACTGCAGAGGGGCTAGCTGTGACATGAAGGTGCTTCAGCATGGGGGATGCCTGCCAGTTAGCAGCCTCATGCCCCAGCCAGCCCCTCCACAGCATGGGGAGCCTTGTCGGAGCAGCCCTAGGCTGGCTGCTCCAATGAGGCCCCATATGCTGTTGAATGGCTGGCTGTGCATGAGCAACCGCAGCACTGATGCACCCTGATGCCTCAGCCACCTCCCTGCTGCACATGAGGGTGGCTGAATGAGGCAAGATCAGCAGCCCTGGGCTAACAGGCTGACTGCCAGCTAGCCCTTCATTGAAGCACCCTCATGCCTCTGTCAGCCCCTCTGCAGCATGTGCAGCTCCGCAGCCCTGGGGCTCCATGTGCTGTGGAGCAGCTGGCTGGGCACAAGGGAGCTCCAGTGTGGGAGCTGCCTGCCAGCCAGTCCCACAGTGAAGCACCCTCATGCTCCAGTCAGTCCCATCCCCAGCTACATCTGCATTTAAATGCAATATCAAATTTACGGCAATATCAAATAATACTTGTGTCTGATGGGACTATCCAACGGTGCAGTAAATTAATCTACACCAGCCTATATGCCATACACATGTAGATGGTGACAGTTTACTGCACAGTAAATTAATCTACTACATAGTAGAGCACACATGTAGATGAATCTACAGTGCCCTAAAATGGGGCAAAACTTTACTTCCCTGGCAAAAGCTGGTGTAAACAACTGAAGAAAGGAAGCTATTTTCAGTGCATTAAAAAAGTTCCATTGATCCATTCCTTTGGTGCTATGTATCATTGAGCTCCATGTACTCAACCCCCTCTATCAATCAAGTGTAGTCTGTTAACTATATAGCAACACATCACTTATAACAAATATGCTTGGGAGCTCTGGTAGGCAGATTGGTTTCCTGTGTACCTCCAAGGCAATTTATAACTCCCCACTTTGTCTCACCACAAACTGTTCTTAAATATCAAAGTTTGGCTTTAGTGATAATCTGAGAGTACTGCACAGTAAATTAGTAAAATGCATAGTATCTGTAGAATGGCTATATATATATAACCATTTTACAGATACTAAGCAAATCTAAAGGTGACAGTTCCGTCTAGGCCTCACAATTTAAAGACTGAATATATATTCAGTCTTTTAATGTTGTCATATATATACTTTTCATTAATTTTGTCATATATATATATATATATATATATGACAAAATTAATGAAAAGTTTTCATATCTTATAGGGCTTTAAAAAACTGCTTTAGATAAAGTTGATTTCTGCTTGTCAAAGCATAATACTTGGAGAATACTGCTGTCTTAATCCCATAGGGATAGTTGCATTAAATATACAATAAATAATAAAGATAGATTAGATAAATGAGCATGTGTATGTCAATTTCGGAAAATATATTATTTGGGCAAAATTAGGGTCAGCTTAATGAATTTAGTTTTTTATGTGCCAGTCACACAAACATTCATAATGCATACAATACTAAAAGGCATATAATTCCAACAATATTTTGAGAAAAATATTATTAATATTAATAATTTTCATTAGACATTTTATATTATCATCTTGCTGGAAAATATACCCATAGTTGTCACATTTGTATTAATTTCCTTCCATGAATAGATTCTGAAATGAAAATCATATTATTTTCTAAGAAAGAAAACGCATTATGTGAGTCATCTATGTATTAAAGAATTTTGCCTTTATTAAGTCATTTAAAATTAGATAAACTATTTGAATCGGTTGATCAGAAATGCCTCAACTAAAATATTGTAATGCAGTAGTTGGGTCATTAATTTACCATAGTTGCTTTATGGTGGATAAGAGCTGTTTATCAGCATTACTGATGCATGCACAGTCAATTTAATAGTTATGTTTATGGTATATCATTATGATTGATCTATTTTTATTTTAATTCTTCATCATTTTTTGGACTTGCAAGACTGAATGGAAACCTGAGCTGAAATAAGGGAGTATGATTTTACTGTAAATAAAATATATTAGAATATTTTTATGAGCATTTGTGATCTCTGAAAAATAATTAAAATGTTCTTCAGGAAGAAATGAGTTTTAATTGTTTAATGATCTTTGTGAAAAGACTTGAAAAAATAGGATCAGATAATGGGCTGGGTCTACTAAAGGATATAGGTGACTACAAGATAATACTGCAATACTTATCTTTTAGGCACTTTTACACATGGTCTAGGGTCGGGGGGTGGGGGAGGTGAAGGGGGCAGTGATTTATTTAGAGCAGCTCCAAGAGCCACTCTAATTAAAGTGCCATCCCATTTCATGTTTCAGTGCCTGTATCATTCAACAAGCTTTAGTTCAAACACCCCCCACCCCAAACCGTCATTTTTAAGTGCAGAGACAGTGATATGCAAGACACTGTGCTGGAGCACAATAATTGCCACACTCCAGCAGACTTGATTAATTGAGTCTGCTTCAATGCACTGAAATTCCAGTATGTTGGAGCAGCCTCCAAGCCCATATATAGGTGCCTTTGGTCCCCAAGTTTAAGCACCTCAGCTCCCTGTACAGTGCATGGAAAGAGTTTGGTGCCTTGAGAAGGTGATCCAAAAAATCTGCATGCTGAGTGGGGAACTATTTAGAGTTTATCAGTAGGATGTGTGAAGACAAAGAGGTGTCTGAATTCCCACCCCAAATTTTCTCCTGGGGTTGGGCACCTACTCCTATTCTTTCAAAGATCTCAAAACTCAGTATTTTTTGAAAACTTAACAATGATAGTAGCGTCACTGCTATTCACTTCTTATAGATTACCCTATTGGTTAGAGTACTTGCCCAAGAAATAAAAAACCTAAGTTTGAACCCACCTCTCCCACCTCCTATAGAGCATCCCTAACCTCTCTCCAGCTTTCCTGGTACCACTGGGCTACAGTCTAGCAGGGAATGCAAGATTAATGGGGCCAGAAAAAGAAAGCAGAGGAGCGAGCCTGAATGTACTTCAAACTGTTAGGATACAGAGATGTGAGAAGGCAATCTAGCTCCCAAAATAATTTCTCAATGTTTTCATCCAATGATTGTTAAATGCCAAATGCCTAAATGGTAATGGGAGCAGGGACTAGAAATCAGGACTCCTTCAATATGAAGGAGGGACCTAAAAACCACTTCCTGGACATGTGCTTGAAACACTAGAACATTAGGGAAAAGTGAACAGCAGCAACACTATTTTATTTTAAAAGGAAACATGACTCTCTCTATTTTGTGAAAGGCTTAGCCCACTAGGTTCTAGCACACCATGGCCATGTCTACATGTATGCTTTATTGTGCAGTAACCTATTGTACTGTGCATTAAAGCATCACATAAAAAGTGTGATTATGCCAATGCGTAGTAAAATAGGCTACTGTGCATTAAGCATCACTTTAAAACCATGCACATTCATTACTGTGCATTTAGGCAGCCTAACATGCATTTCTTTAGTAGCTCACATTGGAGGGTGCCTACACATAAGTGCTGAGGCTGCTCCAATGCACTGGAACGCCAGACTTGATTAATCAAGTCTCCAATGCTCCAATACACTGGAATGAGCAGACTTGATTAATCAAGCAATTGTTGCACTCCACCAACCTCCTGCATCTTGTATATCAATGTCCCTGCACTTAAAAATGGTAGTAGGGCCTTGTTAAACCAGCTTTAGTTTAAGTGCCCCCATCACCATTTTTAACTGTGAGGACGCTGATACAGGAGATGCAGCAGCAATTTAATTAGAGTGGCTCTTGAGCCATTCTGATTAAAGCACTGCCCAATTTGGCTTAAGCAGGAGCTAGACAGAGTTAGACAGCCAACCTGCAAATTCAACCATGCAGCAAGGGTTTTTTGGATTGTAAATTTGGATTACACACACCTGCAGTCTACCTAAGCTATTTTTAAAGCATGGGTATTGAATGTACAGGCCACAGGGTGGACCTTACCTGTGAAACCACAATATTTAGCCCATTGGATTATCCATAGGGTACTAGAAGTTTGGGGCATGTGGTGGCAGTGGCAGTAAAGGCAACAGAGCATGCGGTGATGACAGTGGAAGCAGCAGAGCATGCAGTGGCAGCACCAGCAGAGCATATGGTGCCAGCGGTGGCAGCAGCAGAGGGTGCAGTGGTGGCTTCAGTCCCTGCCATGTCCCCCCTTGCTGGATCTGGAGTTACAGCTGCCACTGTAGCACAAGGCATGCAGTGGCAGCAGTTCCAGCTCCAGCACAAGGCCTGTGGCAGGGGCTGGGGCCACTGCTGTGTGCTCTGCTGCTACCACCAATGCCACCACAAGCTCTGCTGGCATCACTGCCACATGTTCCGCTGCTTCTACTGCCACTGCATGGTCCACTGCTACCGGCACTGCTTCTTTGTGTTCCATGCTGGATCCCACCCCCAAGGAGCCCTGCAGTCTGTATCCAGCCTGGGGCAGAAGGTGAATCTGACACCCTGATTTAAAGCACCTATATCCTTTCTTGTCTATGGCCCAATGATCTTCCAGATCAAATCAGACCACCCAAAGAAAGATTTGTCGGGAGGTCATGAAGGGGTAGAAAAATATTCTACAAAGAAAGCTAATAACACTCTCCAGTGGTGGAAAGACAAAGGTCATAGAGGCTACACAACCTCCATCATGTGAATACTGTGGAGACTGTGGAGACTATACTGTGGAAACTACTGATAAAAAGGGACTGTGAAGAGTCAGGAGGCATTCAGTTGGGACAGCTGCCCCACTGTTGCCCAACTACTTTCCCTTTGACTCCTTTAGCTCATAGCTCTGCTAGGATTAATGTTGCCATTGACTGAGTGTTTATCTGCATCACCCATTACAAAATTTCTGAGACATGCCATACTCATCAAATATCAAACTCACACATTGCTCAACCTCCACAGTGGTCCAGCACAAGTGACTTCATGTAGGAAAGCTCACAGCTATTTTGAAGTTAGTACAAGCCCCTTCCTTGTAGGAAAAGGGAAATCCAAGCAGGGAAAGGCCTTTCCTCACTGGCCATGAAACATAATGAGAGTAACAGCCACTAATTTATGAGTTGCACATGTTTGGTGAGTATATATTATTTTCCTTCTTTGCATATATGGAAACTAAGGAACTGATCAAATTGCCACAATATCCCAAGCCTTTGTCCTGTGCATTAAACACAAGATTGTTTGACTCTTAGTGGAAGTAAATGATAGCAGGCATCATTCCTTTCTAACTGTAGATTCTTAAAAAGTCAGCCACGTATACATCACCCACCTCTTTGATCGGAAGTGTTAGTCAGAGATACTTTACTACTGCAGGAGAGCTTTTGCAATTATGGTTGCTGCTGACATCAATTATTCAAGGCAAACTTTACTCTCAGTTACACCAGTGAAAATCCAGAATAACCCTCATTGTTTTAAATGAAGCTATACTAGATTTATGCTTCACTGAGTGTAGACTTGGGCCCTAATGTTTAATGTAAGAATCCTGTTGTTTACTATTATAATATGTACCATTTCTTGCTCAGAAGTCCCTCTTAAGACTTCAAAATTTAATGAGACTCTCCAGAATGTGAAGGCAAAAGAAGAGATTTTGGATAATTTTTATTAAAGACCTCTCACAATTCTCATTACAGAAAGAAGTAGTATAGTCTTTCACAGTCTTTTAAATGCAATCAGATATATTCATGATTCTAACTAGACAGATAAGAATTGATCTGGGACTCTGGACTGCTTTGCTTGTGAATCATTAAGCTGCAAATTCCAGTAATATTAGTACATCTGTCCTCCCATAGGGAGCAGTAAATATTAGAAATCATTGGCATTATGTATCTGGCAATTCCCTTGCTACTATCATTGCTACTTAGATGACTGCAAATAGTCATTACAAAACACATACCTAATCAATAAAAGGCCTTTATTATTTCCCTCGCTAACCTTCAATACATCAGACACGCGTTATTTGATGTTGTAACTCAAAACTTGCCAGGAAGGCTGTACAAGGAGCTACCAAAACTTTGACTCAAATGAGTATTCTCAAGTGAAGGTGGGTTTTCTGAACCCTTCTCTTAGAGCAAGTTATAGTTTGGTAATGTTCCTAGGTGTAGGCTAGACACAGTCTGGTAAATTCAGACGTACAAGAAATACTTTTTTATGCTCTAGCTTCCATCCAAATCTTTCTTCATAATTTGTTTTGCATTCATCCCTGGGTGTCATATCATAAACGTAGCTCCGTGTATGGAGTGTCACAGCCCTACTGCACCACCTCCACTTTTGCCACTAGGAAGAAGCTGTGTTAAGAGCATTGTATGGGATAGGGGGTGATAATCCTAGCAGAGATTTCCGATTTGCAGCTAAGAGACTCTCTTTCATTGGAGTAATTGGGTTCATCTGAATCTGATTGAGCTCAGAACCTTATAAAAAGGAAGGGTGATAGAAGGGTTTCTTCTCATTGTGAAGACTGATAGGATTTTACTACGGATTGCTGCAAGCTGATAGGTTGTTTTTGTTGGTTAAGATCAGGTCAGGGGGCCTAGCAACAGAAAAGCAGCATAGTTTATGGGCTGTTTTTGCTTTAAGATTACAAACTTTTACACTACATGTAGGGAATATGGCTAGGGATTGTGATGCTTTGTATTATTCTGAACAAACACAAAGTGTGCAGACACAATGAATGCCCCAGAGAGAACATTTTTTGCTTTGCCTGGGTTCCCTGTGAACTTTCCCCATAGCCACCCAGACTGTGTCTTCACTATCCACATCCCTTTTGCTAACAGTTGTAGCCAGTTACTGGAACTGAAAGTGCCCGCTAAGTAAAGCAGTATGTATAGATCATACAAAGATTGTTGGAAGCATAGATTCAATATATTCAAATCTTGTGTTGGGGAAAAGGGTAAAGCCTTTTAAAAAACCTGCTTTTTCACAATGGATTGTTTAACTTTGCAATAACTGTTTGTTAATTTATTGTTTTCAGCGCTGTCAAACAACTTTTGCCTTTTTTTGGACATGTATCTGGCAGTATGATGAAATGCAAAAGGGAAGGCTCAGAATAGTGAAATTCAAAGACACTTAATAGACGTATTTTTCTTGCTTTTTAATTCTTTGCTCTTAATATCTCTATAATCCTAAGAGATAATTTATGCATAAATCTGAAGCACTGCACATCTGGAATCTCCTAGTCCTTCACCCACAAGCATAGTGTACAAAAACACTACATTCTCTCCAATGCTGCCTGATTGCCAGCACCTTGAAGTCTGATCAGAAGTGGCCACTCTAGAACTGAAGGATAGTTAAATCTCTATTCAAATTCCATCCTGAGGAAGTTTGTAGTGGGATATTTTTAAACTTTTAGAAAACAACATTTTAACCCTCAAGATGTAATGTATTTCCTTTCCTGTGGCTAAAAATATCCCCCTCACTCTATCTCGTGTTGCATATCTTAAATGAAATAACAAAATGGTTAATTAATGGAGCAGGGATCATATCTTCTTCTGCACACAAAGCAGCAGGCAAATTCTAAAATAATAAGTAGTGAGCAGAAATAAACAAAATATAACAAGTCAAATTATAAACGTGCCCAAATACAGCTTCAGTCAAAAGCTTCCATAAACTAATGACCTGAGTACTGAAGGCTAGCTAGCACTTTCCAAATTTGATAAAACAGGGTTTGAAAAAAATTCCAGAGATGGGATCCCACATTTGAGAACAGCCTTCAGCAACAGATCTCAGACATTCACATCTAATAATCTCAATTACCTCAAATGCCAGAAAATCATATTCAGAGATAGGCACATTCTTGCCAGCTGTATTAGTTTACACCATAGTTTGATGTTCTGTGCCAGTGGTTTTTAACCTTTCTGGACTGAAGAAAGGCTCTCTGGTCTCAAGGCACCCCTCCAAAACTTTTGTGAATTGAGTGGCACCCAGGTTAAAAAATTAATGTATATATATGACAGTGCTTACCTCCTTGCAGGGGAGCCAGGCAGTGGGGGTACAGGATCAACCAGGCTGGGACAAACTGGAGCCTGTCATTATCTGCCATAGCACCCTGGTTGAGAATCATTCTTTGCAGTATATTTTTGAGACTTTCTATACAAGTCCTGTCATTAGCATCTGATGAAATTATGAAAGCTTATGCACCTGTGATTTAGTCTAGAAGCTGCAACACTACCCTGCCTTCTGCCTGACTTCAGACTAACATAGCTAACCTCTCCTGTGCAGAACCAGTCTCATCATTTCTACATTTTTCAGCAACTTCTTTGAGCTAAAATGAATTAATTTCCCTCATGGACCCCTCCCTCCCTATATATGCAGGACTATCCTCATGACTTTTGTGAGAATTGACCAGATACCCATTTGCCATTGAACCAAAATTTAACAGATTTCTTTTGTGTAATGACTGTATCTGTAAATGAAAAACATCTGATGTAGTTTCTCATGATCAAAGTCCCGTGGTGCGTGGATAAGTACAAGCCCAGCAGTTTGCACTTAGCTCTGTGCACATTTGTCAATGTACAAAAAAGTGTTGTAAATGACATTTGTACAAATAAGTAGGGATTCTGGGATTCTTCTGGGTTCAAGTCCTATCTACTAGCAAATGCACAACTCTATATACACCTGAAAACTCTATATAGCATTTTCAATCCTGGAAGCAAGGACTGGAAGGGATCCCTGAGTCATGGAATACTGTTCTCTATGATTACAGCAACGAAACTGTATAATCAGTTTTATAGAAGTATCACACTCCATCTTAAAACTAATGAGGTGTTGTATTTCACTCCTGTTGAAAGGCAGCTCTAGAACCTAAGTACTCCAGTTAAAACCCTTTCCATTGATAGTCCAGAGTTAATCATAACTTGTTTATATCCATTTTTCTTGTGTCAGCATTATCTTTTATCTCAAATGGTCCTTCTCCCTTCCTGCTGCTATTAGAGAAAGCAAATGTATCTCCTCTGAGCCTTCATTCTTCTGGGTTAAACAATCCAAGCTCTCAATTTTTTCTTGTGTGATATGTTCTATATTCCACTGTATCCCTTCTCTGTATTTATTCCAGATAGATTTCATCTTCTTAAACATTTCTGAGCAGGACTGTTGACCCAGCTGTGGACCCAGAGACAACACTGGAATGACTGAAAGCCTTCAGTTCTTTCCTTTGTCCAGTAAACTACATTGACTTCACTGCACATTTCAGCATCACAGCCACAGTATCTTAACTATGTTCCTAATATGTAAGGAACTGTAGGCAGACTGTAGAGGCAACATGCATAGTGAATACTGAATGCATAGTGTACTGTGATTCAGGAGACCTCAGTTCCATTTCTGGATTGGCCAACATCCTATTTGAGCCTATTTTACCAGTGTCTGCCTCAGTTTCACCATCAAAAATGAGGCTAATGAAAATGACTTCCTTTTGTAAAATGGTTTTGTATCCACTGATCTACTTTGTAAGATCCAGGTGCTTTCATGTTCTTTTCAGGTCACAAAGACAATCCAGAGCTCCTCCAAAACATCTAACCCCCTCATAAGTGAAAATGAGCAAAACTTAACCAGAGCTGACTTAGCATTTTTATCTTGCACAGGATTTAATCTCGCAAGAGTGGCTGTGCCTTTCTTCAAAGATAACTGCATCAGCCATATATGTATTCAAAATCTTTCCACAGTGAGATATTTTCATCCCTTTCAAGTGATGCCTGTGCAGGTTAACCAGGCCATTTGCATGCATTTTCATTGCCTGAGACTCCATGGATGGCATCCAGCAACAAACAAAAAGCTCTGCTAACTCTACAAGAATTTAAAATATTTTCTCCTCCTCAGTATGCCAGTCTCAAAACGGAGACCCTACCACTGGGTTCTTCTTTGGCTTCCATCTGAGGAGCTAATATGTTAAATGGCTTGTTGAGAATAGTTAGAACTTGCTGGGCAGGTCTACATGAGACAATGCACAGAAGATTAATTCTACTGTGCATTAGTGTGACGGGCAACATGCTAATGCACTGTAGATTTGTTTTAATGCACAGTAACACCAGTTATGGCACATTAAGTTAGT
>NW_017729031.1:77200971-77216444 GCF_001723915.1 Gavialis gangeticus
CTGTACATTAGTGTGACGGGCAACATGCTAATGCACTGTAGATTTGTTTTAATGCACAGTAACACCAGTTATGGCACATTAAGTTAGTATCTGTCATTACAGGTATTAAACTTAATGTGCTATAGTTACAGCACATTGATGAACATGTAGACACGTCCATTGTCTCCATTACTGCAGACTGTTCTACTGTAAGCCAGTGTTTCTCTTCAGTACCATCCTGGGAGACTTATGAAATGAAACTAAGCCCATTCTCTAAATCAAGTAACCTAGTAGAATAAAGTGCTGGCCCCACTGTTGTCAGTGGAATCTTGCCAAAGCCCACTGAAATCAACTCATTGACATCTCTTGTGCACACCAAATTAAGGTTGACAGCTGTTATTTATAAAGTCTATTTTCCTCATCCCTCCACACCTGCGCTCCACATGCCCAAAACCCTTCTTTTTTTAACCAGTCCTGGAACATACAAACTCACAGTGGAACTACAGTTAACAACTCACATTGTCCAGTCTGCGTGACCTGTGTTTGTACTGCCTGATGGATTCAGACTGACAATTTAAAACTGGACAGAAGCACCAATTTAGAGACTTAGTAAAAAAAATTATTCTTTATTCTTCTTGTTGTTGTTCAATTGGCCGAGTTTTGGGGGACTGTGTTAAAGACTAAACTATTCTGATAGTGAAACTGATTTTTGTTGGTAAAGGGAGACTGGAGGTAAATTGAAATGAGCCTCAGTGAATCCTTCTTCAAGTCATTCACCTTGCAGAGCTCTGGGCTCAGAGAGCTCAAACACTACTTTACATAGCAAGCTCAAAAATGCTAATTTAAATAACAAGCTCAAACTCCACTTGGGATGCAGACTGAGGCAATTGTGGATTGTGCAGCCTGAACTCTCAGACAACATAATTTGAAGAAAAAGAAAAGAAGCGATTCCTGTTTAAAGTAGTAATGCAAGGTCCAAGTCCCAAAAGCATTTGAAGATTTAAAGGACTACTGCTATACCAAATCATTCTTAACTGCAAATATTAAACTGTAAAAGGCAGGGAGTACTTTTTTTTTCAAATAATGAGTTGTATGTCTTATAAGAACCAATAAATCCATGCATATTTTCATCACTTGAAAAGAAATGATGGATACTTACAGACATGAAGAAAAAAAACAGTGCTTGACTTTAAGCTCAGCGTGTCCCCACTACAAGCCTTGAGGAGGGAGGCTGGTGAGGTGTTGCCTTCTCCAAAAGCACCAGTTATCAGCTGCAACCAAGGCTGGGGGTTGTGATGGGGACATGCCAACAACTTTCCTGCTGGGACTCAAACGCGGAGGTTCCTGGCTAGCATGTCTTACCCCTCAGATTAGAGTCAGATTGACAGCAATATTTGGGGTCAGGAAGAAATTTTACCCCAGGTCAGAATGATGTAGATTATGCACGGTTTTGTCTTCCTTTGTAATGGGGGTGAGGCCCTTTTGCCTAGATCTCTCAAGCATATTTTAACAACCCTCACAGCAGCAGGACATTGGCTACCATTGTCCCCTACTTTGCCTGTGGCAATTTAAGGTATCATGTCTTGTGGTTGTGCCATGGTTGACTGTGTAGTTTTAATAATATGTTAGTCAATGGATTTTTATAGGATGGTTCGGATAGGGATGATCCTGCCTCTGAAGGGGAGTTGGACTAGATGACCTCCTGAGATCCCTTCCAGCCCTATTTTCTCTGATTCACATAGTGGGAGGCACATGTGGCCAAGACTGGATACTTCCTGGGTTCAGGCCTCAGCAAAATGCCCTCTCATACCTCCCATCCTACCAATCAGCTGATTGACAGGATGCCTGAGAGGGGTGTTCTTGTGCAGTGGGAACTCTCCCAGAGCCGTGGGGGAATTTCTGCAGTGGGAGAAGTCAGTCGATGGGAGGCACATATGCCCAGAGCTGGACTCCTCCCAGATCCCCAGAAAGGTTCCAGACCCAGGATAATTGCCCCCATCCCCTGCTCCCAGATCACAACTCCCAGGCTTTAAATGCCACCCCCCCCACCAAACACACATACACACCACAGTCTTTAAATGCCATGTGTGTTGCCCAGTTGGGCAGCACACATGGCAATTGAAAAGCTGGGGAGTCAGGACCCAGTGTCAGAGAGTCTGTCTGCAGCCCTGTTTCCCTGGGCCTCTGGCTTTTCATCACCCTGCATGCAGCCTATCTGGGCTGGTCATAAAGCAATTTAAAATGCAGAGCTACTACTGGCAAGGGAGAGAACAGGTTGTCAAGTAATGGGGTTCCCTAAGTATGGAGGTAGCAAGCATTTTTAAGACAAGAATTTTGTGGTTTTTCAGGAATTTTAACCAAAAAGAAAAGTAAAATACAATGCATCTACTTAGTTTCCTCAACTTTATCAGGAACGAACACAGCTGTCCCTGAACAACTCTTTCTTGACTCAAAACAGTTTCTGTCCTTATTCCTAGCCCAGTGGTGCTCAAATTTTTTCCCCCTGTGGGCCGGGTGGGCAGTATGTGGTCCATCTGTGGGCCGGATTCAGCTGGTGGTCCCAATCCAGCACCCAGGATGGGTGTTGTGGGCACCATCCAGCCATGCAGAGAGGTGCGGGGGTACAGCCCAGCCCCACAGTTGAAGTTAAGGGGAGTAGCCTGGCCCCTGGTGGGGAGGGGGCATGGGCTGTGATGAAAGGGGGATTATCCTGGACCTGTGGGGCAAGCTGGGTGTGGGCCAGCCCCATGGGTAGGACATATAAAACATACTTCTGCAGGGTGATTAAAGCCAAATTTCAGTCTTTCATAGATGCAGGATATTAAGAAAGCCACTTAGATTCTTTTCTTAGTAAACCCCTAAACTGTCTCAGTTAACTTTCCCCTCAGTTAAGTTTTAAGCCTAAGTATTATTATTATTGATTTTTTTTCTTTCTCTCCTCCTTTCTCACATTAGTGCTAATGTTATTGATCTTTCTGCCTCTAAGTGTAATTCTGTTACTTTGTCTTCCTTTCCTTGCTATTCCTTATTTCACACAGGGGGTCTCCGCCATTCCTTTGACTGATTCAGTTTAATTTTAGTGATAAAGTAATATTTCTACTTCTGTTAATATTCTTTTTTGTCTCGGGCAGATACATTACAAAGAATAAAACCAAGCAAGTTAGGGCAGACAGGCCTTGGGGCACCCTGCAGAAGTATTTCCATGGTAATGTTCATTAACACAAAGATCTCATGCAGACCTTATGTGTCTCTTTCTTAATCAAAGGTGATGGCTTGGTTTGGTTTCTTAATATCTTTTTTTCTTTTTTCTTTTTTTTGCCATAATGCCTACAAAAACTTGACAAAGGTTAGAATGCCAGTATGCTGATACCACCACTTAATATTGTCTAATTTTTTCCTTGTCTATATTTATTTGTTGTCTCTTCTCTTATACTTACATTGTAAGCTTTTTGAGGCAGGGACTATCTTTTTGTCTATGTTTGAACAAAGCATAGAACACCTGGTTCCTGGTTCGTATCTAAGAGTAAACCTACTTCACTGTACACAATGTCTCATCTACTTGCTCCCGCTCTTACACTCCAAGCTCAGAAACTGCTGGTAAGGCAACTTCAGGGCAAGTTTAAACAGCCTCTTTGCCTCTCTTGAGTCCTTGGTTCCTGTCAAGCTTAAATGAACGGCCACTGGGGATGACCACTGAGTGGACTCACTGGTGAATTTCCAGATTTGAAGGGTGTAAAGTTGAGTGGGTTACTTGGTAACATCCTGGCCAGGAAAGCTCCATAACATGTTAATTGAATGGCCTATGGCCCGTAAGTAATTCTGCAACACAAATTATAACACATAAGAAGACTGGGTAAGAAAACCTTAGAACTCATCATTTAGCTTCTCTCTTTTTGACCATAGAGCAAGAATTGTAGAGACCCAATTTTGGATTGTTTCACAAATTTCAAGTAAATGGGCCTTGTACTAGGAATATGTACAGAATGCCACCTTTTCACAACTTATTAACTCACAGCCTGTACAGCAGCCCCTGGTCTGAAGTGCTGGATTCTGCCCCTGTTGGATGAGGTTGCTAACCAGTGGATTTACCCCAGATTGCAGAAGTTTATCTACTGATATGTGCCCTGGACAGCAATGGCAGCAGAGGCAATGGCAGAGCCTGGGCAAACTGCAGCAGTAGCTGCCTTCTTGAGCCCCGCTAAGTAAGTGCCCAGGGTTTGTACCCCAGTCTCCTCTCCTACCCCTTTCTGTATTGGTTCTAGATTGGATGGTCATAATAAAAATGTAAAGATCTGGCTGTTCTACACAGCATTGTAAAAATACATTTGAAGGCAAGTGAAAGCTCACCTGAATACATATTATTCAACTCCTGGTGGCTAATGGAAGTGGGGTGCAGGCTAATAATAGCAAAAAGTCATAACTGCCAAATGTTGGGTTGGCCATGCAGAATAGTTTTAGAGACCTTCTGTGACAGAACCCATCCTCACAATTGGCATTAAAAGGCTGCTTGACAACCTCAGCAAAATAGCCAAGGATTTAATAGTGTGAAAAATGATATATGCTGTCCCTGCTTTACATGATTCTGCCAGTTCAGGCCTTGGGCATACTGATATATACATGGGAGGCATAATACCCTGCCACTGACCATAAAATACTTGTACTGTGCTTATGGTGACATAAAGGATTTTGTCACCCTGTCACCTTGATAGTGTTCATAAGCACTAAATATAATGCAATAACAAAGCAAATCTCAAGATTTCAGAGAACATTATTTTAAAGGTGATTTGCCTTTTCATCCATTTCAAATTCACTGAAAGTGTAAATTCACTCTCTGGAATTAGAAACACATCTTGTCTCTTTATTTTAACAACATGCCTGAAGAGAAGTGATTTTCTGGTATGTTGTTTTCTGTTCCTCGTTTCATTTTAAGTAGGACTGCAGCATCTGCAACCTCTCACTTCTCATAAACACTGTTTGGAAAAAAAAATAAAGTTGAAATTTCCAGCACAATGATTATTATCCCTGTTTTTTCCAGTAAATGACTGTTAGCCTCTGGCTTAAAGTTGTCAGCTAGGTGAAGGACCATTGGAGTTAAGGAAAGTTTATGTGGGCAGCTTTGGGGAATTAGCTGCCAGACTCAAATGAAAATTAGATTATATCCCCCCCCCAAAAAATACACAGGCATATTGATATTGCACATTACAAATAGATCACTTATTAGTTAAAGACTGCTGGTTTGTCATTGCAACTTCTGACAAAGCTGATCTGCTGGCAAATGTTCATACATTTGAATTTGTCTGGTCACTCATTTCCTTGTAAGAATGTCAGCACCAACTCCTCTGTCCCACGCTGTTCCCTGGCCTACCATCAGCACAGTAAGACTTGGAAGGAGGGATCAGCACCAGATATTTTGTGTCCTGCAAGGGACCCAAAGCCTAAGAATTCAGTTCTCCGTAGTGCCTATAATGGGCCCAAGGAAGGGATTAGAGGCAACGGTTCACCACTATGCATGGGAACATAAAGGGAGAGAGGAATTCTACAGGATTCTAGGCCCCTGTAGTGTGACCAAGAAGAGAATTAGTGACAGCTCTCAAATTCTCTGCATGGGCACACAGCAGGAGAGTGGCAACAGTTCTTAAACCCTCCGCAGGATATTAGAGATAGGTATTAAAAATACTAGGAAATCACTTAGGAGTACTTAAATATTACTTGGTCATTAGCATAGTAATTACAGCAGTGCTGCTCCTGCCTGATACTATAATTTAAGAGGTTTTAGCATTTCCATTATAATCAGCTGCAGCTATTTCCCGGTGTTCATTGCCCATAAAATGTAAACCAGAAAAAAGATAAGGATTTTCCATTATGACAATTAACATCAGCTGTAGTGTGCTTCTGCAGCCCTTGAGCCACAAATTTCTCTGGTGGGTACTTCATCAGGCAACAGGGTGCCATGAAAGGCAGGTTTGTTCCTGAAAGCTTTTAATTGAGGCTTTTAAATAAGGTTTTTAATGAGATTTTTTATAGGGAAGCTGGGCAGTTCCTCAACTGTTAATGACATAAATCTTCCTCAGCAAGACTGGGAGGGTTTGGGGTTTCACCATTCAAAGAAGTGCTTGACTTTGAGTTGCTGACAGGAATACCCACAATTCCAGCTGAAGAAATAAGAAGCAAAGATCTCTGAATATCAGATCCATGTGTGTCTATCTATTGTAAGAGGTATGTAATAAGAGGCAATTAATATATTAATATAGTAGCTAAAAATATCAGGATGCTAAAAGCAAAATATTAGAGAAGTCAAGTAGGGTCATCTCCCGTTATGTAATATGGGTCCTAGCATTTTTTGCTGTCTCTTCCAAGGGGCCTGAACGTCTCATCCCCACTCCAACTCCCCCTCAGGCAACTGGAAGAGATGTCTCCTTTTCTGCTCTGCTGAACCTCAGTAGCTAAAACGCTGAGATCCTTCTGGATCTGTTTCTGGGCCCCTGTCCCTGAGTGACCCGTGCATCTTCTAAAGATACAGAAACATTCCAGTTTATTAAGTGTAGTTTATAGCTTACCCCAACAGGAAAGCTATAAAAATGTAGCTGAACCAGGTTTGCATGTGTTTGGGAGGATTAGACAGGTGGAATGAGAGACAAGGTCAGGTAACTTGAAGACAGGATTTCCTGTTGCGATACAATTTGGGTGGGGGGGAGAAAGGAGAGAGAGAGAGCCTTTTCTTTCATTGTTGCCAGTCACTAACGTTTGACTAAAACAATTTCATAATTTGAAAGACTGGCAAGCTTACATAACTCATAGCCACTCTCTTTTAACTGTGGACCTAGTTTATTCAAGTCAATGGAAAGATTCTAACCAAATTTAATTTGCTTTGGATCAGGACACATGGCAGCAAACAGCAGACTTCAGTACAGGCACCAACTTAGAGGGCACACCCACAGGAGTCTTTCCTATGGCAGGCGCAGCCTGGCATAGTGAGCTGAGCAGGTTCAACCCCATGCCCCATAGTGTAGCTGTTGGGGTGGCAGGGGAAGCAAGGCAAGCAGAATGCACTGCTCCCCCAGGTTTTGCCAGGGGAGATGCAGTTGTGTACCCAGAAGTATACCTGTGGGGAGGGAGAGGGAGTGAATGGGGCATGAGGAGCAACCCCAAGAAGTGTGTACTGGCCAGGCTGCTGCACCAGTGTGCATCAAGCCTATCCCTCACCTAGAGCTGCCAAGCTCATGCTGTTACAGCAGGATCTGAAACCATAGGCGACACATAGGTCGGGGTCAGGAGGAGCACATTGCCCCCCCCACCCGAGATTGGCTGCCACTGCCAACGGCTTCTGCAGGCAGTCACCGATCGCTGCTGCTGCCTCTGACCTTTGCAGGTGGTTGCCGCTCGCCGATGCCACTGCTAGCTTCTGTGGATGGCTACCAATCACCACTCACAACCCCCGCCACCACTGCCACCGGCTTCTGTGGGCAGTCACCACTCACCACCCCACTGGCAACACTGCTGATGCTGTCACCCACAGTTTGTGCCCCCACCCCATCTCAGGAAGCACCAGTCATTCATGTCTGTAGCAGCTGCTGTTGGAGTACAGGAAGCAGGGGCTCAAGATTCTGCTTCTCTTCACCAACTCTCTCCACCTCTCCAATGGTCAGCATCATTCTCCTACCACCCTCCCCCCATCCTCTGCCCCAAGCACTGAAATATCTTGCTACACCTCTAGTAGTACTGCAATCCTGTGCAAAGCATGGCCCCGTGTTTCCTAACTGCTCAGTAACTTCTCTTTCTTTCTATCTTTGCAAATTACTTTCCCATTATACAAATGCATGATAACAAATCATAGATAAATACTCATATTAAGAGAGATTCCCCCAAAATGTCAGAAAAATTATATAAGTGTTTTCCACAGTTTTTTTTCAAATTGAACAGCTACATTTTTATTTTTCAGATTGCAACCCTCTCTTATTCAGGAACCAATAGTATATCAGAAGCATCAAGGATGAATATGTAAAGTAAATGAAGTCTTCTGTGAGAGATATGGTTCTTCACATATAAACATTTTGTTCTATTTTCAATAATGTTTTTAGGGCAAGGACCCTTTCTTCCTGGGTCCTATAATATATACACAGCTGCTTGTTCACTACTAACCTCAGCATTTCTACAAGATCGAATGTTTTCTCTGGGGTCTATACACTTAAACTAAGAAAGATTTTCAGGATAAAATCTCATGCACTGCTGTCATCAAAATGTCACTTAAAAAATTCACCAAGTATATATTGAGCCAACAAACTGTCACATATTTTGGAAATGGAAATCTAAAAGACGGTTCCTATCAACTAACTAGGTTGTGTGATTAAATAATGTAGTAAAAGAAAAGAAGCTGGTATTTACAGAAAGATTGGATGACTGTCTCACGATTAGGTTTTAAACTTTTGATTTGGGCTGGGCAAAAAGTATTACAATGTTCAATCAACTTGGATCGTTTGTATTGATCTGCATTGCAAATTGAAAAAAATGATATATTGTCTCACTATAAGCTTTTCTCTCATTTTATTTGCTTTGCAAGAGAGCAATATTTTTCTAGGCATAGATTGAGTGCAATGGCTCCATAAAGTGGCCCAGGAGGCTTCCACACTACCATTAGAGGAGTTCTCTACTCAGAATCTACCAAGTTATATTGCTGAGGAAATGGAATCCCCTGGTGTATTATTCCCACAGGTGTCATGATGATCCAGCACTTGAAATTCACTTGAAATGCTTCTAGGCTGTGCTGACTATGATAGAAGTACTGTGTAGCGCTTCCTCCCCCCTCCCTAAAACATTACTAATACCGTGAATGGAAGCCAGAGCTCCTTCAAAAATTAAATACCTTGGGAAATCATTTGAGATGGGATGGATAATCATTACCAGGACCATAGTTAGAGTTCAGTGAATTCACAACAGAGCATTTCTTTTATTTCTTTTTTCTCTTTTTTTTGTGCACCAGTTTTCCATAAGCAGATTGTGGTTTCCTTGAATTCATCTGTTAACTGGAATTACTCACCAAGGGCTCAACTGAGACATTAGGTTCAGCACAGATTGGGGGCTAAGGCACATTAGGAAGAGTTTAGAAAGGAAATAATGGCTCAGGATATATTCCCTTCCTTGTGTTCCTTTTCTTCTTCGTCCATGGAGTTTGCCATCTGTCTTTGTTAACATACATGGATTGTTTTTAGTCTCAAAACTGAATTTGGCCAAATATAAAAGGAGACATTAGCAAAGTTTATATAAATGGGCAAACAATTACGAAGAGCACATGAAAACCACTTTAGAAAGACCAACTTGGTCAGAATTAAAAAACTGTATGTGTAACTCCTTACAAAGTTCTCAGCAAACAAGACCATCTGTGAGAAAATGGAAAATTTTCCTCTTGGTTAGTCCATGACATTGAACTGATGTAACTAAGAAAATTGTTTGTCCCCCAACTGTTTAATTCTGCTATATTTTGCACCACATTTTGTAATGATGACGCTTTATTACTGTAGAGAGGTAGCAGCAAAACCACCATCTAGTGATCAGCAGGACGTTAAATGAATGATGATGATTATTAACAAAACAGTTGTGGTTTAGCCTACGTTGAGAGAAGACAGTAAAAATTAGGCAAGTGCTGGAAGTACAGTAGAAGGAAACTGAAATGTGAGCGCTATGCTGAGGTTAACTTGCTGCAGTTTTTCTCAGAGTAGACTGGGAGGGCAGGGAAATGCTGATGAAATGAAGGAGAAAATGCCTCTAACAAAGTCATTTTATTCTAGGTTTTCTGCCTCTCCTTTTTCCAAGACTAACACTAAGAAACTTATCATCAGTCTCCAACTTCCCTGAATAAAATTCATAAAGAAAATGACCAACATTTGTTTATCTGAGGCCCAATGGAAGTTTCATTGAAATCAATGGAAATGCTATAGACTAAAATGGAACCTTGATCGTATGTTGCTTTAACAACAATTCATTAACTTGGTAGCACAAGGACAGTGTGACTTGGAGGAATATAGATGAAAAGCAAGAAAAAATAAGTGCTAATCCTAGCCCTGTTTATTAACATATATGTGGCACTGAGAAAATCCTACATCCCCCTTTCATTTAAATCACCTGTAATATGGGACTAAAAACATAGATGCACCTCCCTTGTGAAAACTGATCAATCAATGCCTCTACAGTGCTTTGACCATAAAAAAATAACCCTATTCTGATGGGGCCATATTTATTAGAAATGCTGAAATGCTTATCTGAAACTTTTTAAAGTATTGTAGAATTTTCTTTTTTGCAACCATTATTGAAGTTTCATTAAAACAAATTGGCTTATCACATATATTTTACAAAGAAATTTAAGTTTTGTCATTCAAGGAAATTAATATGATAAATCAACAGTAGTGTAGCTCTGGACTCATGTGTAAAGTTATAATAAGTACAGTTAAAAAGGTAAACTCAATGAAAATACAGACTGACCTCCTATGAACAACTTTGATGTTGAACTACTAATGAAGGAAAAAAAGGTTTTGCATAAGCACTTCATTAAAATAAAATGAAAAAATGCTTTCATGAAGTGATGCATTGCTCCTCACTTTAACAAGCTATCCAAATGTTTGACAAAATTGCAACCAAAATTCTACTCAGTTTGAGAGATTGTTCTTTTCTTTTCTAGATAAGCATCTAGAAGGCCATAAAGCAGCAACCAAATAGCTAACAAGCTCATTCGATTGCATTTATATCACTGTCATGTTTCATCCTTTCTTTGACACACTTAGGGTACTAAATTGGCATGATAACTTTGTCTACATACAGTATTCCACATTCCATCCCCTAATCCCAACCTTTTGATCATCTTTTTGTGACTATAATGAACTAACTGGAATATCAGGGGCCTATGCTAGTTTCAATAATAAGTATTTAAAAAATGAGTTCAGAAGTTTCTATTCTAGGTGAAAGCACTATGCCATTGCATGGTCTTTACATAGCTATCAATCTGTCTAGCTCTAGCTTTACAAATGCTATTATTGGTATCTCTCTATTACTGAAACACAAATACTGTACAATCAAATGACAGAAATCCTTAAGCACAACTTTTTAAAATGTTATATCTGAAGAGATATTAGATCACTGAGTTCAGTCTCTGACATTCTCAGGCAACCACTAAAATTTTTCTACTCCAGTCCTTCACACACTGCCACCATAGTGTGTGCTTGTTTGTGAGAATAGAACCAATATTCCCTTCAATGTACTATATTTTAAAAGCAGGGAAGACAAGGATATTGCCAGTGACCTGCCACTGCACTAGCAGAGAGTTAATATATGCTCCAAGGATCCTAGGCAGAAGCCTACACCTCATTCTTCAGTAGAAAGCAAAGACAATCTTTGACAATCTGACTGGGCAAAAATTCTATCTGACATAAAACTGACAGAGGAGCAAGACTGTAGCCAGGGTCTGAGATGTTTCTAAATACCAAGTGTGATAAGCTATGGGGTTCATTGTAATATTTCTTTTTTAATGGTGTTCATGTTGCAATTATGTTATGCACTTGCTTTCCCTTGCTAACTTGTACAAGGAGACGAGAATATGTTAAGAGACAGTGGGCACTTCTACAAGTGATATTAATGCAATGTAATATACTCTGGCACAGTTCACACCAGAGTTTATTTCTCCTGGGTGCAACATTTACATGTGTGCCTCAGATCGCAACACATTGAGCCAGGGCAGTGCAGCTCCAGGCTCTAGGAGACCTAGGAGGTCAGCCTGCCAGCCCAGGGCTGCTCCGACCCAGCTCAGCATGCTGCAGAGGGGCTGGCTGGGGTACAAGGGTGCTACAGTGTGGGGCTAGCTGGCAGGCAGCCCCTCACTGTAGCACCCTCATGCCCCAGCCAGCCCCATCACTGTCGATATGTGCATTTCACCTCACATAATTACTCCACTGTAGGATAGTACTTCTGTTGGACAGTACTATCCTACAGCAACGTTAACTCACTTATTGTGGCATAACAGTTCCACATGTGTAGACAGTGGCACTTATTAGCCAGCTCCACAGTAAAGCATCTTGTGTAAATGCACCCAGTGAAGCCAGAGTTGCTAGCCTATGTAACAGAAGAGACATCCATCTACAGGTATTTAACACATCAACAGGTGGGGATGACAGCAATACCCGGGAGACTCCCTGGGAAGCTGAGGGAGATAAGCATGACAATGGGTGGATCAACCAAGGAAAGATGATGACCTGAAAGCTGGGGAAAATCCAAACAGAATGTGAACAGGCAAGCAATTTAGGAGGTTTGGGTGCTTTGTAGACTTCAAGAAAATAATTGAGCTATGTCAAATGCTTTAGAGAAAGACAGTACCCCTTACAACTACCACAAAATAATAAAGTATTTGCAGAGAAAAATAATTCCTTCTTGGCCCCTATAGGTGAGCAGTAGAATTCCTGACACACAAGATAATCCACGGTGATTGCAAATACTTGAGGTTTGCTTTATGTACCATAAGAAAGAGTCTGTGTAGGAGGCTGTCTGCCTGAGTTCCTGTTGATGGGATTATTTTAATACCACTGGGATTTTGTAATATTATTGTGTCATGGTGCCTAGGAGCTTAGATGTGCATCATTTATTATTTTAAATCTATAAATAAATAAAAACAGGAGTAATCTGTTGCAGACATTTCTTGCTTAAATTCATCAGATAATTATTTTCACCAAGAAAATACATTTAAGTATTCTACAAATTTAAAAAACAAACATAAAACACTGAAATACTGAATAATGGCTTAGTAACATATTAGGGAGTGATCTAAGCCATCTCAAATGTAATAATCATTTTGCCTTGATTACCAGATATTTTTTCTATGGACATTCTATACCCTGTTTGCACAACAGATCTTAGAGAGACTGCGATTGAAGGATGTTATTTTTATTTTCTTTGTATTTTAATCATGACTACTTGCTTCAAACTACTTTATAACAATTCCATAAAAAGGAAATTATTTGCTATCCATCTATAAAAATAAGCCCTTTCAAATAAATGTATACTTTCTATTTTTTTCAAACTCTATGCATGTGATGGGAGAAGGCTGTTCTTACTACTATAACGAACAATGTTTCTCCTTTTTTTTTTAAACAGGAACAGAAAACATCTGGGTGATGGCTAGCTACCTACTGCCACAAATTGTGTATATGTTGAAACACCTGTGGGTCAAAGCTGTACAGCTGCCTGTAGCCAATTTGTAATATAGACAGAGAACATGCCACAGGAAAAAATTTCTATTGTATATATCCTTAGGCAAATTGATGCCTAAAATAATCCTTCATTATGAGGCAGAGAAAAAAAATAAAGCATTCACTAAGTAAGGAGCACCTCACTTTCATTGTTATACCATCAGAATACACATGTGGGATATTTCTATGGGTGTATTAACCATTCTCAGTACTGAATGACTAATTTAGTTGAATGATGTTAATGTTTAGCAACATGGGAGTGTATGCATCTAGACCTCAGGCTTGATATATGCTCTGGTATCAGTGGGGTCCAGAATTTCTAACGTTAAAACAAGTACCTTTAAAAAAAATCATTCCTCCTTCATAAACACACCTGTTTTACTTTTCTTTGCTGCCATCAGTACTGTCAGGAAAATTTTAAAAAGCCATGAGCACAAAAAAAATCAAGTCTTACTGCCAGGTCTCTTCATAATTTGTAATTAAGTTTCTATTTTCTTGTGAAAAAAGAAACATCAACATGTAAAGTGATGTTCAGCTCCCTTTTAAGGTCAGTGCCCTTTTCTTTTGTCAAACAATAGCAAAAGGAAATTAAGAACTCAATCTTCTGCCACCTCAGAATGCTGAAACTCTCAAAAACAATAATTAAGTGCTAAAGCCAAGACAAATGCTCTGCTCTGTTCTATTCAGGTTCTTATATTAAGAGCCTTACATCAGTATTAGAGTAGTATCAGAGTAATCAAACTTATTCCCCAGGGAAAATTCCTATTGAAGTCAATGAGAGCTTCCTGTCTAAAGAGTTCCGATTTTGATGTATTATTAAGAATAGTTAGGCCTGATCTACACAGAAAGTTACTGCACTTGGATTAAGAAAGCGTTGCTTACCAACTTAATGAAATTGATGCAATTTTGTGTGTGAAACATCTTACATCACTTTGAAACTGGATTACAATGGTTTAGTTTGCCCCTGTTAATCCATGTTTCCATCAGTCAATGGTGCATCCACATGAGAAGCTGCATTACTATAGATCAGTCAACATAGTGCCACACCTTTTAAATCAGAGGTGTTCAAATGCCAGCCTGTGGGCCAGCTCTGGCCAGAACACCATGTCATCTGGCCCTGCGCACAATAATAAGGAGCCCCATCCCAATGCACAGGGTATGACAATGAGCACAGGGGTCCAATCCAGGCAAGCAGGCCAGATGGAGACAAGGCAGGGCTCTGGCCCCGATCCCAGTACCTGGGACTGGGGGAAGTGGCACAGGGCCCTGGGGCCCTGATCCCAGCACACAAGGCTGGGCAAGGTAGTGCAAGGTCTCAGGACCCTGGTCCTGGCAAACAGGACCAGGCAGAGGCAGTGTGGGGCCTGGGACCCCAATCCAGCATGAGGACAATTGCAAGTGGCACAGGGATCTGGGGCTCCACCTGGGCACGCAGGACTAGGTAGAAGTTGTGCAGGGTCCTATGGCCCCATCCTGGCATATAGGACTAGACAGAGCAGTCCAGGGCCCTGGGGCCCAATCCTGGCAAGAAGAGGATCCAATTTTAGCATGTAGCATTTGATATGGCCCATGGACCAGCTCTGCACTACTGTTTTGCCCCATGGGGCCAAAAATCTCAGCACCACTGGTTTAGATTAAGCATTATTGCAACTTATATGTGTAAGCAAGCCTTTAATAACTCACATGCTCTTCTTTGTAAGGAAATTGTTTCCTGAAATAATTACCCTAACAAGAGAGCTCTGTTTTTTATGTCTTCCATCCAATGTATTAGTGGGAAAGTGTAATGATAAACAAAGCCCTTTGAATTAGGTTTCTGTTTACTCCTTTTTTTCTTCCAGTTCACTATAGAAGCAACTATCTACTTTTTTTCCTACCTTGCTCTTTTCTTTTTTAATTTTTTTTTTCATGCTATGTTGGTAATAATGTTATCTTCTGCACAGACCGTACTTGCTAAAACAACAAGGAGCTCCTTGTTCCTGTCTGGCATATCAGGAAGTTAAACCAGAAACAACTTACAAATTTCCCTACTTCAGAAATTTATATTGTTATTCATATCCTGGAAGCAGGAAATACCACAAACCTCATGAGAAACTTTGTGATGGCTTCTCCATCTTCCTTTTTTTGTCTCAGGAGGTTAAGATAAGAACATGACCTTTTGGACACTGAACAACATCACCGAGCAGTTTGTTTCTCCCAGTTTACATACAATACCATATTGTTCCATGGAACAAGACATTTTGTATATAATGAATTGAATGTTAGGCAAATGTG
>NW_017729031.1:77221444-77227300 GCF_001723915.1 Gavialis gangeticus
CTAGAAGCAGGAAATACCACAAACCTCATGAGAAACTTTGTGATGGCTTCTCCATCTTCCTTTTTTTGTCTCAGGAGGTTAAGATAAGAACATGACCTTTTGGACACTGAACAACATCACCGAGCAGTTTGTTTCTCCCAGTTTACATACAATACCATATTGTTCCATGGAACAAGACATTTTGTATATAATGAATTGAATGTTAGGCAAATGTGTTAGTGGAAAGATTTAAAAATGCCGTGTCAAGTACAGAGCTTGACCTGACAATGGGAGTATGCTATACTTCTTAAAGGTACAATGAGTCTCAATTACGACTCCATTGTGGAATAGCACAGATCCACAGCATGCCTTTTATCAGGATGAACTCACAAAGCAGGTTTTACTTTTAGATGTTCTTTATCCAGTCCTAAGACATAATTGGTTCTACGTGGTACCCTGGAACAGAAAATGTGTTACAGAGAAACAGCTGTGATACCATAGTGGTAATGACTGTTGGCTTCCTTTTAGCTGAGGCTCCCAAACTCACCTCATGTACGGCCTTAAAGAGCAGTTTTTTGGTAGCAAAGGACTAATGCTTTATTAAGCAACCTTTACATCAGCTGATTCTTCTTTTAAATTTCATTTTCAACCTTTTCTACATTATAGAAAAATGTGTGTCAACGGGCCAGAATTAAAAAGGTGACAAACTGTGAAGAATTAAAACTTCTAATTTAACAGATGAGCAACTGCAAATAACAAAATCTCAGACAAACACAATTTTAATGAAAGGTGACATGCTGGAAATAGTTTTTTTTTCCTCTTCATCAGGTAACAACAAATTAGTTTAGGAAGCCATACAATAATGCTCTCACTGCAATAACAAATTCATATCCTGTGCTGCTAGTTTTGTTTTCTTGTTTACTTTCTAAAACCATATATGACACTTCTTTTGTAATAGTATATTTTCTTCACAGTAGATGTGTCACAATTGGTTCATGTCTTGACTAGCTCCATTTCCTTATTACCATCAGGCATTGCTCTTATTTTTCATCCCTCCCATAGAGTTTAATTTTTTAGCCTGCTGAGTGAGATGGGGGCTGTAGTATGTGTTATAGAAGTACACTGTTCTGTAAGGCATCATCGAGTATCTGACATATATATAAATGCTCATGATGCAGGCCTTCTTACAGACAAATCTGCCATTATGGGAAACCAGAAAGCTTGTATAAAGCAAACCACTAAGCTCCGAGAAGACAACTCCAAATTGAGAATTGCTAAAAGCTCACTTCCTGCCTGCAATGACCTAAGAACGTGGTTATCTGTTCCTTGTACATTTTAGGAGTTGTTTTCCAAAGAAAGCATGTATTTCCAAAGAAAGTCCCATTATTTGTTGATGAGATTTTTTTGCATGTACCTCCCAATCATTGCTTTGTAAATGTATCCCTTAGAGTGCTTACCTATTTGTTCCAGCACGCTAGCTCTGAATACTAGTTCAGGCTCTTAGCATTTTCCCAGTTTGCTTAGGGACTGGCTGTTTTCATTTTGTTTTTAAGACACTATCAAAATGAACATAACTGGAAAGAGCATTTGGCTTGGTTTGCTTCTTTCATTTGCATAAGACTTTTTGCAAGGTTTTTCTCCTTACTGTAATATAGTCATACTTGGTTTCCCAGAGTTTAAATATAATTGCTAATTCTCTGGTCTATTTAAGAGTGTGTTTCTCCTCTCCATTTACTCACAAAATTTTTAAATATTTTGAAAATAAAATCTCTCTATAAAAGCTAAGTACTGTAAATATTTTAATGTCAAGGACCACTGCACATAGAATAGCATATGATAGAATCAATAGAATATGCCTAAAAACCCCAGCCAGGATCAACAACTCCCAAAATCCCAAAATCCCATAGCAAAGGCTATAGATACATTGGTAATTCATCCCAGATACTCTGAATTTTTTACTAGTCCTGTTATCAAAAGACCATTCTGCTTTCTGTATTCCACTGATTTCATCAGGTACCTGTAATAACTGTTGTATCTTCCTATATGTCACAAACTAGGTGCCCTGGTACTATTGGGCAAAGAATGTTTTATGGTACGAGATAATCACTATAGATTTCAGCTTGTCTTTCTTTTTCTCAGGAGGAAAGGAGTGAGTTGGAGACAATCTGGAGGACATATGTGTATTTTTTCCCTTTTTATGCCAAGAATAGGTCACAACACTTTAATCATTCAAATTCCTCATTATTTGAATTTATGCAAATAGTAAAAATGTGTCAGCTCATGTTCTGTAGACACTTGATATAATCATAAAATACAACCAAAAGAATGCACAGTCCAACAGTACAAATTAATGTAATTTCCTCCTCACAAAGTAGGCAAATCAAGAGAACACGTAACTGTCTTGCTCCCAGAGTTGTCCACCCTATCTGTAAGCAGCCAGAACCCCATTTTCAAATGCTTGTGGAAAAAGATGATTCTTGCATTCTCTCCTGAAGGCAATCAGAAACTAATTCTTAAAGAAATAGATGCGAACAGTGGCTAGGCAAATTCCAATGCTGCTGATCCCCTCAACTTGGCATTGAAATGCTCTCCAAGATGATTCCACAACTGAATTTGAACTCAGTACCAACACTAATTTGTGAAGTGTTATAATATTCTAGAAAAAAATCTATCAGGGAATATCAATGTATATCAAGGATGCCTACAGTCTAGGCATTCATCAAAAAAATTAAAAGGAGAAATAATAGGAGTCACTAACTCCATTGAAGTAAGTCAGGTCAGGCTCTCAACTGATGCAAATCAACATCTCTGTATTGAATTCAATGTAGTTATGCTGATTTTACACCAGCAAAAAAATCTAACCCAGTGAAAATTAATCTGTTTATATTAGAGTTGAATTGTATGAATTGCAGCTGCAATTTTAAAAGCCAATGAAGACTAAAGTCACTTACTTAAAATTTCTATCTGTCATATCTCCTAGCCTTAACTGCTAACGGCAGGGAGCATATTTTAGCAAAATGCAGAGATTTAATTGGGTGACTTTATCTCCACAACTTGTATTGAAAATTTGCTCTATAGTGTATACAATAAAACAATATTGGGCACCTTTTAAAAGATTTATTTGCACATGTAGAGGTAGACATATGTAGCATGGTTTAGCTTAGACTATACTGTCATGTATACAGCAGATGCATGACCACAGAATAACAACTTGTTTTGATTTACTGTGTTTCAAAATACAAAATGAAGCAAACCACCTTTTTGAAAATTATATTTATGAAAAACCTTGAATCAGTATTCAAGTTAATCCCCAGAGTGATAACAATCCCAGCAATTCCCATTAATTGTTGAATAGGACTTGCAGTTCTTCAGTACCTCTACTCAGGACAAACTGCTCATTCTATTGGTCCTGCATGCAACTTCCATTAGTGTGCACAGAGAAATCCGATTGCCTCTATTACTTACATCACATGCTCCCTATATGTGTGTTATAGAAAATCTTCTCTGTTTCATGCAGCCCTTCATTCCCCACCCATTAGAATCAATCAGTGGATGCTGTCAATCATTCCTAAGGCCCTGGAAAAATAAGAAATTATATTAAAGCTTCCTTTACCTGCCTGTTGCTTGTTGTGGGGAGTGATTGGAAGTTCAGTGACTGCCTCAGTGTGCTATTGCATAGCATCAAGGGATTGGATTGAGTAAGACACCTGAATGCACAAGGCTGACTCATCCCTGTAAGTGTCTTTGCTATACATTACAAAAACGCTGGCCAAGTGTACACTGAATTCAGGCTTCACCTGAATAGATCTTAGATATTTATTTTGAATCTCTTGTATCCATAAAAACAAGGATAAGCTACTCATAACAAGACAATGCTCACAGGCAGAGTGTCTCTGTGTGTTAAGACTAAGGATAAGAAAACTTAAGCATATGCGTTTCCATATCCTGTAAGCCAAGGGTGCTCAACTCCCAGCCTGCAGGCCAGATCCAGCCCACAGAGCCATATCATCTATCCACAGGGCTCCCCACAGACCAGAACATTTGGCAGCAGGGGAGCTGTGGCAGTGTTAATTGCTTCTCCCTGGCTGACAAATTTCCAGGCCCATGGGGAGCCCTGGAGGGGGATAGTGTGGCCCTGTATGCTAGATAGGGAGCAGAGGGCCAGGGCAAAACAGGACCCTAATCAGGCATATGGGACTGGGATGGTTTGGGGCCTGGTCCAGGCAGCGCAAGGAAGAATTGGGGCATGCGGGACCTGTCCAGGCAGTGTGAGGCCAGATCAGATCCATAGGGCCCAATCTGGGTCATGCAAGGTCAGATCTGGGACACAGGGCCCAACCCTACCCACCACCCCCCTCAGAACCAAAATATTGAGCACCACTGCTGTAAACCATATCCTCTAGGGCTATGTGAAGCTTCAGTCCCCAATTCAATTCAGGGATTCGGTCTGATTCGGTGGCCAAATCTCTGAATCTGAGTCAAATCAGAGGACCTTTTAATCTCTCCGAATCAATTCAGAGAGATTTGGAAAGATTCAGAGATTCGGACATAGAGACAGCTTTAAATGTCTTTTCTATATACCTCTGGGTAGCAAGGGCTTGTGAATGCTGTGATTCTGGGGCACATGGAATGTCCCACAGAAGCATGGAGGGGCTCCCCAGCATGCTCAGCAGCAGACCCGGAAATGGACCAGAAACACTTCCAGTCCACTTCTGGGTCCTCTGGGAAGTGCACAGGCCCCCTGCCCCCAACTCGGTCACTGGTGCCTCCTGCATCCAGGGTCCCCCTGTGGCCAATCACTGAGCTGGGGAGGTGCGAGGGGTAGGGGGCAGTGCACTTCTTGGCAAACTCAGAAGCGGACCGGAAGTAAGCATGTGGAGGGCCGCCCCCCCACCCCGCACTCCTGTGGGATGCTCCATGTGCCCCAGCATCACAGAGATCACGAGCTGCACCTGCTACCTCCAGGTAGGTAGAAAAAACTTTTAAAGTTGTGCCTATGTCCCAGTCATTGATTTTCAAGATCAGCATTGAATCTTCAGATTTGGATTCGTCTGAATCAAATCAGAGACAGTGATCTGAATCAACTAATCAAATGACTGTCCCTGATTTGGGCTAAATCTGAATCCAAATCAAATAGGGCCCTCTTTGCACACCTTTAATATCCTGTTTTTGCATCTCCTGAGTGTAGCTGGCAGTATCTGAGCAACTGAAGAATTAGCAAAGAGATAAGATAAGGAATTTCCAGCAAGCTAAGGCTAAATGACAAAGTGGGAAGAGGTGGTAGGCAGGAAAAAAAATTGCAGGGAGGCTGGGGTGGGGATTGGAAAGGGGGACAAGACTTACCTCTCAGTTCTCCATAGCAGTAGCAGCATTTAAAAGATGCAGGCATATCAAGCCTTCTCATTTTACAATGGGAATTGGGGAGTTGAGGCCACATTTAAGAGAACATTGTGTCATATACAAAACATACTAAATTGTCTCAAAATTCTGTCCCCTTACAAATTTCTTCAAGTCCTACAGAAGAGAAGGAATAGAGTGGTGAAACTGGTGAGTGGATGGATGAAATCATAGGCCAATTTGCCTCTGTATCTATGAAGTTTTATGCTGGTTTATGAAGGAATTGAAACCAACTTAAAATGAAGTAATACAGTGGCAATTAGGTCCTATACAAATAATTTCTGGTAGATGTTTGCTTAGCCTGCTCTCAAAAACCTCTAGAAATAGAGATTACTCCGCCTAAGCCCAACCCCTTTTAGGTTTCTCTGAACATGCTTTCTTGGGACGTGCTTTCCTGGAATGTGTTGGGTGTGCCAGGTGGTTGGATCCAGTTTTTATCGTCAAGGCTGAACCCTGAGCAAAAACCATTAGGTCAGCTAA
>NW_017729031.1:77232300-77236940 GCF_001723915.1 Gavialis gangeticus
GCCAATTTGCCTCTGTATCTATGAAGTTTTATGCTGGTTTATGAAGGAATTGAAACCAACTTAAAATGAAGTAATACAGTGGCAATTAGGTCCTATACAAATAATTTCTGGTAGATGTTTGCTTAGCCTGCTCTCAAAAACCTCTAGAAATAGAGATTAAACAGCCTCCCAAGATAATCTCTTTCAGTTCTGAACTTTTGAAAATTCTTTCTGACATCTTCCTTGTTACAATTTAAGCTCATTACTACTTGTTCTATCCCCAGTGGACATAGCAGACAGTTTATAACCTTCCTCTTTACAGTAATTTTTTTATACATTTACTGGCTGTTATCATGCCACCCCTCAGCTTCATCTTCCCAAGACTAAACAAACCCAATTTTTCCATCATTCTTCAAAGGTCAAATTTCTAGACTACCATTTATCATGTTTTGAAGATTGAGTTTAATTTGCATATGATAGTTTCTGGCATATTTTTCTGGGAACTCCTTGAACCCACATAACCTTCTTCACCCAGCAATTGCAATTGATGACCTTAGAAATTTTGCGTCTCTTTCCCTGTCCATGCTATTCATTCTACTCCTCAGTAATTACTTAAGAGGAAAATGGAGAACAACAGAATCTCTTCCCCATTGAAAAAGCTAGCATTGTCCACTGCACTGCCTATACATCTCTGCTTAATGGAACACATGAGCAAAGATGATTTTTGTTTAAATTTTACGAAAAAGCGACCTCATAAGAACATAAATGATTGGTCAGTCATACTGTCTCTGATCATGATGACATATGTTTGCCAATGTAACATATATTTTCAGTCATGTCTGTTTGCTTTTATACTGCTTCTGTGTAGCTCTTTGCCGATCAACCTTGATATGCTTTGCTTTAAATTCACATTCTTTTATTATATACATGCCTTCTACTTCTTTTTTCTCATCGGACAGAAAATACGTTAGAGCATTAATTAATTGTACATTTATTGGATTTTTCCTAAATTTCCACATAAATGAGTTTGTTTTATGTATATTCAGGGGAGCAGGACTTTTGCCAGCTACTGTCATCCTAGAACAGATAATGGAATGGATAGAACATTCTGCTTTTCCAGTAGGAGGTAAGAAATGAAAACTTTCAGAAGAAATAACTTAGATGTGTCTGGTTTACACAGAAAAAAGTATCAGTGCTACCTGAAAAACTATACAGTGCATTTGAGAATTGTACGTCTAAGTCGTTATCCAGCAGACCTCTTGAGAAGGGGTTTTTAAATTCAATCATTCAATAACTGCAACATTATCCTAGCAAAGAAAAACACTGGGTGCATCTACACATGTCAATTTAAGGTGATTTAGCTATTTTTCAGGCACATTAAGGGTCTACACATGTGCATCCTTAATGCATCTTTAAAATGGTGATTTGCAGCTAATCACACCTAAATTTAAGTAAGAATAATTAAGCTGCCTTAAGGAACATATAGATGCCTTAAGGCAACTTAACACTGTAGATGTCAACTGAGCAGGCTAGAGCTAAGCCTGCAGGGCCCTGTGCTGCCACTGGGCACCACCAAGAAGAAGCAGCAGCAGGTGCTATTCTCCAAGGCACAGGCTCTGGAGCAGGAGCAGCAGTACCTATCTGTGTGCTGACTGACTTGGGACTTACTGCAGACAAGAGGCTTTTTATGGCTGGGTTTTTTCCTTCTGCCTGGAAGGTCGGGGAAACCCCTGGTATAGAAGCCCCAGCTCTCTGCACTGCTCAAACCCAAAAGCGGGAGAGCAAAGGGGCTGGGAAAAGGCTCTGGTGAAAGATGCTAGGGAGGCAGGGACATGGGGAGGGAGTTAGAGCTGGGGCTGGGGCTGGGGCCAGGGCCAAAGCCAGGGCTGGGGCCAGGCTGATTGCATAATGGGGACTGGAGGCTCCCACCCCCTCAGCCAGTGCTGAGCTGCTCTGCCCAGCTACCATGGGCTTCTGGGGGCTGTCCAGGGTGCTGCCCAGGGCCAGCTGTCAGGGGCTGTCCAGAGTACTGCCTAGGGTAGGCTGCAAACTCATTCACCCAGGGAGCTGTGTTAAGGCACCTTAAAGCATACACATGTAGATGCATCCCTAAATTGCCTTAATGCATGTTAGGCTAAGGAGCATTAAGTTTAGTCATGCATAAATTAACATGTAGACATACCCACTGTTCTTCATATACCATAGCACTTAGAAGCAGGATATGGTGGCAGAATGGTTAAGGGGTAGCACTAGAGAGCCAGAAGTATAAATCCAGCCTTAGCCTGAATTAATGCCAAAGATCAGTGAGCCCAGCTATAAATAGTTGGTCATTTGGGATAAGGAATCCAAAGAACTGGGGCACATCGCTAGCCACATCACTCCCTTGTGTGCCACTGGTTACAGAAACTAACATAATTTGTTTGAGTGAGTCTAATGGGCCAACATGGCTCAGGTGGACCTTTGCCTAATTGATATCCCCTAAGAGAACTAGTCATGGATTCGGGCCTGGGCATTGTATAAATACAGAAGAAAAAGTGGCAATCCTAGTTGCAAAGAGCTTACAATCTAAGTATAACATGAGACAGCAGGCATTAAAGGAAGAATAGAAGAAAAAAACAAAATAATTGAACTACAGTAGGCTGCATGAGCAGCCTATCTGCTGCCAAGTTTTTTTGTTTAATTTGTTTTGGGTTTTTTGTTTGTTTCTTTGATTTGTCTGGTTGGGATTTTGTGAGTATCATAGGAAGGAGATTTTTTTAAGAGTTTTGAAAAAGATTAATGAGATGGCCTGGTAATGAGAGAGGGGAGCGTGTATGGGATACCACTCCATGCATGAGTGAAATACTTGTTTGAAAGATTCTTGCTTGAAAATTCAACAAGTAGGTGACACCTAGCTTCCTGGCCTGATCAGATGGGAGCCAACATGTCAAAATGAATGAAAGACAATAGATAGACTGGAGGATAGATTATAGGAGCCTTGAAGGTAAGTATTACATTTGACGCAGTTAAGAGTGGGGAAGCAATAGAAGGATACAAAGCAATAGGTGCCCTGGGAAATCCCAACAGAAAGCTGGAGGTGGGGGGAAGTTAAGGAGGAGTCTCTGAAGGATATACTTCAGGAATGACTAGAAGAGGAGAGGATCAAGTCAAAACAAGGACAGTATTTCAAGGAAGAGTGCATGTCTGATGGTGTTGAATGCACCTGAAAGTCATGGAGGTGCACTGGAATTGTTCTGCAATTTATCTCAGGAGAGGTCATTTGAGACTTAAGTGGCAACAGTTTTAATGGAGTGTAAGGGATAGAAGCCAAAAAGGAGAGGATTTAGGGTGGAATTAGAGAGGAGTGATTACAGTGATGACAGTGATTAGATTAATTAGATTAGATAATTAGATGACAGTGATTGTAAACAGTGCATTCAATAATCTTAGAGATAAAAGTGAGAAGGAAGACAAGGCAGTAGTTGGAGAAGGGAGTGGACTCAAGGCTCACTTTTAATATAGTGCGTCTAAAGTGATGCTTACATTGCAAGAGGAAAGAACCAGAAGGGAGTGAGATGTTACAGAGAAGAGTATGAGAGGGTGTAAGAGTAAGCATAAGGATGATACACAAGTTTCTCACTTTACTTCACCTAGTGACCCCATCTTCTTCCATTCTGTTTTCTATCTGGCCCAATGCTCTATTCCATAACTATTGAAATGCACGGTGCTATTCCAGTGGAGATGTTGGACCTATACTATATATATTTTTAACTATATGCTGCAAAGCAGAACACTAAAACTAATCGGCATCTGTTTTACATGCCTGATCCAACAAAGTACTTGAACATGTGTTTATTTTAGGCATGAGCTGTCCTGAGGAAATTCCCACACAGTCAGTGTGCTTATTCAACTTCAGAATAAATTGTAAGGGTGTTTAACTGAGGGTCTAACATGAGGGACCATACAAGTAATAAAGTGTGCACCACCTTAAGGGTGGTACTAAGGACCTCAACATGTTTTGTAGCTGTTTATATACGTTCTTATGTAAAATCTTTTCATTGTTTCTGATCCAGGTTTTTTCTTATGCTTGTTGGCTAAAATTACCACCATTTTCCATCTCTATTCTTGCTCTGGTCATGCTGAAGATGTTTTCTAGTGGTTACATCTGCAGATGAACTAAGATTTAGTCTGTTTTCCCTGGTGCATATTACATATTCTTAAATAATTTCTAAAATAAACAAAAGCATTTAAAGTCTATGGAAAAATACTTGTACCCCACTCCAACTCCTTGTGAAATCAATAACACTCCCACTAATTGCAGTGTACAGGATCAGGGCCTTGAGCTAGAGAGGTATTGAGTACCAATATCTTCCATGAACTTGACCAGAGAGTAAAAAGTATCTTGTATTTCTTCTAATCAGGCCTCACCTAAACAAATTAACAGCATTATAGATTATATCAAAAAGACTAAAAGAGGAGGCGCTGAATATTGCAGTTCCTTTGAACCATATCAAATATTAAATAATAAGCTACTTAGTATGAATCCAACAGGGCAAAATGTGATATATAAATTAGAACTATTAGTCAAATTTATTAAAAGTATTCATGATGTAATGTAGAACCATCTGTACTAGTCCATCTGCCAGGTAGGTGGAGAAACAGTAATTTTAATAAGATTATTA
>NW_017729031.1:77241940-77249061 GCF_001723915.1 Gavialis gangeticus
GATCAGGACCTTGAGCTAGAGAGGTATTGAGTACCAATATCTTCCATGAACTTGACCAGAGAGTAAAAAGTATCTTGTATTTCTTCTAATCAGGCCTCACCTAAACAAATTAACAGCATTATAGATTATATCAAAAAGACTAAAAGAGGAGGCGCTGAATATTGCAGTTCCTTTGAACCATATCAAATATTAAATAATAAGCTACTTAGTATGAATCCAACAGGGCAAAATGTGATATATAAATTAGAACTATTAGTCAAATTTATTAAAAGTATTCATGATGTAATGTAGAACCATCTGTACTAGTCCATCTGCCAGGTAGGTGGAGAAACAGTAATTTTAATAAGATTATTAACAATAATTTGAGTAGAAAGTTATTTTTTCGATAAATACTGATATTACTACCATGACATTATTTTTTATAAAAAGGAGCATATTGTAATTATATAATTTACATGCAAAATATAGTCTCAGCATGAGATACCTGATACTTAATGTGACTCCACAGTGTTTTTATGAACTGATTAAATTAAGAAACCTCAAGTCAGATCCATAGAGGCATTTAGGCACAGCACTTCTGTAGATTTCACTGGGATCTAGGTACCTAAATTAGATTTAAATCCATTTTATAGATCGTGGCCTTCATCAGCATGGTGAAATGAAAGTGTTGGAGTCTAAGGATACAAGAGAAGGGTTTATAAACCCTAATAGACATCAGATTGTGCACCTATATGTGGCACTAAGCACTCACAAACACTTTTGTAGACAGTGAAAGATGAGTGGGCAAAGGTCCCCTGCCCTGCAGACCAGGCCCACAATTAATAAATAGCAACAGGCTGAATTCATTTGGGTAAAACAGATCTGCAAAGAATGAAACCTGACAAATGTGTTTCCACATCATGAAGAAAGTAAAAAGAGAAAGGACATTGTAGCACAGTGGGATCCTAGGGGTGGCCATGAACTCCCCTAGCACCCCCTACCGTGCCAAGGCGTTATTAAAAGCACCCTCACAATATAGCCTGCCATGTCTTTGAAGTTAATAATGTTTAAGGGAGGCTGCCCTTAGTCCTGTCTGACACAGTGCTCTAATGTGTCTCAGTCTTAGTGCTATCTTGGGTGACTCAGTGCACCCCGGCCTTATGGGCTATGCGTGGCTCCAACCACCCCTGCACCACGCCCTAAGCCTCGCAGATGTACCGGATGTTGTCTGGTCAATTTCCCTCTCGGCGCCCCATGGACGCCCTCTGGCTTGTTTCGCAGCCTGAGCCCTGACTGGTGCCCTCTGGCTTGTCTCGCAGCCTGCACCCTCACTGGCACCCTCTGGCTTGTCCCCTTTTTGGGGCTTCTTGCAACCGCCTGCACTGGGGCTGGGGTCAATGCACCCCTGAATGTTGTGCCCTCTCTGGCACCGGGGTCCCCACACTACCATAGGCCTCCTCCAACCCCTAATAGCCTCACCCGGTCGTCTGGTGTAACGACAACAACAAAACAATAAAACAAGCCCCTGGGCATTAACACAAAGTTAAACCTCCTGGCTAAACATCCTCCAAACCCCACTACCTCTCGCCCATATAACTAGCGGTGGGTACATTCTGGCCTTATTCTCCTTCCCACCTTCAGGTAGTACTCCTTTTTCCTATCAGCCAGCAAAGAGAGAGAGACAGAGCACTCACAGCCTCCAGCCTGGGTCTTATAGCAGTCAGCCCTGCCCCTTCCGGTCAGCTCGCTCACCAGGTGTGGGCCCTCAGCTCCTCCTGGTGGCCCCTAGCAACCAGCACCTGAGCCCATACTATTGCTTTTCAAGTAGCAGGCACCTTAGTGCCCTGCTACAGACACAAAAATGGAGATGTAAAGGAAACTAAAAGAAATATCCAGTGTCACAGAATCCAAGGTATGAAAGGTAGAAAGACGGATGAGGTCATTTAGTTTCTAATCTCTCTGTCAGAGCAGGATTATTCCCTACAAAACCTTTTTCAGTGCTTTATCCAATCCAGGTTTAGACTTCTCAAATGATGTGGTTTCCATCACTTCTATTGGACAGCTATTTCACAACTAATAAATCACAACACCCTGAAGATTTTCCTAATTTCATTCTGTATCTTCCCTTACATCCTCTTCTAGCATAATAAATAATTCAATTCCATCTTTGTTGTTCACACCCATCAAATATTTGTAGACTGTTTTGTCCTCCCTTATCTCTCAGCCAAACCATGCATATTTCATTCTTTTAATCTTTCTACATAAGTACATCCATCCCATTAATAATGTTTTGTGGGCCTTCTTTGAAGTCTCTCCAACTCAGCAAGATCTTTCTTCCTAGTTAGGTGCACCACACCTATAAGCCATCACCCTAGAGACTCAGCCTTGCTTTGCTGTTCTGTAACTTGAGAACACTACCTTTTCTGCAGGCATATTGTAGACCCATTTCTAATATCCTGTTATCACCTCTGAGCTATTTACAATATTAGGGCTCCTTCCTATTGAATCACTTTTGAATTAATTGCCTCTAGATCTATTTATCTTTCATTTTCTCAAGTTCAATCTCGTGTCATTTTCTGCTCATACTTATAACTTTATTTAGACCATTTCTACAATGTTTCTATCTTCATTGTTATTTGAAGATCCCTTCACATGACTATTTTCTGCAAATTTCATTAATTGCACGTCTTTCCCTTTTACCCATCATTAATGAAGGTATTATAGAAGCAGGGATCGAACATACATCCTGTTGCAATTACACACATTGTCTTTTAAGGATTAACCTTTGCTTCAGGCCTTCAGCCAGGTTTTAGTCCATTTCAGAGTGCTTTATATATAAGCTGATTTCAGTTTGTTTGGGAGGAAAATCTGAGGTGCATCAAATGTTCACTAAAAGCCAAATATATTTCATTTGCTGTTTCCTTCAGCACCTAATTTTATAATTCTATCCTAAAAATAGTTGAGTTTGGAAAATATAGCATTAAATCTATACTACTGCTTGTTTGTGGTTACTCTGAAGTCTGAGGCCTGGAAATTGCTTCATTCTTAGGATCCGTACTGCCTCACAGTGAGCCTACCAGTGCAGTTCAGTTGTATGAAGGAGGTGGAAAGCCATGGAGAATGGATGTGAGGGAGGAATGACAGAAAATGCACGCATTCAGTTCTATTACATTATTTGAGGCTTCGGCTATAGTACTATGGAGAATGGGATTTGGGAAGGCATTGCATAGGATAAGTTTTCCATTTTAAGTATATGACTTTGGAAAATATTCTGAGAATGCTTTTTTCACCTTTCAAACCATACCTCATTCTTTATTGTACCTGAGCAATTCTAACTATTTATAATGACCTACTAAGTTGATCCTTCACAGCTATTGTATTTGTAACTGCTTGTTAAGTCCCAGGCTTCTTGATGTGTTTCTTATTCATCAAAGATTCTGCATTCCATTTTTGGTATGTATGTTCAGATATCAAAAACTGGCTTGGATGTGATTTGTCTGATAGTCCCAATATCACATTTTTCTCCATTGCAACTGTTTAAATTGCAAGACAATAGTCAGAACCTTTGAAATAATGTGAATATTGCTCTCTCTATCTCTTCATTATTATTAATAATTTGTGTTGCAGGAGTGGCTGGAAGAGCCAGAATGAGAATCAGGATGCCATTAAGCTTGATGCTGAACAGAGAACCATTAATGTCAGGCAGCAGAACCAAAAGATTTAATGAAGGGATCATCATGACAGATTGTGCACCAAACACTCTGTGCTCTACATATAAGACAAAAGACAACTGGTGGATATAGACAGAGAACAATGAGACAATATTGGTTAGCATGATGAACAGTGGCCTTAGCTTAGCTGTTGTTAAGTTCTTCATTTTCATCTCAGTAATGAAAGGTTTTAAGGAGGGACTTAAAAAGAACAAGATAGCTTTGCAGATATTTGTAGGAAACTCCTCCAAAGCAGGGGGTGCTGAATGGGGCAAGCATCAAGATGCTTGTGTCAAAATTTTACTAGAGGGAAATGAAGGCTACTATCATTGACAGAGCAGGGTGAAGTACTGGCATCTCAGTAACCTATAAAACATGCTAGGTAGTGCCAGCCTAACCCAAAGGGCTTTGAAAACAAAGAGAAGTTTGCTTGCTAATTTATGATACTTTTACATATCTTATGCAGTCCATTCCATACATATATTTTGGAATTTATCATCTGAAACATTACCATCAAAAGATGTTAATTTATCTTTTGTATTTAATTCTATCCACCTTGCAAAAGCAGCTTTGTGTGTGTGAGTAGCTGTGTTTGTGTGTGTGGGTAAAATACGTATGTTTATAAAATACATATATAGTACTTCCCTAGCTTCAGAATGTCATTCCCTGTGGCCTTACCTCTATTACACACATCATTCATTAGATTATGAAAACCATTAATGTCAGGCAGCAGAACCAAATGAATTCACTAAGGGACCACCATTAGCATATCAAGTAGCTATTTCTCAGCTAAATATTCCTGACAGCTCTCATTACATATGATGGATGAGGTTTATAAGAGGTAGTAGTTCCAGAAGAAAATAAAATCTCAGCGTTCTACCACATGTGGCCCAATAACTAGCTATCATTTTTCGACTGTCTGTTTGCATTTCTTTTTTTTTCTTTTAAAATGAAAGAGTTGTAAAAGTCAAAAACAGATTAACTATGTGATTCAAAATTCATTAAAAATTGTGGGCCTAATTTAGACTAGATTCTGAATTTTGCAGGTGCGTTACTTATAAGATACTGTACCATCTCAGCTGTATTGCCAGCAGCATGTCAAAGAAAGAGACTTATAAAGAAGCAGAAGAAACCAAAATTGCCTGTAAGATGGAAGGCAAACTTTTCTAAAGTTCTGAATGTACAAAGTATGGGATATATCAGGGTAGGCAATATTTTTTGGCCGGAGTGCTGAAAAAAACACAATGTCTACCTTGGAAGGTGCCAGAGTGCCGATATGCCAAAGCCCGGAGCAGCTGTTTGCAGCCACCTGGCTGCAGCCAGCCCACACAGCCAAGTCTGCTTGCAGCAGGGCTTGCAGCCTTCCAGCTGCCTGCTGGGAGCAGCCTGGGCTCCGTGGCTGGCAGCAGCTGCTTAGAGACTGGGCTGGCAGTGGTGTGCTGAGCAAAATGGCCTTCTGTGCCATGCTCAGCACATGTACCAGAGGTTGCTGACCCCGGGATAGATGGTAGTCCACCTATTAGGCACCTATGTGTAATTTTATTCCACTTTGCTCAAGTTCCTGAAGAACTGTTACTGCACAAGATGTGTGGGTCTTCTCCCCCTTGGTCCATTTTTTGTGACTAAGTCTTAAGGCTAAGATGAATAGAGTAGAAAGCCGAAGTCCAGAGAGGTATTAGTAGGTAAAGAAAAAGGAGGGGAGATGCTGCTGCAGTTAAAAGGTGTTGAGAACAGAGGGGAGGAGAAATACAGGAGTCTTACCTGCTCCAGGGACTTAAAAAAGTTGCCCCTGCTTGCCCACTCTAAGTCAATCAGCTGCTAGTGGGTGGGATAGAAGCTGGCCCTATATATGCAAAAGTATACCCAGGACTGTCTGAACCATTACTTCAATGGCCTGTGAAAATTATTTCATTGCACAAATAAACATGCATCTTTAGGTTTCTAAAGAGTCATTTGTGTTTGAAGTTATCTGGTTTTCATGCCCCATTGCAGCAAATGGATGACCTCTCATGGGTACCTTTTTTGCACATAGACCCCAACTCTCGATTTTTGGACATTTCTGTCCTTTCTAAACATTCTGAAATTTCCTGCTAAACATTTCACTGTAAGAAATTTAACACTACAGGCCTGATCCAATTTATACCAGATAAGAAATTTTTATTTTTATTTTTATTTTTACAAATGATAGTCATTTGTATTCTTTGCCACCTCAGACAGAGTTAACAGGAAAGTGAACCGATGATTCCAGGAGCAAAAATATCTCAGTCACTTACATTAGCAATGGCAGAGTTTGCGGTCAGGTAAAAATTGTAAGGAAAAATATCTTATCACTAGAAGGAAAAGGTATATCTTATCACTAGAAGGAAAAAGTATATCTTTCTACCTTTAGAGGGACAGTTCTCCAGGCAGCTGTTAATCCTATGTTATGCGTTAATTAATCCCAGTGTTGTCATATGGTGGTCCAGATCTATCTAAAATTGGATCTAATATTTCACTTCACTACTTCTACTTGTCCCCCTAAAATACACACTCTAAGTGGGAATGTCCAAATGAAAAATCACCATTGTTAACACTGAGAGCATAAACTGAACCAACAGCTAAATTTAATCCAATCAAACTGATAGCCACTTCCAAAGGTCTGCCCTCCATATCTTATATTATTTTGGTGATTTGGCAGTTTAGATATTAATGCAACAAAATTGCCATTCCACTTTAATTTATCATTAAAGCAGGTCTATAAATTTCTTCTCTCAACCTAACTCAAATTTTAAGAAATGGGTCTCTTGCTATAAAAGATCAATTGAAATGCCCTTTCATACTTACATGTTCAGTTTGTACTGTGCACATTTGGTATGCAACCATCAGGGCAATGTTTTCTCGTTTCATAAAACCAATGTCTGAGAGTGGACATGGACAGTGAACTATCCGCTCATCAGTAGAAGTCAAATTTGCTTACATTAGCAAAGCTAAGTGGGGAAGCTGATACTGCTGTTGCTTATTTCTATCCCTGCTCTATGGAATTAATGTCTGGGCTGCCAACACCTTTCCCAAGGACCACATTCACTTGAAAACAATCAAAAGGAAAAAATAGAATAAAGTAGGAAAAAGGAAGTCAGGTGTCTGCCACAATGCTAGCATTTCTCTTCCATTCTAATACTAATACAATATTTAATGGTGAGAGAGAAATATAATATCAGCACCTCCACAATTTTCTGTTTTCCTTGTTAGCAGCCCTCATCGTGTTTCTCATGATGCCATAGGTCCCATTTTTAAAAAGAGGTTGATTAAAAAGAGGCTTAAAAACTGGGTCAGGATTTTTTTTAATGAAGTGAGTTTCTTTGGGAAATACAAGTTCACTGAACCTGAAACTGCTTACAGGAAGCTGTTTTGAGTTTGAATGAAACTTTGTATTTCAAAAACTGGAAAATATTT
>NW_017729031.1:77254061-77255927 GCF_001723915.1 Gavialis gangeticus
AAAAAGAGGCTTAAAAACTGGGTCAGGATTTTTTTTAATGAAGTGAGTTTCTTTGGGAAATACAAGTTCACTGAACCTGAAACTGCTTACAGGAAGCTGTTTTGAGTTTGAATGAAACTTTGTATTTCAAAAACTGGAAAATATTTCAAAATTCTCTTAGTGACAGATTTCAGCATTTCTTTAAGTAATTTTTTGGAGTTGTGCAATTCAATCTTTTTATTTAGAAATATTTGTTAGGGGGGTTTTTAAGTTTAAAAATGCTAAGATTGCAATTTTAAAAACAACATGTTTAACTAACCAAACTAAATTTCTGAGCCTTTAACTTTTGGTCGCTGCTGAGGGCAGGAAAAATTCTTGAAATCATAAACATTTTCCCAGTACAGAAAAATACTCTTTTCCTGATTCTAGGTTTTAATTATATGTTCTAATTATCTGTTTATTGATTTTTACCCTTAAATGCAGTTACAGTCATCTTCCTGCATTGTGAAAGAGACCCATGCTCCAAACTAGCTGTACACCATTGTTCCAATGAGTTTTCAAAAGATTCTTAAACCACCTTTAATCTAGACAACTTGTGGAACAACAGTAATGAAGACATGGTTGTATCAGTTGTACATGCCTGTCTAAATCTCTTGGTACCTACTTAAGTAGTCTGTTCATATTGAATCCATGCCACTGGGCACATCCAGACAAGCGGGTGCATGCCTCTTCCAGCATCCCAAACCAGTTTGACACCAGCTGCAAACAAAAAAATGTTCCCCATGGTGCATATTTGCATTGTGGGATCAAAATTTGATACCTGGAAACCCAGGTATAAAAAAAACACATGCAGAAAAAAAGCAGGGCAAGGAACAGTCCTGGACTGTGCCCTGAGGTAAGCCAGAAACCAGTCCTCCAGAGATACACTCTGGTTTCTGGCCAGAGCATCTCTATGGTGCTTCTGCTGCCCCAGCACATGGGGCATGCACCCTTAGTGTGATGGGGCAAGCAGAACAGCGGGGCAAGGATGAAGCATGCCTGGGACCTGGGCGCTGTGCCAAGTAAATTAGGGATGTGGAGGTGGGGGAATTATGGGTGTGGGTGGGTGTGGGGGAATGTGAGGGGTGTTGGAGCTGTGGGAGGAAGTGCAGTCTGTGGGTGGGTTTGTGGAGGGGGGTGAGTGGGGGATGCCACACACCTGCCCCCCCACCCACCTCCTTCCATGATGGAGGCAGCAGCCAGGTGGGTTGTGGCTGGCAGCCCCTGGTGGCCCTTCACTGCCTGATGTGGGCTTTGTGCATGCTGAATGGACCCAACCTGGACTAGGAGGCATGGGTCTGGGATGCATGACTCTTCTTTAAAGGCATGCACTAGCTTGGCAGACCTGGTCACATTGGGGCAGCAAGGTGCATTCTCCATGAGGGTCAGCCCATCTGGTGCTGCAGGGGGTGGGGGAGACAGGTATGTGGCAGCCTGCCCACAAACCCCACATCCTCCACACCCCACACCACCACATACACTGCTCCTGCAAGCCCCACACCACCCCCATATCTTCCCACACCCATCCACCCACACTTCTTCCCACCTGTCCCCATGAAAACCTCACATCCCACCATCACGCACCCAGCATGCCCAGCTGCCAGACAAGATGAGACCTGCTGGCAAGAGCTGTAGCTGCAGGGGCAGCTGTCCCCACATCATAGTTAGTGAAGGGGTCGGGGGAGCTCTAATTTTTCTATGATAAGAAAGCCAAAATAAAATCAAAGCATATAGGTACTTAGAATTTATTTTATTATGATGATGGAGACACTTCCAAATTGCTTTAAAACTGTAAATATATCAATAAAATATTCTCCAACTAATCCCTCTCTCTCTCTCTCTCTTTAT
>NW_017729031.1:77256374-77270752 GCF_001723915.1 Gavialis gangeticus
ATATGGCCTTTTGTTTTAATTGTGCAAGATGCAAGAACCTGAATTTTGGGGTATTTTAAGGAGTGAATTTGGGATATTTTTATCAGAGAAATTGCAGTTTTTAAATAGGGAACACCAGGATTGCCACTAGTGAGGCAGGTGACAGGACCTAGGCAGAGATGCCTGCTCAGGGCTAGCACCTGGGGCCCAGCTGGAGGGAAAATGAGGTGGCTGAATGCCTGGCCATTTGGGACCAGGAGGACATGCTTTGACAGCTCAAAGCAGGCCACTACACTGATAACATCTTCCTAGCAATAGCTGCCCAGATGGCAGGGCAGGGGCACACATGGCAGCAATGCCACCCAAGGCCAAACGTGCACCCATGGCCCACTGGCAGCTGGCCCAGAGGTCCAGATGCTTCTGCTGCAGCTGTGCAGCCCCGTCTGGGTCTAGCAGGCATGCAGCCTTGGGTCCACATGCTGTCGCAGGTGGCAGCAGGTCATAACCAGGCAGCAGCCCCCATTGCCAGACTGCTGCAGTGGATAAAGGGTGCAGGGAACTCTAGCTAACTCTAACTTAGGGCTGCTTCAGCAGTCCAGCTGGCACAAGGGGCAGTGTCCCCTGGTACCAATTGGCTGGGCCCCAGAAGCTCCTGAGAGCAAGTAGCCCTTAGCTACTTACCAGGGCAGTTTTTTTTACTCCTGGGGCCAGCACATGACAGGTTTTTATACTGCTGGGGATAGCACAGGTGCTGGCCCCAGAATCTAGCTCCCCCTGGCTGCAGGTCCAAGAGGAGCTGGGCAGGGTCATTTTGCCCCAAGTGGCACAACTTGCCCCACACCAATGTGCATGTCTAGGCACACGTGCTGAGGCAAAAATCCCTGCCACAGATTTGTGCCGTGCCTATTTGAGCTGCTACAAGTGCACATGTCTGCATGTGTGGACGCATCCACTGTGTCTTCAATGCTGTTGCTACTCAAGCAAGCCTGCTTAAAAACCTAGCTTGCACTACAGTCCTGCTCCTCATTTGCAGTATAGGCATAGTTTAAATCCAAATAAGTAAATAAATGCACAATAAAGGACTGTGGCATCAATATGTAGATAAATACCACTATATGCTGCAAATATAACAAAAGAAAAAGAATCACTTTAATGTTTAATCCAGCATTTTCTTCCAAACCTCTAGATCATCTGTAAAAAAAATGAAAATGATCCTGAAGGGCTGCTAAATTTTGCAACTATCTGGAACTCTAAATTAAACCTGTAAATCCATGTTTTAGTCTAGAGCTGGTGCTTCAGATACCAGCAAATGGAGGGCAACAAAAAAATGTCCTGAATACCATGGAATACACACAATTTTTCCTCCTCACCCTGGAGGCTTCTGTTCACCAACTATATCTGCTGGCACATCCTAAACTTTGTTACTTCTTAAATAGATTATCAATATTTTCTTGGTCTAATCTTTCCCTACTAATGATTTCTTCTAGCAACCTGATTCCTGTTCTTCATACTCCTGGTAATATGGTACACAGAATTTCATGCAATATTTTCAATGTGGTTTTGCCAAAAGTCAAGTAAAAATATGCAAGTGACTCCCTGTTCCCAACCCATTGTATGTTTGTGTAACCACCCCAAAATGAATTTCATCTTTTTTTTGCTACATGCAGTTACCAGCTTCTACCTCATTTGCTGTCCTGTATTCTAACTTGTCGTTACCCTTAAGGATATGCATTTCAGAGGATTTTTTTCCCCTAGATATATCAACTTATATTTATAAAGCTGAGTCTCCGAGTCTTGTTACACCTTACATTGTCAGCTGCACAAATGTTGATCAGTGTTGGTGTTAGTCTGGAGTTTGGAGCAGTCACACTCTTAGTCTAGAAACCTTCTCTGACTGTCCCCCACCTGCACAGCTGTGACTTGCCACTAGAGGCCTGGTAAGCAGGGGCAGGACTAGGAGATGTACCTGTGAGATGCCACAAGAGGGCTGGTAAACCAGAATAGGCTTCTATCCCTGCTCTATGGGCAGGGGTGTGAGAGATCCTGGGATACTGGAGGATTTCAACCTGAGCGGCACAATTGCGAGGAGTGGAACAGAAGCTGGATAGTTTGGATCAGAGATAATCATGCCCTGGAGTGGCATAAATTTGAGCTCTGTACTGAGTGCTTAAAACCACTTTAAGGTGTTAATGTCCAGACAATCCAGGGGTTAAGAACTCCACGAGCTGCCCCAAAGTACCCTATAATATTGTTATTCTCTGCCCCTGTCCATAATTCTCTTGTTCCTTTTGTGTGGCTTTCTTGTCCTGGCTGTCCCAATTTAATCTACATGTTTCATTACCATGCTGTTTATGAGTTCTTCCATATAATCACTGAAAATGTTAAGTAAGTTGCAGTACTCCACTAGACACCTAAACACAATTCAATACATTTACCATTGGCCTTTGATTTTTGTTTTGGACAGTTCTCAATCCACATTACAGTGTTTGTATTGAAGCCAATGGGATTTAATTTTCCAGATCAGAATGCCTGAGGTTTAGTATCAAGTGTTTTACTAAAATCCAAATACATTAAATCACTTGAATTTCTTTCATCCACTTATTTTATAAAGCTAGCAAAAAAGCAGTAACATTTGTCTAAAAGGATTTATTGTTTACACACAGCTTATTACTCATGGTTCTGTATCTTAGTGATTTGAGTTAAATGAGACAGAGGATACTGCTGCAAACCAAATTATTCAAAAGTATGATTTTGTTATTATTATTAAGAGATAATACTTTGCAATAGGTCACTTTGCAATCAGACAATACACAGGACACTTAAGCATATAATTATAAAAAAGATGTCATATACCAGCATAAGTAAGTGTATCCAACCCTGTTCTCTTTCCAAATCAACTTCCACCCACTCTATGTAACTAGCTTCACTTTACTTTCCTCTGATTGTTACTTCAGAAGATAATAGTCCAACAACTTAAAAAGAAAAGTTAATTAGAATGACTCATTTTAAAATCTGTACCAAAGGGACACCATTCTCTATGAAATTTGATGGAACTGCTAGAATGACATTATTTTGCTCCTAGAAACGTTTGCCCCTACACTGCCCTTCTACTAATGATATCTGAAAGTTATACAGTGATAAGTTGCCATTCCGGAGACGCCATTGCTTGTTGAATGGGTTTTATAAAGGCTCAGGACTTTCAAAATGGCAAGTGATTTGGGGTACTTTATTATTTTTCTGTTACCAATGTGCTATACCTTACAGGTTTTTTTGAGAAATGTTATTTTACAAAAATCTGAAAATAAAGCCCCTTTAAGATACATCAAGTCAAACATGTGAAAGTAAAGAACACCTAAATATGTCTGAATATTTTGCCATTTATTGCTATAAAAACCAGCAATGCCATTTCAAGAGTGGTTAATTAGCACTGGATTTGTCAAAATCTTGGCCAAAAGGTATATTTTTTCATCCTAAGTGTCAATGCTTAATGAAACATAATGCTACCTACATTAACTATTTGTGAAAGCATGCCATGGTTTCCATTAAAATATTTACAATTACCTTTTCTAAGTAATAAATGTTAGCATGGCATTGATACTGCAATAATATTAATTGTGTAAAAGGCCCTCTTTTGAAGACATATTTACCAAAGCAAACCCTCTGTACACTTATTCAATAAACCTCCATGAGTTTATTGTGCCATTTAATGTTGCACAGAAACTAAGAAGAATAAATCAGCAGTAGAATTCAAAGCAAAAAAAAATCAACTCACATTAGGGTTGCAAATACTCACTTAAATACTAATTTCTCACAGCTAACACTAACAATCATAGAACAATATTTCAGAGACAATGAGCTACGTAACTAAATAAGTGAGGTATTATAACTCAATTCTAATGACAGGTAAAAGATCTATAAGAAGCTACCATCTCTTGTTAATTTTGGTTTCATAGTTTCATAGTTATTAGGGTCAGAAGGCTATTAGATCATTGTGTCTGACCCCCTACCCTGGGCAGGAAAGAGCACTGGGGTCAGATGACCCCAGCCAGGTGTCTGTCCAATCTCCTTTTGAATAGCACCACCTCCCTTGGAAGCCTATTCCATATTTTGGCGACCCTCATTGTAAAGAATTTTTTCCTGATGTCCAGCCTGAATTTGCTCTCTTTTAACTTGTGTCCATTGTTTATAGTTACCCTGACTGTCGCCCTGGTAAACATCATATCCCCTACTTCCTGCTGATCCCCCCAATGAGTTTGTAGGTGGCAACAAGATCACCTCTCAGCCTCCTCTTGTGGAGGCTAAAGAGGTTCAGGTCTCCCAAGTGGTCCACATAGGGTTTTTTCTGTAGGCCTTTAACCAGATGGATGGCCCTCCTCTGAACCCTTTCCAGGTTCTCCACATCCCTCCTGAAGTGGGGTGACCAAAACTGGATCCAGTACTCCAGCTACGGCCTGACCAATGCCACATAGAGGGGAAGTATCACCTCCCTAGACCTGTTTGTGATGCACCTACTTATGCAAGAAAGAGTACAGTTAGCTTTACTTATTACTTCATCACACTGGTGACTCATGTTCATTTGGGAGTCGACTATGACTCCAAGATCCCTTTCCACAATTGTGCTACTTAGAATGGTCCCTCCCAGGCTATAGGAGTGTTGATGTTTCTTCCTCCCCAGGTGCAACACGTCACACTTATCCTCATTAAACTGCATCCTATTCTGGTCTGCCCATTTCTCCAGCCTGTCCAAATCCACTTGGATTTGCTCCCTGCCCTCTAGTGTGTTTACCTCCCCCCCTAGTTTTGTGTCATTAGCAAACTTAGACAGGGTGCTTACTAATCCCTCATCCAAGTCACTAATGAAAATATTAAATAATACCGGTCCCAGGACAGAGCCTTGGGGGACTCCACTGCCTACATTTCTCCAGGTAGAAACCGACCCGTCTACCACCACTCTCTAGGTACTTTCCATAAGCTAATTTTCCACCCACTGGACTGTGTAATAATCTACACTGCAGGTTTTTAGTTTATTTATAAGAATTGGGTGTGATGCTGTGTCAAAGGCCTTTTTAAAGTCTAGGTAAACAACATCAACCTGTGTTCCCTCATCCAAGCATTTTGTGACCCGGTCATAAAATGAAACTAGGTTGGTCAGGCAGGATCTGCCTGCTGTGAACCCATGCTGATTGCCCCTTAGCATTATTTTACCTGCTGGCCCCCGCAAATGTGATCTTTAGCTATTTTCTCAAAGGTCTTGCCAAGAATAGAGGTGAGGCTAACCAACCTATAGTTACCTGGTTCCTCCTTCCTCCCCTTCTTGAAAATAGGGACCACTTTGGCCCTTTTCTAATCCTCTGGGACTTGTCCTGAGCACCATGAGTGCTCAAACAGTTGTGCTAGCGGGTCCACTATGACTCCAGCTAATTCCCTAAGTACCCTAAGGTGAAGATCGTCAGGGCCTGTTGACTTAAATACATTCAGCCCCTCCAGATTCCCCCTTACGAGGTCTGCATGAACCACTGGTGGGCTGGTATCTATCCTGGGCTTGTCTAAAGTCCTAATGGGATGCATATTCGTATTTGTGTCCAGGAACACGGATGCAAAGAATTCATTTAGAATCTCTGCTTTAGCCATCCTATCTGTTACCAGTTGTCCCTGTTCATCCTGAAGTGGTCCTAAATTATCCTGCACTTTCTTTTTGCTACCTATGTACTTAAAAATGCCTTTTTATTATCCTTGACTTTTGTCACCAGCCTAAGCTCCATCTCCGCTTTGGCTCTCCTCACTGCTTCCCCGCAGGCTCGAGCCAAGCAGGTGAACTCCTCCTTGGTGACTGCCCCCTGCTTCCACAACCTATAGGCCTCTTTTTTCCTCACCAGGCTCTCCTGGATTTCCCTGCTCAGCCAAGAGGGTTTCTTTGCTTTTTTGCCCCCCTTTATGTAGACTGGGATAGTCTTTTTTTGTGCCTGCAGGATTAGTCCCTTGAGAAATGCCCACCCTTCCTGGACTCCCATCTCTGCAAGGCTATTACCAGTCAGTCCCTCCCTAATTTCCTGAGTTTACCAAAGTTGGCCTTTCTGAAGTCCACCACTTCTGCCCTACCAGTTATCTTCCCCACCTTTTGCCAGATAGTGAACTCTATCAATAGGTGGTCACTATCCCTTAGGTTACCTTGTACCTGCATATCCCCCACCAAGTCATCCCCTGTGGCCAGTACCAGGTCTAGCAAGGCATTACCTCTGGTGGGGACACGTACCCCCTGTGATAGGTGAAGGTCCTGTAAGGAGGTTAAAAACTTATGGGAACCGGCAGACCTGGATGCCTGCTTCTCCCAGCAGATGTCTGGGAAGTTTAAGTCCCCTGTGACAACCAGGTCCCTTGAGCACGCTGCCTCTGAGATCTGCCTTGAGAATTCTAGGTCTAACTCATCCCCCTGCTGTGGGAGTCTGTAATAGACCCCTACTACTAGGGCTCTTTGTCCCTGACCCCCCGGTTGATAATTCATCTTTCAGTTTCCTAGGATTCATTCATGAACTTTATTAGGCAGGACTGAAAACTTAGTCTTCCTTAGACATCATTTTGGAAGTCTTTTGTTATTTGGATGTTGGCTTCAATGACCGCATCCAGACTAATGGGATCATGCACACTGGGGCACCTCCAAGACTTTTGATGCTATGCAAAATGTACATGATGCATGTCAAGAGGTTCTCCACAGTGCTTATTTGCAGTGCAGAGCCAAAATTAGATACCAGGAAATCCCAGTATCTAAAAAAGCCGCACCAAAAAAAAAGCAGGACAGCACATGTGGCTCCAGAGTACACTGCCCAAAACTGCAGCCTGGCCAGCCAGAGCCACAGTCCGGGTACTGGTCAGGCTCCATGCACCCATATCATTGTTACTGCAGCTCCAGGAGGCCCCCAGGTAAGACTACTGGGGTCAGCCCAGGTCCTATCCCCAGACTCTCCTACCCCACCCGGGATAATTTGCCACTGCTATTTGTCCCCGGGAAAATGCACATGCCTGCTTATCTGATCACACCCAATGGGATTTTGAGAACTCTAAGGTCACTGGACTAGGATTCAGGAGATTTGGTTTCCTGTCTTAATGAAATAACACTAGGGAATTTTGATGGGGGTGCATTGATGCTCCTGACAGTACTAGAAAGTCCAAGACACTTGGCGAGATGATACTGGTCATCCATTTGGGGTCATTCCCAGTCACCAAACTTGGAATCAAAAAAGAATTTTTCCAAATGTGATCAGTTTCAAGATCAAGATTGGTATAGATTGTGGATGGGATTGCCTTCCTCTGAAGCGCAGAGCACAGTTCTTTTCTAGGATCCTTTTAGTAGAATCTCCAAAGCATATACTACCCAACCACTTCCCTGTTGTTACAGTGGCAAGGGATTTACAGTACTTTTACCTAAGGTATGTTATAAAGTGTTCTTGGTGTTTTAGATGCTATTCCTTATAGGTTCAGATATTATTCCTTGTAGCTGCAGGTTAAGGCTTGACGTGGCAATCTGGGGTTCCTTTGGTTAACACCTAACTGAACTCAATAGCCCAGGAAGCCCTTTTAAGTTCAATGTTCCTAACTGCAGAATAAGCTTAGGCAAGTCACTTGACCAACCAGAGTTTCAGTTTCCCCAGTTTCCAAAGTGGAAATAATGATACTGATCTCTTTTTATAAAATGCTTTGAGATCTATGCATCAAAAACACCATATAAAGAGACAGGTATTCTTTGTAAGAATCTAGTCTCATACGTTGTCAAGTTTATGCTCTAAAATCATAAGGTTATAGATAAACATAATTGTGTGAGCCTTGTACAGTTAAAAAAGAAAAAGAACATGAAACCAAGACCATTTTTTATCCTCCGTGCAAGCTAATGTTTGAAGGTAACATTAATTAAATCATTCCAATGTTTGCATCCTTCCTGCCCTCAGCCTTAAAAAGTTTCTTTCTTCTGTTTCTCAAGAATTTTCAGAAAATACATAATACCAACAATTTAACCGTTTTCTTCTGAGAGAATTTTTAGATTGTCCTAACAATTAGGAAGGTAAGTATGACAAATGCTACTAATTTGTTCACCCAGAGTTCAGACCATGTGAGGCTAAGCAGAATATTTTAAGAATATTTTCATTGGCCTGCATGCATCTACAGATGTGGGGACAGAGTTATTAAGGTATCTCACTACGACTAAGTACAGTCAAAAAGCCTGAAACTCAATTGATTTAATCTTTGCAGGTTTCTGTAAACTGCTTAGATTGAATGGATAAGAAAGTAAAATAACATTTGCTTTTCAAAAGTGAAAGGCAGCCAGACCCCTGCAGTGGCCCATACCAGCAGCCAGGGGGAGCTAAAACATGCCTCCCAGCCTGCTGGAAAGTGCAGAGAGCCAAAAGATAGGTGATTTCACCACCCACACACCCCCCTTTAGCCTCCAGTGAGCTGAGGAAGGGGTGTGTGGGGAATGCACCCACTGGACCCCCAGCCAGGGTCTCCCTAGCACTGGGGAAGAAGGAAGGAGGAAAGCCCCCAGTGGGGTGTTTCTCCCTCTCTCTCTCTCTGCCCAGAGCTGGTCCCCCTAGCCTTGCCCCCTCCTCAGTCTCGGCTGGTTGAGAAGGTGGTGTTGGGGAAAACCCTCCCCACTGTCTGGCATTGGACCCCCAGCTGGGGTCTCCCCAGTGTGGGGGGAAGGGGGAAACCCCCAGTGGGTGCTTCTCCCCCCCACACACACACCCAGAGCCAGGAGCTGGGCCAATCATCTAGCCATGCCCCCTCCTTGGCCAGTGGGCTGGATGAGGAGGCAGTGGGAGTAATGTCCCTCCTCACCCAGCTCTGTACCCCCAGATGGGCTATACCAGATGCAGGGGGAGAGCCCTCCATTTTCCCCCCACTCCCTCAGTCAGCCTGCCAGCCAAGCAGGGGGCATGGCCGGGTGATCAACCCAGTTCCTGGCTCAGGGTGGGCTTCCCTACAGCTGAGAGCTGGGCCAATCACTTAGCCATGCTCCCTGCTTGGCCAGCAGGCAAGCTGAGGAGGGAGTGGGGGGCAAAATGTACCCAGCACAGCCTAGCTGGGAGTCCACAGCCAGGTGGAGGGAGTGTTTTCCCCACCACTCCCTCCTAAGCCAGTCTCCCAGCCAAGGAGAGTGTATGGCCACATTATCGATCTGGCTCCCAGCTGAAGAAAAGCCTGCAGTGGGGGTTTTACTCCCCTGCCTGAGCCAGAAGCTGGGCCAACCACCTGGCCATGACTGCTCAGCTGGCAGGCCAGCTGAGGAGGGAGTGGGGAGGGAAATGCCCCCCCCTCCACCACCTGGCTTTGGACCCCCCAGGTGGGCTGTGCCCAGTGCAAGGGGTGGGAAGCCCACAGTGGGGACCAGTATCCCCCCCACACACAGTCCCTCCTCAGCTGGCCCACTGGCCAGGGAGGGGGCATGGCCAGGTGATCACCCTGGCTACTGACTCAGGTTGGGAAGCAAAGCCCCCACTGCAGGCTTCCCTGCAGCTGGGAGCGAAGCTTATCACCCAGGCTGGCTGAGAAGGGAATGGGGTGGAAAAATGGCAACTTCCTCCCCCTCCCTCTGCCTTTCCCACCCCCATTCCAGACCCCCTGGCATGGCATGGTGGGGACAGGTGGAGCCCATAGTGGGGGCTTTACTCCTCTCACCAGAGCTGGGAACTGGGGTGATTCCTCAGCCACAACCACCTGCTCCCCAGCCAGTGGGCCAGCTGAGGAGGGAGGGGGGGGAAATGTCCCCCCAATGTGCCTAGCAGAGCAGGGAAGCCCACAGTGGAAGCTGGCTCGATTCCCCGGCTGAGGAAGGGATGAGGGGGTGGGGATGGGTGAATCCACCTGGTTTCCGGGATCAAAAAGTCCCTGCTGGCAGCTGGGGGAGGGGCCAACCCTGCTCTGTTGGAGCAGAGAGCACAGCCCAGGGCTGCACACCATCCTGGGATGCTGGAGGACTGTGAGTTAAGTTGAATTGGGAGGGGGCCTGGGACAGAAGTTTTAGAAACTGATTTGACGTAAGTCAGTTAAGTCTGATGCTACATTCAACCAGGTTTATCTTAAACCAGTTTCAGCCATTTTGAAATTGGTTTACGTGCACTGAACTTCTGTTCTGTTACAGATTTAAACCAGTTCCAGATCACTTAAACTGGTTTATGTGTGACTTCTGTCCCTGGCCTGCATGTACTATACCCTGATATAATGTAACTCTAATTGGGATTTGCTTGTTGATTTGAGGGTTACAAAAGCTGCACAACCCTGGGAATAAAGGATACCCTACCCTACAGACAGAGAGAGACTCAGATGAGACTGACTCTGTAGATACTCAAGGTTAGAGAAATGGACTTGAAGTTTTAAGATCACCTCATAAAGTGCTATACTAAACAACTGGGGGTCAAAGGGTGGCATAAAGGGAACACTCCCATCTGTTACAGACTCTTATTGTTTTAATTTATAAATATGTCACTGCTTTACGAACAGCTCTTGTTTTTATTCACCATGCAGGTGTAATCCTTGTAAAAATAATATAAGTACTGCTGGCAATGCTGTTATCAAACATTCATGAGGTAGCTGCTGTTCAGCTGTACAGCTCACTCAGTCTCTCAGCAGAAACAAGACTAGGTGTGACACCAGGTCATTCAAAACATAGAGCGAACCAGCAGTTCTGTTCAAAACAGTTCACTCTTTAAGATACTGCCACTTAGAACAGTGTGAATCTAAATAGCTACTTAAAAATAACTGAGAGTAACAGTATCGTAAATGCCTTTCACTGTTAATATAGATTGCTACTGTGTGTGATGCCTACTCAGATTTAGCAAACAGCCTGAAATTGCAATGGAAATCAGATATGTTGCTTGCTACCTTATACCTTCTAAGGCTTGGATATTTTTCCAGAGTAGAAATTCAGCTACAAGGAAAGAATGATTTTGGCACAGCAGTTTTCCTGAGTCAGAAACTAGGAGTATGTCTGATCCTTCAGTGGTAATACCATAAGGAGAAAAAGAGGTACAAGGTAGAAAAAGATACAAAGGAGTCGAAAAGAGCATAGTGACTAGGTAGTTGAGCAGGAACCGGTGATATCTGCTTACTTGATCAGCAGTCTGGAAATGAGAACTGTTAAAGTTAATTCTGATCCCAGTGGTTAAACCAAGAGCACTTCTACTGAAGACCATCAGTCCACTCTTACACAAGCATAAGGAAGACAGGAATCAAACCCACATGGGGGAAAAGGTGGGTTCCAGCTTAGGTCTCACAACTGACTGTTTTGGAATGATAAATGATTTTCCTTTGCAAGAAAACTCCTCAACATAGAATTAAAATGTTGCTTCCTCTGCCCCAAGATATTTAGTGTGGCTTCTTTAACTAAGGATTACATTGCTCACCTTCCTACAGTGAGTACAGTGACTAGCACAGAATAACCTTGCCACTGAGTGCTACCGTGAATAGGGAAGAAGTTCTGTCTGTGCAAAAAACCCCAAAACACAGATATACATTGACTGAATCACTGGGGTCCACTGAATGCAGGCCCACCCATAATTTATTTAGAAATGTGGATGTTGTGGATGAAAAGCACAAAAACACTTATACTCTTACAATAAATCACAGAAGATTAAGAGATTATTGTGGGTGTCTGCTATAGACCACCAGACCAGAAGGATGAGATAGATGAAGCTTTCCTCAGACAAGTAGTAGAAGTTTCCAGATCATAGGACCTGGTTCTTATGGGGGACTTCTGTCACCTTGACATCTACCGGGAGGGCAATACAGTAGTGCACAGGTAATACAAGAAGTTTTAGAGAGAGTTGGAGACAACTTCATGGTGCAAGTGTTCCAGGATTGGCTCCAGCACTCTGTGCTGCACCTACCCAGATGGGACCAGACCCTACATGCCCAATCAAGTACACGGACCCATGTGGAACCCTGCAGGACAGATAACACAGTGCTGGGGGCTGGATCTGTCCTACAGACCACGGGTTAAGCACCCTTGGACTAAGCAATGGGATGCTACGTATGAGGAGAATTTGCTTAAGAGCTGAAGAAGTCTTACTTTCAAACCAATATAGTTTAGGAAGAGGTAGGACTGCATGGGATAACTTAGGAGAGCAGTGTAAAAATATACGAAAACTAAACAAAAAGAAAGAAAATGAGTTGCAAGAAGCATAATGTAAACAAAGTAAGGAAAAAAGGGAAAAAGAAAACCCTTATAGAAAAACATTCCTTAGAATGCAATAGGGATTAAATACTAGACTTGTTTAATTATTTAGTATTTAATAGAGTTCACAGGGAAACTGAGCTGAAAAAATATGTATCTTTATCTGTGAAATGTCCTTGTCCAGAAAGAACAGGCCTGGGCAAATCAATTTAGAGTAAAAAAGGAAGAAAGGAAGGAAGAAAGGGAGAGAAAAGTGTGATTTCCCTCCTCTCCTTGCCATCTTGAAATGAATGGAGCCTGAACCTGGAAAACCTTGTTTTTTTCATTATTTCTCATTCTTGGGCTCTACTGCATTGCCTTGTTCCACTCCAACAAAGTGAAAAGTGACAAAACATGGTGAAAAAGAACCATCCTGCAGTATTTTTCAGGCTAAACAGAAATGGGAAGTCTTGGTACCATAAGTCTTATATGAATGTCTTTTATAATGAGAGATTTTTCTCTACTTTGGAAGCAGAGATAAAGGTTCAGAAATTCAGCCAATAAGATTCATATAACAATAGCATGAGACTCAGTTAATTATGCAAACTCTTAGGGCTCTCCTAAATAAAAACCTTATGAAGAATGCATTGCATTCAGAAACTTAACTGTATTTCAATCATACAGTTGGTCCAATAAAAGTTATCACCCACAAAATCCTTGCCTGTTTAAATGAATGGGAAAATTCTGCCTGCATCACCCAATGCAAAGCTAATTAGTGCTAACTTTTTGGCTTTTTGGGTCAATTGGTATGAAGCATTGCACTAAAATCTGTCTCCAACGTTGCAGACCATTGGGGCTGGTTCATGATTATAGAATTGTCCAAGAGATTTTTAATACTATGTTTGTAATTCAGCAAGGATGCCAGTTTTATCTCATTTCCTAAAGGCCAGTCATCCAATATTTTTAATGTTATAAATCCAAGCACTTGGAACTGATGACTTTGGCAGTCTCTGTAAAATGTTTGCAGCAACAAGTTGCCACACAATTTAATAGCAAGAAGAGTCTCTCTTCCAAGTCCCCCAGTAACAAAGAGAATAGTTGATCTTATTTAGTAAGAAAATTCTCTTTGCTTTTCTCTTTCTTCCTCCTTCACTACTGACCATTACTCCATTCTCATCATGGCTTACATGTATTTCTGAAAACAAATTTTAAAAAAGGAGACATTCTGAAACATAAAGAGAACTCATTCTGGTCCAATAGTACATGTATTTCAGATTTAGGACATTACCTGAGAGAAAAAAATAAGAATCCACCAGTCTGTGAAACCAAGTGAGAGTCATTAATGAGAGAAGCTTGGGAAGATGTACCCAACAAACAGGATTACAAATATGAACGTTTCAGTTTCATGGAACTTCCATTCATTAAAATTATGTTCTCTCCCAAGCTTCTAACCCAAACTGTCCCTATGTACCAGAAAGGGCTTGCAAGACAAAATGCATGTACTGGTCATTTAGATATGCTGAAGAAGTGCACAAGCTTCCTTTCTTGTGCTAATAACTTCAAGCTCTGATGTTGGTCTCAGGTCACATCCTTGATGCTGGTCTTGGGTAGGTAGTGAGCATGAAATGGCTGGCAAGTTGCCATGCAGGGCAATTCATAGGTGAAGGCAAGGTGTTCATGGCAGTATAGTACTATAACTATGGTCAGGGCCAGACCACCCAGACAAAGTTTAAGATGGGCCAGTATTGGGGCTGAAACAGTGCATTGTGAAATGCCTAGAAGACTAATTCATCCACCAGCTCTGTGACAATACTGCAGGACAAACATTCAGATGTCTATCTCAATAGCAATAGGATGAAGTGCCAAGCCAGTAACTCGTATCCATGAACCTTTTCTGCAGATTTGTGCTACAGGAAGTGCAAGGACATCTGAATTGCTTGCACTTTGTCCCATAAAAAAGCATTAACCTCTGTGACAATGGGTCTCTTCATAGCCCAAGCATAGTAGCTTTCCCTACAATCTGATGCATGCTTGTATTGTAATCAGTAATCTTTGCAATTTACCATTTTCTCTTCTAAAGCAAGATTTAGCCATGGTGGTTCCACAATTTTAGTGAAATACAGCTCCATAAATTCTATGGCTATGATAGAATCTGCTAGGACTCTTGCCAAAAGTGTCATATTCTGTACCGTTGTTCTAAAAATTTAACAAACAACCAAGGCTAGTAGAAGTATAGTAAGCCCCCCCTCCCCCCCAG
>NW_017729031.1:77275752-77282059 GCF_001723915.1 Gavialis gangeticus
TGGCCCCCCAGCGAACATGTATTTATTTCTTTGACCTGCACAAAGGAAGACTCATTCCTCAGTTTATTTACACAACATCTAGAAATTATCCACACAGGGATAATCTCTGATAATTCAAACTTTATAAATTTACCAGACAAAGAGTATATCCAAGAACTAAAATTTAACATTCACAAGCCAGGTCCAGACGAGTGTGGCCATGCAGTATGATGCACCTCAGACACGTTTGCAGCACCACATACTGCACATTCAGTTGTTCTCTGCACTGCAAGGGAGCAGCACAGAGGGGTTTTTTGACCCCTTATCCAGGGGTCAATGAAAACTGTGGGGGGGGAAAGCAGCGCAGTGCATGCAGGGGCAATGTGCACTGCTCAGAAGTGGGGCTGGGGTACCCAGAGCTATGCTGTGGCTGCCAGCCAGGCTCCATGGGACAGAATCACCATTGCTGCAGCCCTGGGAGGTCCCCAGAGCCTCAGGCAAGACTGCTGAGGCCAGCCCAGTGCTGGCCCCAGCCTCCCCTACTGCCACCAGGGTAACTTGCCATGCGCCAAAGCTCACATGGCATGGGCGTTCCCCAGGGACAAGTAGTGGCAGTGGAAGGTGCACTGCAGCTAGTTGTTCCAGGGGTACCACATTTCCACACATGTCTAGACATGGCCACATAGTTTGAATTAGAAATGGAATGCACATTTTTAACTGTATGATTGAGAGTAATTAGCCACTGGAAGAGATTAACATGGAATGAGGTATATCTTGTGTCACTAGCTTTACATCAATATTAGATGTCTTCTAGCATTGATAAAGTTTATGAGTAATTTGAAGGAATCACAAGGTGACATTTCATGGCCAGTATTATGGGGAATATCAGAATAGATCATCAAAATGGTCTTTACTGGTCCTAAATACTCTGAATCTATGAAAATGCTGCACAGGGGCCACAGGTACAAGAGACGCTGACTGTGCACTTGTTACTGTGCACTCATTTAGTGCTTGCACATGCAAATACTAAATTACTGCACAGTAACCAGAGTTACTGCACAGTAACATCACCAAATGGCTTTTTGGTGATGCTGACTGCACAGTAGCTTGTTACTGCTGCGCAGCAGCATCGTATCACACTGTGTGCCACATTATGCTACTGCACAGTAGTAATGAGTTACTGCAGACTAATTGGAGGAGAATTTATAAAAATACATCCTTCGTATAATATGTCCTCCTAATCAGGAATCAGGGAAGTAGTTTAGTAGTTTTATGATTGTTGTGTAAAGTTTATCCTGGCTTTATTTACATTCATACATCATCACTAATTACTAATTGCCAATGACATTTTTCAAAGGGAATTGACAATAAATTCCAAACACTCACCCAAATGGCTATAGACATAACTTACTGCACACACAAATAGTTATATATACTGGCCTATCTATATTTTTATTCATCCCAGTCTATGTGCACAAATTGCATTTATTATCCAAGTCTCCCTACTGACCAATAAAAATTAGCTACTTATTTTAAAATGTGATAATGATTCTGAATCATCCCTTTGATAAATGCTTAACATTTAAATATTTCAGAGTAAGAGTCTGAGAGAGAATTTGATGAGGCAAAAACTTGAGGTTATGAATCTTTTTAGAATCTCTGTGTTAAATCTATCTCAGATCAGTGAAGTTTCAAAGTCATTTACATTTGATGGCTGGGAGCATCACTGTATTATATGAAATGGGTTGTTAAGCCAAGATTATCAGAGATGACTAGTGACCTACGGTGGTTCAATTTTTGATCGTCCAATTTGACTGAAGGGTCTTGCTTTGCACAAAGTGCTGAGATACACTCCAGTAGTCTTTGTGGGCAGGTCTATATCATAATCATCATCTTAACTGGCACAAACTAGCATACTGCTTGCAATCTCAGCAGAGAAAAAGCCTGAACAGACCTGGAGACGGAACTGTCCTTTCACCTCTAGTGTTGGTTCCTGTGCTGGGAAGAGCAGGGAAATCTTGTACTATCTTGGTCTATTCTTAGAATACCTATTCCTCGAATGCCTGTTCCATGGATAACTATATTAACACATTTTCTAAGGCAGTCACATTTCACAATTCACTTTATATATTTAATAAAAAAGAAGGTAGTGGGAAAATGAACTGGAAAGAGAAAACTCAAGAGTCTTCAACTCTGAGAACTAAGACCTTCTTCCTGGTTGCAGATAAACATCAAGGTTAGCTACAGAAAACATGACACTGAAAAACAAGAACGTGAAAACTGGAAGGGGAAGAGGGTTACCTTGTGAAAGGAGTCAGTGGTATTCATTGCCTGATTAGGGTCTAGTTTAATTTGTGTAAAACTCCAGTTAATAAGTGTGCCTTATTAAGATGTCCATTAAAAGTCCAAAATGTTAATCTAATGGAAAGAATTTGATTACATTCTGTTAGATTTTCCCATTAACAATATTGACTTTTAGTGGCTGTCCTAATTAGACATTAATGGGAATATCAAACAAATTAACAACAAGCCCACAGGTTTAAGTTTAAGGACCAAACAACTCAGAATAAAAGCACTGCATATAGATACCTTCCAAATTCATGTTAGAGAAAGTGTAAATTTGTAAGCAGTGTTTTTTTCATGTTGTGGCAGGGGTGGATCCAGAGGGGGTGCAGTGGTACAGTAGTGCCCCCTTTGATTCCTGGTCCACCCCAACTTTAAAACCAACTGCCTGGCAGTGGCAGCAGCATTTCTATTCAGGCAGCAGTGAGGGAGTCAGATGATTTCATGGTTCATTATAATCTACCTGATTCCTTCTAAACTCTTCCTTCCATAGGTGTTAATTACTCTCTGTTTTTTAATTGTCTTGATGATCCACTAATCAAACTAGCCTTTTCTCTGCAATTCTGCTGTCTGTTTGCTACTCCTGGTAATATAGGTCCTATTTCATAGCCCTACAGATTATTTTTAGCTTTAGCTCTACCTAAAAACATTAACTCAGGTGTGGAAATAACTTTCAGTGAACCATTCCATGCAATGTCAACATGCTCAAGAAGGCTAGATTTTGTATTATGAGCCTGAAAGAAAATAGATGTACATTTAATTCTAACAACAACAGAACAAAGAAAATGACACGTTTGATTATTTTTGCCTAGTTTGTTGGGCTTGTATACCTAATATAGGATATAGTAAATTAATGCACATTTCAATAAAGTTATATTGGTTTTTGTTTCAATCTTAAACTAAAGAGGATAGCCCTGGGCCCCTAGCTTATTAGTAAAGCTTCTAGTTTCTTTTTAACTGGAAAAAATATATATTGTATTATAAATGATAATGCACCATGGCATCTGCACCCCCACCCTTTAAAAAATCCTAGACTGCAGCTGCTATGTTCTTTCCTAAACTGTACTCAGCAATTTCAGTACTTTAAATCTTTAGTTAATCATTATACATTTACACAAAGCTCAAATGCATAAACACAAGCTTGTGAGATAGGACACATTGTCCTTTTCAATGCTTATGTTTAGTTTGAAAGAGAACTGAAAATATAAATGAATTTGTGGTTTGCTGTCAGGTTATGGAAACATTTATCCCACTGCACCTGCTAGAATACCTGGAGGTGTATTTCTGCTTAGGTTTTATCTTACACGTATTTTAACAAAGACAAGTTACCAAGGAGAGAAACTATATTACAGGAAGAAAATCTGTGCACCACCACTGCCAGGATTCAGAACCCAGAGCAGCAAAACCTTACATCATTCCAGTGGAAGCTGAGAAAAATTCATCATAGCAGCATTTGCTAGCATCACTATAGTCATCAGCCACTGATCAAACATTGGGCTTAATCCTCAGAGGCTGATATACCTTGGGTTTTGTAGGAAAATGTCTACTGCTGCATTAGTGATAATATAATATATTGAATAAGAATGAAGACTATTTATATTTAACAGCCAGTGTCCTGAGTTTTGCAAAGGCTTTATACTCAGGTGTATGGTCAATGTCTTCTGCCACATCACAGTTTTAGCTGAGAACAGATCTTCATTCAAAACTATTTTCAGCTACTTAGAACATACAGAACATACCTAGAAAATATCCTAGGATATTTTTCATGATATTGAAAAAATCTGGGATTTTTTTTGTTTCTTTATCATTTTTTAATTCAATATAAAATATTTATAAATCAACCACATATGAACTATAAACTATGCACATATCTAAGGAAAGGCTTCTTAAAGCAACTTGATAGTCTTTTAGCAGCTGATTTACTTCTAATTGTGTTAGGATTTTTGTCATCTGAAGGTTATTTTGTTGCTTTGGACTATTGAAATATAAGATAAAATATGGATCCAATCCTGCTAAACTTGCACAGTGATCATTATAATGCAGGCTAGCTGAACACATCATGACTATGCACATGCTTAAAGTTGAGAAGTGCATAAGCATTTATGGGATCTGCACCTTAATGAAATGTAAATTGTATGCAGAGTGGGTGAACAAAGTGCTATACACTCTTTGATCTAATTGTCACCATATTTCTCCGAGATTATTTTTTCCAGAAATTTTATGTTCAGAGTTAATCCTTGCTCTCATGTCATTCTTGGATTTATTGAAATGCTTCTGTACTGGCTGTGCAACTCTTGTTCATAGTGGTAAGCATTTATGTGAATAGTACTTGAACTTAAATTTGAAAGGGAATGTTCATGTGAATATTCACCTTTGTGAGTAAGAATTTCAAAACTCCAGACCTCTATAATAAGTAGCTCCTGTCCTGCTAGTCATAGAATCATTAAAAAATTATGGTTGGAAGGGACATCAGGAGATCATCTAGTCCAGGCCCCTGCTCAAAGCAAGACCATCCCCAACTATATCATCCCAGCCATGGCTTTGTCTACCCAGGTCTTAAAAAACCTCTAAGGATGGAGATTTTAACTTGTGCTTAACTTAGTCCTGTTAATTTGTACAGACTCTCTGGTCACATCTACATGTCGCTTTATGGTGATGTTGTTACTGTGCCATGCTTTAGTACTTCCAAAAGCACAGTGCAGTAACCATCAGAACTGCACCATACACACGGTGCAGTTATTTTTAGCAGCTACATTGCCATAGCAACACACTATAATGGGGGAGCGTGCCATTACAATGAAGTAGCTGCTTGTCACGTGTAGACATCTGTGGATATTATGTCTCTGTAATGTGCTGCTACAGCAACGTAGCATTCACATGTAGATGTGCCCTCTTTTAGTTAACTGATTTGATGCGTTTATTACTGTATTTTCTTGCATACTTTTTTCCCCCAAAACCAGCTGCTGGAAATTGGAGTGTGCATATATGCAAGGAAATTTGGTCAGAGTACTTTCTGCTGCTTAGCAGGAAAAAGCAAAAGTAAAGTTTTCATGCAATCCACAGGGAGCAGAACAATGAATAGGCTCAGGTCCCTAGTTCAATGGCTACTAAAGAAGATATTTTTTCCTTCATCATACCTTTTAAAAACAAGTGTGTATTTATTCATCCTTCTTGTACAGTTATTTGTAAGATATGAATTTTGTTGGCTCTATTTTTTATGCTTTTATTGAGTGACCACTACAAACCTTAACATTCCTACTTCTACTGTTTTTTTTCAGAAAATCAGGAGAATATGGCATTAATCCAAATCTGAAGCAATCAGAAATAAGCAAAGAACCAATTCACATATATTTCAATACTTTCTGATAGGCATGCTTATTGAGTATAGTTACTATAAGCATGAAGTTATAGTACTGACAGCATAAAAATTCACTAGACACTTGCACTAGGTACAGATATTCAAAAAGCCCGAAGTGGACTTGATCAAAACATTGTGGGTTTCTCTGAGTAGGTTAGATCAGGAACAAACAAAAGATACATTCACCCTTGTGGGGTAAGGGAGGGCACACAGATGCCTCCATTGGCTGAGGCTGGAAGGTGGGGGCAGTGCTCTTGCAAGCTTCCCAGCATGCCAGAGACTGCCATGGGCAGCCGAGCACAGCTGAGTAGAGGCTAACCCTGATTGGCTACCAGGCACATGTCCCCAAGCCCCTGCTGTCACTGTGGACCTTCCCCTGCACCCAGCTCCAGGCTTCCAGAAGAGCTCCAGAGTGGGACACGATAGTATCTCCCCCACCCACCACCAGCTGCCAGACATGCCATGGTGACTTTCTCTAGGGCTCTCCTAGAAGCCTAGGGCTGGGCACAGTGAAGGGTCTGCAGTGATGGCAGGAGGTTGGGGGCATGTGCCTGGCAACCAATTAGGGGTGGCCCGGGGGCTCCATAGAAGGAGGGATCAGGCCCCTCAGAGCTGGGCATCAGTGGA
>NW_017729031.1:77287059-77290613 GCF_001723915.1 Gavialis gangeticus
GCTGTCACTGTGGACCTTCCCCTGCACCCAGCTCCAGGCTTCCAGAAGAGCTCCAGAGTGGGACACGATAGTATCTCCCCCACCCACCACCAGCTGCCAGACATGCCATGGTGACTTTCTCTAGGGCTCTCCTAGAAGCCTAGGGCTGGGCACAGTGAAGGGTCTGCAGTGATGGCAGGAGGTTGGGGGCATGTGCCTGGCAACCAATTAGGGGTGGCCCGGGGGCTCCATAGAAGGAGGGATCAGGCCCCTCAGAGCTGGGCATCAGTGGAGATCCCTGTCCCTGCTGTCTGGCACAAGCCTGCTGGGCTGTGCTGGTGTGTTGTGCCAGATGCCGATGGTGCTGAGCTCTAAGGGGCCCGAGTTTGATACCTAATCAATCCAGGTCAACTGCAGTCTAGGATCTGCCATTTTTTAATGGTGTATGTATAATGTCTGTACCTGGCCTTAAACTACAGCCTCTGATTTTTTCTAGTTTGCATTCTATATTCATTGATTTTAAAGCAAAAAAGGATCATTAAATAACCTAATCTGATGTCTTGTATACAATAGGCATTTTACCCAGTTTCCCCCATATTCATGTTTGGCTAAAGCGTGGGAGTCAAACTCAAATGGCCTCTCAGATAAGTGGCATGAGCTAGTCCACAGGTTGAATGAATGGGAAGTGACTGGGTTCATGGACCAGACTGGTCCCACAGACCCACCCATGCCACCCTCCTGCATAACATGTCGGGCACACAAGGCACATGCTCTAACTGGTCAAGGATGGTGTCACAAATGGCACCCACTCTGGGACCTGCACTGCACACTGTGTCCACTCTGGATAGTGTGGGACCTGCACTGAATTATTTTCTTCAGCCCTTCACTTCAACCATATCATCCCAGCCAAGGCTTTGTCAAGCTGTATCTTAAAAACCTCCAAGGATGGAGATTCTATGACCTCTCTGGGTAGCCTGTTCCAGTGCTTTAATACACTCCTAGTGAGAGAGTTTTTCCTAATATCTAACCTAAACTTCCCTTGCTGCAACTTGAGACCACTGTTCTTTGTTCGTTCATCTACCACCACTGAGAACAGTCTAGTTCCTTCATCTTTGGAACCACCCTTCAGGTAGTTGAAGGCTGCTATTAAATCTGATCTCAGTCTTCTCTGCTCCAGACTTAATAAGCCCAGTACTCAGCCTCTTCTCATAAGTTATATGCCTCAGCCTCCTAACCATTTCTGCTGCCCTCCACTGGACTCTCTCCAACTGAGGGTCCCAAAACTGGACACAATACTCCAGATGTGGCCTATAGAGGAGTAGAATCACTTCCCTTGATCTGTTGACAGTGCTCTACTAATGCAGCCCAGTATGTCTTCTTTGCAACCAGGGCAGGCTGCTGACTCATATTCAGTTGATTGTCCGCTGTAACCTCCAGGTCCTTTTCTGCAGAACTGCTACTTTGCCAGTTGGTCCCCAACCTGTACCAGTACATGAGTTTGCTCCATCCCAAGTGTAGGATTTTGCACTTGTCCTTATTGAACCTCATGACAGTTCTTTTGGCCCAATCCTCTAATTTGTCTAGGTCTCTCTGAATCCTAGTCCTACCCTCCAGCTTATTTACTACTCGCTCCAGTTTGATGTCATCTTCAGACTTGCTGAGGGTACACTCTATCCCATCTTCCAAGGTGCTGATGAAGATATTGAACAAAACCATCCCCTGGGACCATCCTCTGAGGCACTCCACTTGATACCATCTGCCAGCTATATATTAAACCATTTCTTACTACCCTCTGAGCCTAACAATCCACTCAGTTTTCTATCCAACTTACAATTGGATTTCCTTAGCTTGTTTGCATTAATGTTGTTGAAAACCATAGCAAAAGCCTTGCTAAAGTCAAGGTATATCTTGTCCACCACTTTCCCCACATCCACATTCATCTTATCACAGAGGTAATCAGGTTGGTCAGGTATGACTTGCCCTTGGTGAATCCATCACCACCTTCTCCTTCAAGTGCTTAGAAAAGGATTCCTTGAGGAACTGCTTCATGATTTTCCAGGGACTAAGGTGAGGCTGACCTGTCTGTAGTTCCCTGGATCCTCCATCTTCTCTTTCTTAAAGATGGGCACTGCATTTACCTTTTCCCAGTAGTCTGGGGCCTCTCCCAATTATCACAAGCTTTTGAAGATAATAACCAGTGGCTCTGCAATCACAGCAGCCAACTCCCTCAGCATGCTTGGGAGCATTGTGTCCAACCCCATGGATTTGTACATGTCTAGCTTTCCAAACAGTCCCATATCTACTCTTTCACCACTATTGGCTGTTCATCTCCACCCCAGACTGAGCTGCTAGGTGCAGTAGTCTGGGAGCTGACCTTGCCTGTAAAGACTAAGGTGAAAAAGGGATTGAGCACTTCAGCCTTTTCTGAATCATCTGTCACTAGGTTGCCTCCCCCATTTCCTAAGGGACCCACACTTTCCCTGATCTTCCCCTTGTTGCTGACATACTTGTAGAAACCTTTCTTGTTACCCTTCACATCCCTTGCTAGCTGCAACTCCAATTACACTTTGGCCTTCTTGATTTCATCCCTGTGTACCCAAGCAATAGTCTTATACTTATCCCTAATTACCTGCCATACTTGCTAGTCTTCCTGTGCAGTGGGATACTTCATTCCTGTGCCCTCAGTAAGGTTTCTTTAAAATACAGCCAGGTCTCCTGGACTCCTTTTCTCCTCAAACTGGTCTTCCAGGTGATCCTGCCCTTCAATTTCCTGAGTGAGTCAAAGTCTGCTTGTCTGGAGTCCCAGATCCTTACTTTGCTGCTCTCCTTCCTTCCATTCCTCAAGATCCTGAGCTCAGTCATATCATGGTCACTGCTGCCCAAATTGGCATCTGCTACTACATTCCCCACCAATTATTCCCTATTTATGAGCACCAAGTGAAGAAAAACACAGCCTCTAGTTGGCCTCTCCAACACTTGCACCAGGAGGTTGTCCCCAACTCTCTCTAAAAACTGCCTGGATCGCTTTCGAACTGCTATGCTGCCCTCTCAGAAGATAGCAGGGTGATTGAAGTCCTGCATGAGAACCAGGGCCTGTAACTGGGAAACTTCAGCTAGCTGTTTGAAGAAAGCCTAACCACCTCATCCTCCTGGTCAGGTGGTCTATAGCACATAGCCACCATTACATCAAACTTGTTGCTCAGCCCTCTGACCCTAAACCAGAGACTTTCCACAGGCCTATCTCTAATTTCATACTGGAGCTCTGAGCAAACATACAGCTCTTTTACATAAAATGCAACTCCTCATCCTTTTCTCCCCTGCCTGTCCTTCCTGAACAGTTTATACCCATCCATGATTGTACTCCAGTCATGCAAGCTCCCCCACCAAGTTTCTGACATTCCAGTCATCGCATAGTTCCATGATTCTGCAAGGAATCATGTCATAGTTCCTCACTTTTCTGTTTATGAGCATTGATTACACCTTTTTTTGTCAGAGCATTTCTCTGGGTCACTTGTCTAACTGGATTTCTATATTTTAGTAACTGCTTTTCAGGATACAATCCTTCCTTCTGTAGG
>NW_017729031.1:77295613-77297670 GCF_001723915.1 Gavialis gangeticus
TTGTCAGAGCATTTCTCTGGGTCACTTGTCTAACTGGATTTCTATATTTTAGTAACTGCTTTTCAGGATACAATCCTTCCTTCTGTAGGCATGGTCTACATTTCTTAGTGAGATTCCTACTTCCCCCCCTCTCCCCCCAGCCTTGATCCTGGGAGATGGCAGCACAGGATGGTGGGTGATGGCACTCCATCCCCTCGCACATGTACCCCTTATGGCCTTCCCATGTAACCCCAGGGGTATGTGTACCCCTGGTTGACAACCCCTGCCCTATGGTATGTTGTCTGGGGTTATCAGCCTTGTTGTTGCTGTTGTTCTTGTTGGGTGTTATTGATGTGTTGTCAGTGTTGAAGTTTCAGGAACTGCAGTGTTAACAAGTCACAGCCAGGAGATTCCAACACTTATTTTGTCTTAAAAAACAACCACAGCAGGCAAAGATTTGGCCAGGTTTATTGTTCATAAGCACAGGCCTAACATATTTTGGCCTACCAAGTGCATCAGACCAGAAGCTAAGGTATTTGTACATGTGACAAAGTAGTCAGTGCAACACCATACAGGCTCCCACATACAGGCTCCCACTACAAAATTCCCCTGCTTTCAAATTCTCATTTTTACAATGATCAAAACAAATTACATATCACACTCCATCTGTATCTTGAATGTCTTAAACTGTCCTGGCTCGTTTCACATTCTGACCTGGGTGTTTCCATTCCAGCCTTATAATGCTGGTACTGGAATATCCTACCTTGTACCATCATCCCCCTCTCCCGTCTCTCGGTAGGAATACACATCTGGCTCACCTGCCAAGTTCTGTTCACATGAGGATTTTATGCATTGGTCAGGTTTGCTGGTGAGGTCTACTCTGGCCAGTGCTTTAGCAAAGCCTTTGTGTGAGAAGTATATATTGACCAATGACCCAGCAAGGCCTACATTCCTTTTGTACAACCTGTAGACAGCTTTTTCAATCTTTATTCCATGGATTGGGCCTGGGAACATTAGGTTGGAACTTACGTAAGCTTGTGTAAGCATATATTAATCAGTGCCTCAGCAAGACCTAGAGGGTTTACCCTAAGGTCTTATAAAACTGAGGTGGAAGGAGAGGGTAAGGCTAGGCTGATAATCAGCTCCTATGCAGTGGCTGGCTATCAGACTTCTGCAACTGTTACTAATTCAAAATTAAGCTACACCTGGCACTTGTTGGGTTACCCTAACTCTATTATTATTATGTTATGCTTATATTTGTTCCTGAATAGATTTTCCACAGCTGTCTGTTTTGCAGTTGATCCTTCTGCTTGATACAGACCCATCAAACTAAGGTCTGCTTGATACAGACCCACCAAACATAGTAATTTTGGGCAACTCCTGGATCTCTTAACCCCTGGATTGTCCACACATTAGCACCTGTGGAAGAAATCAAACTTTGCGTTGTGTTTGGTATTAGAATTCACAGACTCAGTCTGAGTTTTTTGGCACTCATACCATACGATCGTAGGGAGAAGATCTAACAGAACTCCCCCCCTACAAGTTAACATACCTTTTTATACCTAAAATTGTTTAAACAAAGCATCCTTGAAAAGAAAGTCAGGGGTAAATCATAACAGTTGCTTGCTCAGCAGCACGTTTTGTTTTGAAAACTGTTATGACCTTTTTTTGTTTTCAGGAAAGGAAGAACATTTGTTCCAAAACAACTGTCCATGGAGTCATAATAAGCAGAAGAGTTTTTCTTATCTTAAAACATTTTAAAATATGAAACAAGACAATTTTTTTTCTTCACTCTTTTTCCTTAGTTAAATTAGAGGCCTGGATTGTTCTATAGTCGGACAGAGGCCTGGATAAATTTATAGTCAAGTTAGAGAGGCCTGGAAAAATCTACTTCAACACACCTTAAAGTGGTTTTAAGCACTTGTTATGCAGCTCAAAGTTGCACCACTTCAGGGCAGGATTATCTCTGATCCATGCTACCAAGTTCCTGTTCCATTAAGGTGTGGCTTCTCCCCACAGATGCACCGCCCAAACTGAAGTCCTCCAGTATCCTAGGATCTCTCACATCCCCACCTGTA
>NW_017729031.1:77302670-77310186 GCF_001723915.1 Gavialis gangeticus
GCTCCATCCCCACCTGTAGAGCAGGGATGGAAGCCTGTCTTAGATCACCAGCCCTCTTGTGGGAACTCACAGGTACAGCTCTTAGTCCTGTCCCTGTTCATCAGACCTCTAGTGGCAAGTCACAGCTGTGCAGGTAGGGATGGTCAGAGAAGGTTTCTAGACTAAGGGCATGACTGCTCTACACTCCAAGCTAACACTAACATTGATCAACATTTGTGTGGCTCACAGCATGGGGTGCAACAAGGCCCTAAGTTCCATTACATGGGCTGCTCATTTACTATATGTACCCTTTAGTCTTCTTTAATTGAAGCAGTTTGCACACTTTACAGGGATTCCACAAGGACAAAATGAGTGTAGGCAAGGTGCCAAAGTTATCTTCCTGAGGAAGCCAGATGTTTCATTTCATTGACTGGTTTGCTGGCAAGATTTACCAAGAGGGATAGAGGAGAGATTAGAGCCTTTTTCATAAATCACATTCTATGTTTTTAATTCTTCTCACATCCTTCGTCACAACTGCGTTTTTTCCCAAAATCAGTACATACTATGACCCAGTCTGTAGCCCTGGCCATATGCTCAGTGTTACATGTTTTTTCCTGAAGTACCCAAACCAGTAGGTGTTCCATGGTCTGTGTTTCCCATCATTATTAACAAGTATTTATATTGTTTGGAAAGCCCCACTTCCACATATTATCTCTTATCCTGCATACTCTTGTTCAGAGACAATTCAAACATCTTCAGGTTAGCCAGTCTTTTTCTGCATCTACAGAAAGATAATCAGCAACATCAATGTTTATTTTCATTCCCATGCTCACATGGCATGCGCCTCAGGTCTTCAGTCTATCATGTGCATTTTATCTTGCTTGCAGCCACTTTCCTGATGTCTGGTGGGAAATCCCAGCAAGCCAATATAGACTAGTCACACTAGATTATCTAAGTATCAGCAACTTTTGTACAGCACAGTGTCTAGCTTCTCTGTGTGGATTGACCTTCCCCATGCTCAGCATGGCTGCTGAGTAATGCAGTGCAAGTCCTGTGGTTCACACTGTTGGGTTGCTCCCCTTCTTCCCCCCACCCTTTAGAAATTATGAACTTCAGTGTGTTATTTCAGGTATCAACTTTAAATGTTGCCTTCTCTGTGTGCACCCCTGTACCATTCAGCAGTCCCTCCAGGTAGACTGAATTACAGCAATGGGCAAGTCATACCCTATTCCAGGTTATATTGAGTTATTTATTGGCCTCACAGTTTTAGAAGTGAAAGAGTCTTGCTTGCATTTTAACCAGGTTAGCATGCAATTGGTTTTTTGGTGTAGTAATTTCAGAGCCCCAAGAGTCTTGATGTTAATGTAGCTTTGACTTCACTGAAGTCGTTGACTTATTCAGCGATGTGTACCAACCCGAGACATACTCAGTTAATTCACCACTAAGTTGTCAGCCTCAGATCGTGAAATGCTTTGTAGCATCACCTACCAGAACCCATTTGGAATGAATGTGAAAGTAAAACAAGCAGAGCTGATCAAAATAATTGCAACCCTAAGTAGAAAGAAAGAATTCCAATGAAGCTCAAAACACCTTATAAACTGTTTCACATTTACAATGTTCTTAAAAGAGAAATACTGCAAAATGTTGTCATCAGAATAAGAAGATGCATGATGGTTATGCTTGTTAATTGTGTTTGTTTTCCTTATGACTAATTTATTAAGGACAATTGAGAAAGCTGAAACATCTGAACTGATTTTCCATTTGTTTGGCTATTAAAGTTCCTCTGTGAAATGTATGTTTATTTAAAGTATCTCCAGCTACCCATTTACAATGCATTTGTTAAATTAGTTAAGAGACTTTAATTGGGCATTGGGGATTTGTTGTGCTATTCCCAAATCTGTTTACTAAAAATACATGAGAACAGTGAGCAATTTATTTATAACCTTGTTATATTAGGCCATTACCAACATCAGAGTTTTCCCTTACCATATTTTTAATGTGCTATATTCAAATTCAACCCATGTTTGCTCATGTTTTATATAGCAGGCTGCAAACAGTTTCAAGTTAAATACAGTAGAACCACCTGTTAAATTTGGAACACTGTTAAATGGGGAGGTTTCCAAAACTGCAACAATATTTAAGCGGTAGTAAACACCAGTAGCATCTTTCTCTTCTTTGTCTCCCATTAACAGCTGAACAGTTGCTACACCTTAAACCATCAAAGGTCTTCATTAAACTGGCAAACTTAATCATATAACATTGTTATTTCCTGATTTCATTTATTTTGATCAATCCTCCACCTATCCCATACTCTAGAGACTACATATGTATTTATACAAATAAAATGGGTTATATAGTTATTTACCCATGCCCGCAACTGTATTGGGCTGTCCCACCAAACTGTCCAGTATTCTAAATGCGCTATGTCAGTCTCACACTTTAGAGGCTGTAAGCACATATCTTTTCCAAAAGTTGTCAGGAAATAAAATAAGCCTTGAAGTATTCTTGGAAGCTGAAAAACAAACCTGGGCCCTGTCTGACCAAGCTGAAGCCAAAGGAGATGCTAATTTAAGCAAATACTGGGAAAGATGTACATTCAGATGAAAACCTAGATTCTGAATTCCTCCCTGAGGTCAAGAATTTGGTTATCATGCTTCAGTTCACTTATTTACACAGTTATGGATTATTAAGAAAATTAACATTGGAATCTATGTTGAGATTTCCCCAAACAATGATACAAAATCTAGGGTTCTGGTTCAAGGGTTCTCGTTCAAGTCCCTATCTGCTTCTGGATTCAATTTTTAAAAACTCAACCCAATAGGCAATGCGTAGGGGGTGCACATGCTTGCATGTGCACCCCCTGAGTGTGGCAGTGCACCCTCTGCAAAAAGGCACTGCCTACACTGCTGGCGCCACCCCCGCCCCTCACCATCAACACTGCCAGTGCCATCTGCAGGCAATCTGTGATTGCTGCTGACATCATCTGCGGGAGGTCACCAACTGCTGATCAGCGCTCGCCCCTTCCCCCCACCGCTGACAGCATTGTGGCTGCCTGCGGGAGCTTGCCATGCAATGCCTCCCCCCCCCAGCCTCCGGGGGCATGCGGTGTTCATGCTCACCCCTTAAGTTTCTATTTGAAAAGAAAAGGAAGCTCTGGAGAAGATAGGTTCATCCCTAAGTGCATACTTTCCAGAAAAGGTAGCAGTCTGTGGCAGAAAAGGAGCTGGATAACTTACTTTAAATGTGGGCACATATATAACCACTCATTGATGAATTTTCCAGTTTGTTTCTCAACAATACCCTTAAGTGGTTTCGTAAATTAACCTAAGCTGTGCAGAAAATGGTTGTTCCATTTCTCAGTGGATTTTGAAATTCAGTTTTGTTCTGACTTGCAATGAAAACTAAACATTCTTTGCAAAAGGTAGTAGAACAATATTTCTTTCTAATAACTGAAACAGTACATTTTGATTGTTTAAAAATGAAGTCCTGCCTTTTAAACTAACAGAAACCCAGGAGTCCAGAAGTCCTAGAAGCTCTGAGGTTCCTGGCTGAGGCAGGGCTTTCAGACTCCCATCGCCTCTTAGTCCACTTGAGAGCCTCTCTTGGAAACTCTGACTAATCTGGAAGTCTCAGTCCCTATGGAATCTTTGATCTCCATTAGCCCTTCAGGAAGGCAAAGGCTTCCTAGAAGCATAGGCATCAACTTTTATTTTTGCCAGGGGGGGCCTAAGATGATGTCTCCTCCTCCCCCTGTGTCATGGCCAGAGGAGAGCCAAGCAGAGCCTATGGGAAGATGGAGGCAGACATGTGCTGCCCACTGTGGTCTCAGGGCTTCCTGCCCAAATGCCCTCCCCCTGGGAGCCCCGCACGACCGTGGCAAGGTGCCCCCGGCCTGCCCAGCATCAGCAGGGGACACAACTCCACAAGGTTCCCTCCTGCTGCTGGATGGGCAGAGGACACCTCACCATGGCAGCACAGGATACCCAGAAGAGGGCAGCAGGACAGGGAGCCCTGAGCCCGCAGTGGGCAGCCTGCATCCGCCCCCATCTTGCGAACGAATCTAGGAGGCATGTGACCCCCCACCTCCCTTACTAAGAGTATCCACATTAGCAGGGAGCCACATCCACCTCCCAGCCTCCTGGACAAGCAATCCATGGCTCTGTCCTACTCACCACTCTGGCTCCAAGCCCCATGCAGTGCCCTGGCTGTGCAGCACCCCCAGGCCCATCCCCTGCCCTGCTACCTCCCTCATCATGTGGCCTGAATCTGCCCCCTGCCATCAGGCAAATTTGACTTACCTACAGGCAAATGGGGGAACTGCCCTCCACCATTGACTGGGGCTGTATTCCTGGTCATGTGCACCTCCCTGTGTCCTGTTCACCGCATGTGGCACCTCCTGTATCCTGCTCCCCATAGCCCCTCTCAGGAGTCCACAGCAACCTGGGTTTGTCAGTCTTCAATTAGGGATGGGTGGTCACCCTGGCCTCTTCCTGAGGGGCCCAGGACCCTCTGACCCCCATGTACTCAGCACAAATGCCTAGAAGCCTGCTAGGTGGACTGCTAAGAAAACATAATTAATTGGAAATCATCTGATAGACAAGGTAACATCAGAGTACAACAAGGATTTGTCAAGCCTTCATCAAAATTAAACCATCTCCATGAATCTTTTTTACTTTGATTAATCCACATTTTCTGACAGAAAACTATTCTCTCAATTAATTTTGAAGTTCTTAGGTTGGGTTCCTGACCCTACATACTACAATTGGAGGTTTGCCTTTATCCAGGGCCCCACACTCACTGTGAGATATGTAGGTAAATGCACTAAGCAATTAACTATTTAACCATGACATCTGTTGAGAAGACAATAGTAGTACTGGCCTTTCATACCCATAAAGAGTTGCAGAGGTATAACAGTGCAGCCAACCACCTGGGGCCACAGTGACACGGGGCAGTGGCAACATCCATCTGATGCTATGCTGCCAGCATGATCACACAGCTGCAGCAGCAGAGGGTTTTTTTCACCACCTCTCTAAACTGGCACCCACCTTATTGCACTACTGAAGATTTGTATGTACAAAGTAGGACACACTTGGACCAACCCAACAGAAGCTGGGTAAACATGAAATACAAAGCAATAGACACAATGAACAGGGAAGCTAGAGCCAAAGTTTCAGCCATATACATTTACAAAGCATAACACAGCATGATACTTTGACTGCTTTTCAAAAGGCCATAGAACAGCCATTTATTATACAAAGCACTGCTACATCATATTTTTTCGAGTATGATAGCGCTCAGACGACCCCCAGCTGGTAGAAAATGCTGTCATTCCAACAGAACTATGCCAAATCACACCAGCTGAGGAACTGGTGAAATATGTTTCGGCTTTAACTAAAAACAAAACATTAAAAACAGTGCCCCTTCCTGCCCAGCCAAAAAAAACCCCCAAACAAACAAACAAACAAACAAACAAAACAAACCCAGAATTATTGAATAAAAGAGGGAAAAGGTGAAAAGTAGCTAGACTTATGCTAATCAAGCTCCCCCACATACCAATTTTACTTGTACACAAACATGTTTACAGTATCTATAAAGGCACACAAATTAATATTTGAATTATATTTCATGTTGAGGCATTATTTATTTCCATTTCTTACAGCTTATTGTAGTACTATCCATCTCCTTTTCTGATCTAAGCTGTGGTACTAGTGTTTCTTTCCATCTGGGCCCAAGATCATAAACTTTAAAGATGAAATTTGGTTAACTACAATATTACCCTAATCAAATTGGCATGCTTGTTTGTTAGTTGGTTTATTTTTCCCTTAATTTGGACATGCTAAAATGAATAATGTACTGCATGCAGATCCTTTTCCTGTTGAAGCTCTATCTACTCTATGAGGTGATTGGTTTTATGTTCAAAATATTTTCAGAAAAGCTTCACCCAGGCTAAAACACTTTTACTTTTTTAAAAGTGCTCCAAGCACAAGCACTCAGAAATAAAAGTGAAACAAGCCTAATGAGTCCTTTTGGGGTTTATGGCTGCAATCAAAAACTTGGAAGAAACAGGAGACAATAAACTGATTGATAATATTGTACATCCTGGCATACAGCGTACACATGTGCAACACAGGGGAGCACAGTCACTTGACTGAGATATCACCTGTGCTAAAATACCCAAGAAATGGCAACTGAAACATGCATTTGATTGTTTTTAACAGATTGTAGACTTGTCAGAATATATCCATAACAGTGATGGCAAAATCTAGAGACTGATTTAAGTGGCAAAAGTAGATTAGAGTGTATTTTACATTGGTGTATTTGTTTGCCTAAGCCATTATTTCACATCACTTGAAGCAAAAGAAATGGCCAAAGCTGGAAATTCCAAGCAACGTGAAAAGTGGAAATTAAATAAATAAGTTTAAACTTATTAACTTCAGATTAGTTTATCAGGGAGCATCACCACCAGCCACTGCCAGAGTGAGTAGAGAACATGGTAACTAGGTGTTAATATTTTTACAAAACTGTCTTGATAAATTTAGCACTCCAAGTCCTGAGAGCTCAGATTCATACCCATCTGGCAATGCTGAGAGACAAACACTCATATATCAAAAGTGCTGCAGAGCTAATATTCCCACGCAGAGAGCAACAGTCATTCTGTTCTGATTTCAAACATTCTCCAACATAGCATATTTTTTCATTTTGCTGCCCACTACACAGTACAGACCTGAAATGGGAGGAAAAACCCAGCCATTTGGAAGGCTACAAAAGAACTAATAAAAAGCCAGATTGCCCACAGACAATCTGGTGGGGCAGAGCTCACTCCAGTGGTACCCGAACACATCTACTAAGAACAAGAAAAACATCTCTTTGCATGACAGAAATGACCAGAATTAAGCCTCTGTTACTGAGAACAGGCAGAGATACCATAAAATTGCAAGCTGCCTAAACTTAAAGTCCCAATGAACCTAGAGTTGTGTGTGACTTCCACTAAACTCATACTTGCACAAGGACTATATTTTCAGTGGTGAAAAAAGCCTCCTTTTTAATGTAACCATCACTGATTATACTCTAGATCCCCGGTATGAAATTTCATTTCTAAACTGAGAGAGATCACCAGTGCACTATGCAGTGTGAAAAATGTCCCTTCTGCACGTGCAATTGCAAGAGATGTCAGTAGCTCAAAAATGTATTGAATGGGGCTATCGTGTTCATCCCCTCCTTTAGGAGGGCAGTGTAATTCAGTAGTTAAAACAGATGAGTCCCAAGGTGTCTATTCCTGACTGACACAAACCCATTTTGGTAGCCTAAGTGAAAACACATCAGGGTGCATTCATTTTCCTATCTGTGAAATGGGTATTCCCTCACTGTTGTGTTTTGAGGTTTACTGATTGGCCAGTTGTTTTAAGGCCCTCAGATGAAAAGTGCTTTATTTTATAGGTACACAGAGGCGATACAATGATGTCTGCATACTAATCAACTCTACTGATATGCGTGCTACAGAGTTTATTGGGCTTTTTTAAGAGAAGAGAGAAGTGCC
>NW_017729031.1:77315186-77319379 GCF_001723915.1 Gavialis gangeticus
GTGCATTCATTTCCCTATCTGTGAAATGGGTATTCCCTCACTGTTGTGTTTTGAGGTTTACTGATTGGCCAGTTGTTTTAAGGCCCTCAGATGAAAAGTGCTTTATTTTATAGGTACACAGAGGCGATACAATGATGTCTGCATACTAATCAACTCTACTGATATGCGTGCTACAGAGTTTATTGGGCTTTTTTAAGAGAAGAGAGAAGTGCCTACATGCTCTCAAAGGTGCCACATCAGGCACCTGTTGTTTTAACTGCAGATTAAACAGTTACTACAATCTCACTTTCTCCTGCACTCAGTGTTATTGTGCTGTTTGGTTTCAGTAAAGCCAGTGCCTGTGGGACAAACATTACAATGGTGATAATAAGGGACCAAAATAACTGGGACAATCAGTCTTTAAAAGCCCAACAGTGCTTTCTGACTTTGTTTCTCAGAGAGCCATACCTTATAGCTTAATTTAAAGATATGGAATCATTACAAGTAGAATCCCACAATGAATACATTTTTTTTAAGTTCACCAGTTTCCATGGAAATCATCATTTTTGATTGGGCATCAAAGTGTTATAATATGGAATTAAAAGGTAAGACCACATCAAACCTCTTGGCTTCATGCAAGGGAATCGATATATGTGCATTTATCTGCCTGAAACAGTATATGAACAAGAAATACTATGTTCAGAGAGGGAGCTGAATGACAAAAGTAGATTGGCCCCTGCAAAGCTGGCCTTGATTTCCAGTTCAGTCCTGGTAGGAGGTCAACCGTTCATGAGTAACAATAACTGTTACTAATTTGGACTACAGAATGCCTCATAGGTTTGCCATTGTTTGCAATGTTGTTCTTGCCTTGGTGATGAGCATACGTATGTTTATTTCTGCGATTTGTCAGACTGCAGTCTCTGTCCAATATAGTCCTGCATGCTGTAAGCGATTATTGTGTGTCTGGGGGCAATGTGATTGCAGCAATGAGAAGGAAAATAAACAGGCTGCAGAAAAAGACTGAAACACCTAAGAGAGGTATACCTATATGAAAAAGCACAGGATTGGGTGTGGCTCTGTGTGCACATGCACACCTCCCTCCCCCACATACACATCCATATAAATGCAAACCTGCAAAAAAAGAGAGATAGAAAACAAGAGAGCAATAGAACCATTTTTTAAAAAAGATTATAAAAAATAATTGAAGACTCAAGGAAGCAAAATAGTCAGGGACACTTAAGTAGCAACATAAAGAAAAGGGGAATTATTCTTTATATTTTATGGCTATATTTTGTCATTATAATAAAAAATGTTTGCAGCGCAATGGGCTGCTAAGGTGTATAGGGCTTTTCTGTGCTATTATAATATAAATGCTCATATTCATAAAATCTACATCTCGATTCCTGTGAATTTTGAAAGTATCACTTGCATTTCTTCCATAGCCACTACTTTGTAAATACCTAACGGCATCATAGAAGAAATTATGCGTATATGCAATGGAAATATTTATATATAGTAAATATACTTTCAGTATATCTTTGCAGGCTATAAAATATACACATGTATGCCATGCTTATGCCAAGACTTTCAGACATGAGAACGTCAATGCCTATATTAAGTTATATAAGAAAGTAACCAGTTTTTCATAGGCATTTAACAGATCCTGTTTAGGTCAATATTAATTATTTCCTAACACTATATTTAGACTACTAACTTTATGTTACTATGTTTTAATTTACTATTGAGAAATATACTTTCTCTCTCTCACACGCGCACACACACACAGGCAAGTACACTTCATATATTCACACACATGCACACACACACACACAAATACTAAGGCCTAATTAGCCCTCTGAGGTATACAAATGATTAAAAATATAAAACATCAAACTCTCAGCTTAACAACACCTCTGAGGGGAACAGCATGAACAGGAAAATAAAACTAGACCAAATACTCTGCCTAACAACTCCCTAGTGTGATATGGCAGTCTAGGAAAGTATAATAATGAGATCAAATACAAATTACAATATGAAAAGTGAAAATTCAGTATGCAAGTATGAATAATACAAAATTGTGTTAGTAAAATGACATCTTCTATTAGCGGGATATCCCACAGTATGTGAAATCACCTCCTGAATGTAATAACTTCCATGCTTTCTTATTTTTCCCTAATTTCATGGTACTACAAGATATCTCAAGCTAAAGGAGCTATGTTTATAAGTGTAACAAAATACCTTATGACAGCATATTAGGTCACATTAATAGAATGCCTAAACTCCATTTTCAAGTCCTTTTCTTTAATATTTCTTTCAGGCTTTCATTTTGTCACAGTATATTGCAGATGCTCATTATGGGGCATATTTGGCACCCATACTTTGAGTAATACCTCATTTTAGTAGTAGTACGAATATGTATTAATAAAAGGAATCTTACCTAAACACATGGGTAAAATGAGGAGTAAGACACATGCAGGCTGTTCCATATCCACAAAGAATGATAAATATTTCTAATCCATCCCCTAATGCATCAGCCAATGCAGCCGGGGGTAACATGATTCCCCAGGAGCAAGTTTCCCAGAGGTGCTCCTTAAGCAGTGCTCATACCCCCTATGCCTTATATCTGAAAGCAGGTATGAAGCCCTTAAAAGACAAGTGAAAACTCAAAAGCACACAAGTCGTTTCAACAGTCATGAAGGGCACAGCAGTCTCTCCCCTCTGTAGTAGTCCAGTTCTATTAGCTATCCAGAAAGATGGAGGGACTGCATGCACATCTCCTTCATCTCCTGTTAAGAGAGGCCTCTCCCATCTTTCTCTTTGCTCTCATGCAGGAGCCAGTCAGTTTGACCTTTTGTACTTAAAACAGATTTCACATCTTTAACCTATATCTGTACCTTCTTCTGCTTTTCTCCTTGCTTCCAGAGCAACATGTCAGACTTATCTATGAAAAATATATTCTAATAACAAAGGTCTTCATCTAAACAGAGATACAGTACACCTGGCATTGCATACAGCAAAGAGACCAAACTGAGTATTTTCCTTTACTTTGACGTGTAAATCTTCAAAATTCTCTGTGCTCAAACTCTTCTCTAGACAAATTAAAGTCCATTTAAAAATAGCAATCAAGCTTTCTCACAGATAAATGCTAAAGATGATTATTTTACCGCTTGGCATTTATTTTTCCTGGCTGAAATCCAGTGTACGTTCCAATAATATTAATTTAAATCAGTAATAATGCTGTATGGAGAATGATTCACCCTTTGCCTGTATAGATGCCAGAGAAGTCAAGCCTTTGTTCTACTTCTGTGTTGAGAAGTTTATGTGTAGCAGTGTGCTGGCATTCCTTGGCTATGCTAATACTCCTCATTTGTATTTCTGTATCAGACTCAGCACAGTGGGTATTTCTCTGGAGCAATTTGTTTTCTCCAGTCATTCTCTTCTCTTCCATTCACCCCTGGGAACAGAAAGGAAGCCTTTGACAGGTAGACAGCCCCCCGTGTGGAAAAACAATCCCTAATGTCAGACACAAATCAGCAGTTAGCCAACCTCAGTAAATGCAGTGTAGAAAGACAAACAGCAGAAGAAAGATGTTTAAGAGCTGTTGGAATTCAAACATGGTACGAGAGATAACTGGCTGACTACCAGCCTACCTAAGGGTAGAGTAGGTACTGGGAGGCTGCCATATTGTTAGCTATATCTTGCTCTGAATATTCGGAGCTGAGAGAGAGCATCTCCTACTGAGCTGTCAAAGCTACATAAAGAGCTTTAACTACCATTGGCTGCATCAAGTTATGCCACCCAAAGAAAAATGTCATTGAGGAAGACTGCAGTCACTGGTTTCAAGGATGTTCAGGCAAGTTGAAATTTATGCTCAGGATTGGAATATCTTGTTTGTTTGGAATTAGTAATTTTTTCCCAGCTGAAATCACTGGATTTGATTTTAAAATGCATAACTGAGGACACTTCAGAGAGAGAAACAAGTTTTTTTCTCATTTATTGCAACATTCACCCCTGTGCAGAAGGGCAGCTGAAAACCAAACTATTTAATTCCTAAGCTTTTATTTTGACCTTCTGCTGAATTTCTGATAGCAGCATACTGGAGACTGTAAATACCACCAAACCCAGAGATAATCCATACAGCCTAACTCTAATCCACCCTTGAACTCAACATGCACATGAAAACTCAAAAGCATACAACTGGGTTAAAAAAAATC
>NW_017729031.1:77324379-77326518 GCF_001723915.1 Gavialis gangeticus
AGATTTTTTCTCATTTATTGCAACATTCACCCCTGTGCAGAAGGGCAGCTGAAAACCAAACTATTTAATTCCTAAGCTTTTATTTTGACCTTCTGCTGAATTTCTGATAGCAGCATACTGGAGACTGTAAATACCACCAAACCCAGAGATAATCCATACAGCCTAACTCTAATCCACCCTTGAACTCAACATGCACATGAAAACTCAAAAGCATACAACTGGGTTAAAAAAAATCATGAATATTTGCTATTTCATAAATATGTTTGAAACACATTTTCAGGAATGGGTTTTTTTCTTCAAAAGAGACAGAGAGAGAGACAGAGAGACTATTAAGGTATCCAGTTGGCATGAGAATACCTAGCAATGAGGTAAATTTTTCTACATAAGAATTTGCTGTAAGAAATAGAACAGTAAAACTGGAGGCCTTGAACTCTTATACATTCAAGGAACTTGAATAAATTCCAGCAATTTCAAGTTTTGCATCTCAGAAATAACACTGCCTTCATTATTTTCTACTTCACTGCTCCTGAGCAGGAAGAATTTAGTTTGGTGTTGAGTCTGAGTTACTGGTGATAACTGTCAACAAATAAATCTCTGCCCCATATTTCATTCTTTATGAAAAATAAATGAGTATGGGGCAAGAAAATTGACAATCTTTCTGAGACAACAATCTGTTAGCAAGTGTATTTGCATTTTGAAATTGCTTTTGAAGAAACAGTAATGGACTTTCCATATTGAGCTTGAGACACAGAAGACAGTATCGTAGGCCTGGCCATATTAGCCTTCCTTGGTCCATAATAGCTGTACACTGCATGTGGACTTTGTCTTCAAATAGTCTTTATACCAGATCTGCTGAACACGTCTGTCTAAGTAAATGTTAATAAGGAATTGACTCCAGCTATGTAGTAGGTGATAGCCACCATATAATCACAGGAAAAAAAGTTATTTTCCCTGCAATGGTGAAAGGAAAATGACAGTTAAATCAGTTTATTATATACTTTGCCTTATTCTCTCTCTTTTTTTAACTATTTGCAGCCTTTTTACCATAGGTTCAGTCCTAGTAATGGAATATAAATCTAATAGTAGAATGTACCTAAGGCATTCTCCTTGTACTTGATTTACCATGTTGTAATGGTTTACAACCAGAACAGCTGAGTTTGCCAATGAAGGTCTCATTTCTCATACACTTCATTAAGACTTCTAAGTTTTTCTTCTACCCTCACATCTTGCTTGGACAGAAGAGTACAGCTCTCCTCCAAAAAGAAGAGTTAATTAGAACTAGAGTCTGCATAGATAGTTCAAGCTGGAGTCTAAAGTAACTTTTACTGCTCCCCAGCCCTAATTCAGCACTCCAATTAAGTATTTGCTTAGGATCCAATGAAGTCAGTGACACCTAGGCACTTCCTTAAGTGTTAGACTATGAATGGTGATAAGCATTTAAGCACTTGGCTAACAAAAGGCATTTCTACACATGCTCCAGAAGTTGGGGGGATGGGGCTCCAAGAGCCACTCTAATGAAAGCATCTGGAGTGTCACGTGTGTCAGCGTCCCCACACTGAAAAACAGCAGTAGGGACATTTTAACTAAAACTTGTCAAATGATACATGTGATTCTGGAGTCTACTGGAGCATGGTAGATTTACTGCACATGTATAAGTGCCCATAGGGCCTACCTCTGTAGTGGTTTGTCCTTTATGTTTTTATTTGTATTCATATACCTCAGAGACGGGCACACAGATGGAGCCCATGGTTTCAGGCTCCATGCAGACAGAGCCTCTGGCTCTCAGCTGTGGGGGCTGCCTGTCCCTTTTTCAGGCTCTGGGGCCCAGGAGCATGGCTACTTCCCCTTGTGGGGTCTGCTCCCTTTTGAGGTCTCTGGCACACCAGCTAGAGGAGCTCCAGGCCACAGTCCAGAGACTGCGTGCCATCAGGGACTGTGAGCAGGAGATAGACTCCTACTGCCAGGCCCTTCTCCCCCAGAGCCAAAGGGTAGACCACGGTCTCCCTCCAGGACAAAGGAGGACTCTGGGACCTCCCACTCTGTCCAGTCAGGGGCATGGACCAAGGTGGTCAAGGGCCCTAAGGCCCACCACACCAAGGCCCTTGCCCCGCCAGAGCTTAGCAGCAGGTATGCACCTCT
>NW_017729031.1:77331518-77332123 GCF_001723915.1 Gavialis gangeticus
TTGCCCCGCCAGAGCTTGGCAGCAGGTATGCACCTCTTGCTGCTGCAGCAGAGCCTGCTGAGTTGCCAGCAACACAGGCTCAACTGCAGCTACCACCTCTGCTCTCCCCAAGACAAAACATAAGGTGTTTGTTGTGGGAGACTCCATCTTGAGGGGGACTGAGGGGGAAATCTGCCACCCCAACCCCTTAGCCCGGGAAGTCTGCTGCTTCCCAGGGGCCTGCATCCGGGATATTGTGGAGAGGATCCCTAAGCTCCTCCATCCCACTGACCACTATCCCATGCTCCTTATTCATGTGGGAACCAATGACACAGCTCGGAGCACTCCCAGCCAAGTCATGAGGCTCTACAGGGATTTGGGAGCAGGGCTAAAGGGTCTGGGGACACAGGTGGTATTCTCTTCGATCCTCCCAGTCTCAGGGTATGGGCTGAGGAGGGAGAAGAGGATCCATGTAGTTAACCAAAGACTGCAGCGCTGGTGTCATCGGGAAGGCTTTGGCTCCCATGACCACAGCCCGCTCTTTGGCGAGAGAGGCAACGAACTGCTGGGCGGAGATGGCCTCCACCTCTCTCCCCTGGGGAGGAGGCTCTTCTCAGACAGACTGG
>NW_017729031.1:77333336-77334481 GCF_001723915.1 Gavialis gangeticus
GATGCCTACCTAGCTGGGATCATTTGAGCCCAGTTTTTTTTCTCCTGCCCTGGCAGGGGGTCAGACTTGAAGATCTATAAGGTCCCTTCCGACCCTACTTCTATGATTCTATGATACCCTGTACAGGAGGGATCGTGTAGATAAAAGGGGCAGGGGTGTAGCTCTCTATGTTAAGGAAAGCTACACGTCCCTGCATGCAGATGTTGGCAACCAGGGCGGACGACTGGAGACCCTCTGGATTAAAATCCATGGGGAACACGGCACAGAGGACACAAGCATGGGAGTCTACTACAGATCTCCCACCCAAAGTCAAAATCTTGACCAGCAGTTCACTCGGGAACTGGCTGAGGCTGCATGCTGCAGGACCATGGTTGTTATGGGTGACTTCAGTTAGCCAGACATCTCGTGGGAGGATCACTCAGCAAAATCTGATCGGTCGCAAAGCTTCCTCTCATGCATGGATTACCTCTACCAGACTCAAGAAGTCTATGGGCCAACGAGAGGTATAGCGCTGCTCGACGTGGTACTGGCTACTGGGAATGACCTAATCGGCAACCTAGTGATCAATGGGAAGCTGGGTGACAGCGACCATGAGCTGATCATCTTCACCATCCACCATAAAGCTGGCAAGTCACTCAGCAACACGGATGTCCTTGACTTCAGGAAAGTTGACTCTGACAAGCTCAGGAGGCTTGTCAGCCAGGCCCTAAGGGAACAAAACCCCAGGGAGAGGGGAGTTCAAGAAGAATGGTTGCTCCTCAAGGGAGCAATCCTCAATGCACAAGCTAATTCAATTCCATCTCAGAGGAAAGGCAGCAAGAAGGTACAGCAGCCCCCCTGGCTCTCCAGGGATATAGCAGACCTCCTGAGGCTAAAAAGAAAGGCCTACAAAGGATGGAAAATGGGATTCACCTCCAAGGAGGATTATTCTGCACTGGTCCGGTCCTGCAGGGAGCAAACCAGGAAAACCAAGGAGGCAACTGAACTCCAACTAGCTTTGAGCATCAAGGACAATAAAAAAGTCCTTTTTCAGAAATGTGGGGAGCCAGAAGAAAAGCAAGGGCAACATTGGACCCCTGCTGAACCAGATGGGGCAACTGACAACTAATGCCCAGGAAAAAGCCAACCTATTAAATGGGTACTTT
>NW_017729031.1:77339481-77340098 GCF_001723915.1 Gavialis gangeticus
TAGTCTTGGCAGTGCTACGCTAGCTAGCACTATGGAAGAAAGAGACTTGGGAGTCATCATTGACCACAAGATGAACATGAGCCTGCAATGCAATGCTGAAGCTACTAAAGCGACCAAAATGCTGGCTTGCATCCATAGATGCTTCTCAGGCAAATCCCAGGACATCATTCTCCCCTTGTACTCAGCCTTGGTGAGGCCACAGCTGGAGTACTGCGTCCAGTTTTGGGCTCCACAATTCAAAAAGGATGTGGAGAAGCTTGACAGAGTCCAGAGAAGAGCCACACACATGATCATAGGTAAGAAAAACAGACCTTACGATGACAGGCTGAGAGACATGGGGCTGTTTAGCCTGGAAAAGCTCAGGCTCAGGGGGGACCTGATAGCCACCTATAAGTTTATCAGGGGTGACGACCAGTGTGCCTAGACCCTCCCCCTCTGGGGGAATGTTTGTTCACCAGAGTGCCCCAAGCGATGATGAGGTCGAACGGTCATAAACTACTGCAAGACCGTTTCAGGCTGGACATAAGGAAGAATTTCTTTACTGTCCAAGCCCCCAAGGTCTGGAACAGCCTGCCATCGAAGGTGGTTCAAGCACCTACATTGAACACCTTCAAGAG
>NW_017729031.1:77340154-77352721 GCF_001723915.1 Gavialis gangeticus
AAATTTGGATACTTATCTTGCTGGGATCCTATGAACCCAGCTGACTTCCTGCCCTTTGGGCGGGGGGCTGGACTCGATGATCTTCCGAGGTCCCTTCCAGCCCTAATGTCTATGAAATCTATGAAATATTTCTAGCTTTTTTAAATAATCCATCATTCATTTTCCCTATTACTTGCAAAACATAAAGTAGTTCTAGATATTACCAAGATGAGCTTTGCTAATTCCTCTTTCTAAACCATTCTTAAAAATAAAATCTAGACATTGTGCTGAATATCTACTGCATTTCAAGCACAAATCTGTTTCCTTTCAAGAGTCCAGCATGGCCAAGGACAATAGTTAATTTTTAATTCATCATTTATTGTATTCAGAGGTCAGGACAAGGCAAGATCACTGTAGCATTAGAATGAGCAATTTAGGTATCAGGAGCCAAAGCAGGAGGCTAGATAAATTGCCACCATGTGGCCCTTGTTACCTAAGTCAGCCTGATTGCCAGTGGCCTAACTACCCTAGCTGGTCCCAGTTGTTTGTCTAGCTGTGGGCTTCTGACTCCCTGCTTCTGCTTTCCTTGGTTCTCCTTCCTGATTTCTTGCTCTGGGTCCTGCTTCCTCACACACTAGGAAGTTCCTGCCACCTGCTGCATCATCCAGGCTGTCTCCTAGGCCCTGACAGACATTATACTTAAAATGAAATTAACTGGTTAATCATGTCTTAAGTAGTTACCTGGCCACACATTCAATCAATTAATGAGGTGATAAGAGGAGGAAAAATCAAAAGGTTATTACACAAAATATGTATAATAACTTTATAAGTGGTTCCTATCACACCTTTAATTGAATGCAGTGGCAAAACATAGAGAGTGCATAAGGGTGCACGTGCACCCCCTGATAGCACTGGTGCACCCCCTAACAGCCAGCACTCCCCACTTAGGCAACAGGTGGAGGGGCAGGAGGGAGCACCAGTACCCACCCTGCGAGCACCGGCCGAGGAGTGGGGCCACCAGGAGAAGCACCGCTGGCACTTCCAGGAGCACCACTTGCACTTCCGGGTCGGCATGATCAGCCACGGGGAACTCTCCCCCCCCCAGTCACTGACTGACTCAGGAGGCAACACTCACTTGTATTTCAATGTGTGGCTAGTGCCCAGCTTCTGCAGTACACAGAAGCCTTTCAAAACTGCCATGTGCTGCAGAGGTGGGGAGGGCCCTCAGCTCTGGTCAGCTGATCAGAGCTCCCAGGAAAGGGGAGCACATCATGTTCTGATAAGCCGATGAGGTTCCCAGCTGTAGAAGCACATGGTGTGCTTCCATAGTTGGGAGCCCCAACCAGTTTACTGGGGCCTCCAGCCATAGGAGCACAGGGTGAGTTTCCCTGGCTGGGAGTCAAGCTTGCTACCAGCCAGTATGAAGGGATCCTAGGATCAGGGCTGTCCTGCACCACCAATATGGAGTAGTTGTGATCTTATGTGGGATCCCACAATCATACCTCTTGCCATGTATGTGTGACATAGCAGGAAGAGCAATTGTTGGGTGGACCTTCACTTTAATGTCTATCAGCAGCCCTGGAAACCAGCTATGAAGCTGATTAAATGCAGCCAACACTGAGCATGACTATAAAGTACATGGCCCATACTGAGCAAACATACTGATGGCAGCCCATCTGAATAAGATATATAGTAGTGTCCGTTGAGTGCAATGCCCCTCAGTGCTCTTTTTCAAGTCATGGTCAGCCACTACATGGAATACATTTCGAATTCTTCTTCAGTCCCACAACTGAGCTTTGCCTTTCCCATTTCCAACAATTCCTGTTTATTCACCTGTCTTGAATGTCTGAAAAAATCACCAAATGGGGCCTTATACAGTTCACCCAGAATCCTTCTGTCAGCCCCTTTCTCAGTCTATTGCATATGATTAGTGTGCCTGTACCCTCCATGAAGTGAAGCCAGACCAGGTTGCCTTATGCCTCATCTGCATTTTTATCCCAGGACTCATGACAACACCCAATTCCAGTCATGAGTCGTGGGGCTAATTAGCATGTGGATCCTTTGGAGGGGGTGGGGATCTGGAGTACACACACACAGTGAGCAGTGCTGAACTGTGGGATCACAATGGCTTCAAATGCTTTTGACTCTTCTGGGGCCTAGCCCAATAAACTACATGGTGAATCATAAGCCTTTTGACTAACATCATGCATAGTTTGTATTCTATATTGGTAGGTGCTGAAGTGCTGCTTAAAAGTGTGTTTATGGAGTAGCTGTGCTAAAACTTGCAAAAGTTTTGTAAAAGGTAAAATACATCAATTCTGGATGAACTAAGTCTATGGGTAATGGGTATATACACATTACTACAGCTATGTTTATTTCAAGGTCAGTGTTTTCAAATTTGCTCCTCACTTCCATGTGTTCAGGGAGAGCAAAGTCTGACAGTGGTGGAGGGGAGGAAGTTGGGGTGGGGAGGGGAGAAGGCAAAGGGAAAGGGGACTGACCTTCCAGATTTATTTTTCCTGATATTGCAGTGGGAGGGGGGACAACTTCAAGATAAGCCTCTATTAATTAGATTCAATACCTGAGAAAATATATCAAATTTATTAATTTTCCATATACAAAATATAATTATTGTGGAATCATCTTATAATTAGGGTCATCTTATATTCAAGTAAATATGGTAGTTTTTTGGCATTCTGAAATTGACATTATCCAATCCCTCAGCATGTTGAGTTTCACATCCACTTTTCTTGTATCATTCCCACTAGCCATACTCTATTTGCCCAAATGTTCAACATCATCTTATCGCAAACTAAAGCAAAGTATTCATTTTGTTTTGTAGTCTATCTAGATCATCTAGATTTTTAATTTACCTGTATCTAATCCTCCCCACAGAGCAACCCACTTTTTCACTATTCTTTTAAGTAAAGCCATCATGGCTACTGTATTTTTGTATTTTTATATGCTAAAGTGTCTAATGTCAATTGAATGCTGTAAAAAATTCTTTTTTAATGTTATCCAACAGTAGTGGAAAGAGAGTAGAACTATTTAGTTACGTTCTTATAAAAAAATCATTAATATACAAGCAAGATTCCCTTCTCAGTAGTTAACATATTCTTTCTTTTTAAAAGATGCAAATTTTGTGCTTGATGTTTATTCTTTCCAGTTATATTACAAAATAAAAAAAATAAGCTAAGTAGCTAAGGAGATAAACTATGTCAAAATGTGTGAAATCATTTGAGTATGGGAAGTGTAATTCCTTTTTTTTAAATTAGAGATAATTGAATACACTTTCTTAGAATGTCACCTTAAAGGGACATGGCCAAGTGAATAAGCATATTTTAGTTTCCTAAAGCAAAATGATTCTTTGAATCATTTGAAAGAATTGATTTTTGTGTCTCTTATTATCACACTGCTGTAAAAGTTAGAGATGAAAAAGACCCATTAGTTCATCTAGCACCCTGCAGTATATTCTCAAGTGCTTAGTCCAAGTGAATTTTAAATGACTCATGCAATGGTGCTTCAGCTGTTTCCCTTGGGAAACTATTTTACAGTCTAATAGACCTTAGTGTTAGGATTTTTTTTCATCAAATTCATCCCTTGATTCTAGCCAACAGTATAGCTTCCCACCTAGCCCTGTTCATGTTAATGGGAATTTTGACATTGGTTTCAAGGGATCCAGGATTTTGCCCTTGATGTTTATATCCTTTTGTTACTCAAGTATGATTATCACACACATCCCTTTTGTGTTCAGTTTTAAAATATGATATGTTTTAAGAGAAGCATTCAGATTGCCCCGTACCCTGATCTGCCTTGACAGCTCCAAGTGTACCTGCTGCACTGGACTTTTATCACCACAAGACTTTAGATATAGAGTGAGATGAGATAAAATCCACTTGCATATGAATTGGATATTGAAGTAAAACTTGTGCAGAAGTGACCTCACTGACTTAAAAGAAATCACTTTGCAGATGAAGGTCAGGTTAAGGACTCTGGGATTGACCCACTGTCTTTTGTAGTGGTCGTTCCGAATAATAACATCAGAAGTAGTTTTCATTATTGAATGCACTATTGTTGATTTAATTGTCTACCTTAGAGCATAAATCATGAATCACAGAAAAGTTGGGCTAGAAAGGACCTCAAGAGAGGATCTAAACCTGTGCCTAATGAACACAAGATTGTATCAAATAACTTATCAATGACTGTAAAATGATCCCTTTATTATTTAAAACATCAGAACTTCAGAAAAAAAACTGTGTGTCTTTCTTCACACTGAAATAGAGCTATGTATGATCTTGGTGTAGCAGGAAACCAAATGAGCTATAGTTATATTTTTATTGTGTTTCTCCCTTCATTAGAAGTTCAGATGAAAACACTCTGGTGATTGAAAAAAAACCCTAAATTCTGGAAACATGAGATGACCACTTTAAAAAACACTCAATAAGATGTCCAGCACCATTGATGAAGCTACTGACCAACAACCTCCATATGTCATTAATGCCATTTTTGCTATTGGACAAACAATCTTAAAGATAAGTGCATTGCTTGGAAACTACCTGGCTGTTGTGTAGTGTCAGTGTGCAAAGCTGAGAACAAAAAAGCCCATAAGTATAAGGCATGGGGCAAAACTGCTCCACTATGACGTAACTAACTTTGAAAACAAATATACTAGGGATACATAGTACAAACATCTAAAACAGCTGTTTGGCATTAGGATTAGCCAGTCAATCAAGATCCCAGTTGACAACATTCACTATCGTCCATCAGGTCTCTAACTGTGCTTCTGGATTTTGCAGCTCTGTGGGTGCATCTACACATGCAATTAATGAATCCAAGAAGACACTTAGTTCATATGCTTTTGAGCAATGTAAAGCTTCCCTCCTGGAGTGGAATCTGCAGTCTCAATTTAGGCATTAAATCTTCCTACACAATGCACTGGGAGAACTGGGTGCCTGAAAATGGAATTTATAACACTCTATACATTCTGAACTCCAATAAATACTAATGAGTGATATGTCTTGATAGCCACTGTTTGGGGAACTTAAGTACTTCCCTGCCATCCAAAACCCTCTCCTAAAATAAAGTGCCTAAATTGTTCCTTTCAAAAGAGGTCACTGGCAATAAAATCACTTTCCTTTTATCCAGGGTTATTACACTTGGCCAGGTTATTGATACCAGGCAGATGTGCACTCAAGCATAGATTCATAGATTCATAGATGCGAGGGTCAGAAGGGACCTCAACAGATCATGGAGTCCAACCCCCTGCCTAGGCAGGAAAGAGTGCTGGGGTCAGAGCACACTGTGCCTACATTTGTGTGGCATTACCTCTGGGGAACTAGCTCCACTGAGATTGCTAATTAGCCAACTTGCAACTCTGTGGCCATGTCCAGACAAGCGCAGCCATGCAATATGTGGCACCACATGCATCTGCAGCACCACAGGTGTTCTTTGAGCTGAAAGAGAGCAGCACAGGGGGGGAAGGGGATTGACCCCAGGTATCCAGGGATCAAAAAAGCCCTTGGGAAAAAAAAAACATGGAATAGCGCATGCAGCGACAGCGCATCCCACCTGAAACCAGAGCCTGGCTGGCTGAAGCTGCAATCCGGCTGCCTGCCAGGCTCCAAGTGGCAACATTGCCCCTGCTGTAGCCTCAGGAAGACCTTAGGTAAGTTTGTTTGGTCCAGCCCAGTGATGGTCCCAGCCTCTCCTACCCAACCCAAGGTAACCTACCGCCCCCCAGAGGGTGCATGTCTGGTGTAGATGCACCCTGTGTGTTCATGGCTATACTTCTTCCAGCTGGAAAGGTACGAAACCTGAAGCAGCCTGGCATGTTTGAACATGCTGTTGCCTGGGACCACTAAGCCTGTGGTGAAGACATGCTATAAGGGAATCACACCTACTGACATCTAGAATTAAAGGTGTTTAGAGGATTGATAAAAGACACAGCACCAAAGACCAGTACAGAGATGCCTTGAATGTCCTATTTTGGTCTTCTAAGGATATTTGTTTTGCAATATAGGTGGATAATGTTGCTATTATACTTATTGGAAACTCTCTGAGACAGGGATTATGTTTTATTAATCTTTGGAACAGAGCCTAGCACAACTGAGATACTCACTGTGCTAAGGCTTCTGGGTGCCTCTAGAATACAAATAATTAGATCTTATCCTAATTTTTCAGTCAGTTTTCCATTTTAAAGAAAAGTGGGTGTTTTAGGGCATGACAATTCTCTAGTTTCTTAATGAAAAACTGAAAACTGGAAGCAAGAATGATTTTTTGGTGTAGGTGAGGGAAGTTCTGATCATCACCCCATGTAAAACCCCACAAAAATGTACGTGGTGGGGGGGAAATGAAAATATCTCACTTCTGGTTTCTTTTTTTCCTGCCAAGAAAACACTTAATTTCCAACAAATTCTGTTCGTATTATAACAAAAAAACACTTTTTGTTGTTTTCAGCTCTTTTTCCACTGTTACCTATAAGAGATCAGGAGACCAACCCATTTGGCTGCCTCAGAGAGTGATGTATCATGAACAGGATTCAGAAACCTAAAGAGTCTGATTTTGCCATTAAAGAGGTTCAGTCAAGTGTATCACTATAATAAGGCATGTGCTTCACTGAGGAAGGAACACAACCTTAAGAATACATCAGCCCCACTTTGCAAGAGAAAAGGGCACAGGACTTCATTGTGCTTGGAAATGTAAAGAAGTACAACTGTGCTAAACTTCAGAAGCAAAAATAAAGCATTTCATTATGGGCTTATAGAAATATGTTCAAAGACTTGCAGCTAAGCTTTAATATCAGTTTGATGGGAAGGCTTTTTATTGTATTTAGTTTCTATTTTTCCAGAAGTAGCTCTGCGAGGATGTTCTTTATGCCTTACTGGTATGAATTTATAACATCGCTCTACCTGTGATGATCAAAAAGAAGAGAAGCTTACTTTTCTATGCCACAAAGTACAGGCCTCTGTCATCTGGCAGCGTTGGTTGGCACACAATCCATGGTGTAGCACAGCTTATGGGAAATGGTTGTCATAAATAAAACAAATATGTAACACAGTCTATTCATTGAAGAATCAAAGAAAAGTAGTCTGCTACATACATTTATTTCTGTTGACCACACACAATAAAGAGAGATAATCGGAGTAATGACTCGGATCTAAATTCTCTTTTTGGGCTCTGTCTTTGACTCACTGGGCACATCTACATGTTTATTAATGCACTGCAGCTAATGCACATTAAATATAATACCTCCCCTGTGAGGTCCTAGAAAAATGCGCAATAGCCTATTTTAATAAGCATTAGCTAAAAAGCATGTTTTTTTGGTGACATTAAAATAAGCTAATGTGCTTTAAAGCACACATATAGATGAACCCGCTGACAACCATGACAGCCATATATAACCACTGTTCAACTTCTTCATCAGTGATTTGGATGAGGGTATAGAAAGCACTCTGTCCAAATTTGCAGATGACACCAAACTATGGGGCATAGTAAACACACTAGAGGGTAGGGAGCGAATTCAGGCAGATTTGGATAGACTGGAGAAGTGGGTGGATCAGAGCAGGATGCAATTTAACAACGATAAGTGCAAAGTGCTACACCTGGGGAGAAAGAATCACCACTACACCTATAGACTGGGAAGTACCATTCTAAGTAGCACAGCAGCAGAAAGGGATCTCGGAGTCCAGTTTTGGGCGCCACACTACAAGAGGGATGTGGATAACCTGGAAAGGGTTCAAAGGAGGGCTACTCAGATGGTTGAGGGCCTGCAGGTAAGATCCTGTGAAGACAGATTGAGGGACCTGAATCTCTTCAGCCTCTGCATGAGAAGGCTGAGAGGTGATCTTGTGGATGTCCACAAGCTCATCGGGGGGGTCAGCAGGGGCTAGGCGATACTATGTTTACTCGGGAGCCCCTCAGGGTTACTAGAAACAACAGCTATAAACTGAAGAAGAACAGATTTAGTTTGGACATCAGGAAAAAATATGGAATGGGTTGCCAAAATATGGAATGGGCTTCCAAGGGAGGTGGTACATTCCCCTACCTTGGAGGTATTTAAAAGGAGATTAAACAAGCATCTGGCTGGGGTTGCTTAACCCCAGCACTCTTTCCTGCTCAGAGCAGGGGTCAGACTCAATGACATAATAGGTCCCTTCTGACCCTAGAAACCTATGAACCACCTTCCAAGGCTGCTGTGAGAATGAATGAGCTTTGATCTTCTGAGCTAAAAGGAGTTGGTCTTGGTGAGGCTGCAGCTGGATTACTGCGTCCAGTTTTGGGCTCCACAGTTCAAAAAGGATGTGGAGAAGCTTGAGAGAGTCCAGAGAAGAGCCACGTGCATGATCAGAGGACAGGAAAACAGACCTTACGACAACAGGCTGAGAGCCATGGGGCTCTTTGGCCTGGAAAAGCGCAGGCTCAGGGGTGATCTGATCGCCACTTATAAGTTTATCAGGGATGACCACCAGGACCTGGGGGAACGTTTGGGATGACAAGGTCGAATGGTCATAAACTGCTACAAGACCGTTTCAGGCTGGACATAAGGAAGAACTTCTTTACTGTCCAAGCCCCCAAGGTCTGGAACAGCCTGCCATCGGAGGTGGTTCAAGCACCTACATAGAACACTTTCAAGAGCAAATTGGATGCTTATCTTGCTGGGATCCTATGACCCCAGCTGACTTCCTGCCCTTTGGGCGGGGGGCTGGACTCGATGATCTTCCGAGGTCCCTTCCAGCCCTAATATCTATGAAATCTATGAAGAATTGGAGTAACTAAACTCAGTGGGTCGAGCCCAAATCTAGTAGACTTGGGATCAAAAGGCTGTTATGATTATGACAGACTGCAGCCATCCTCTTAGAGGATGTAAAATAATAAAATCATAGAAAATTAGGGTTGGAAGGGACCTCAGGAGGTCATTTAGTCCAACCCCCTGCTCAAGACAGGACCACCCCCAACTGTCCCCATCCACTTCCCTATGCTCCATTTACACCAAATGCTAAAAAAAAGTATTAATAATGTAATGGTTTGGTGTAGATCCTGTCAACATCCCATGCAACCCTCAGACCCTTTCTCTCAGGTGTGTTTATTGGCAGGTACCCAGTGCCACTCTAATATTGAATAGGTTTTTTGTACTTAGCATATAGGGAATGGGAGCGAGTAGACATGGGTGTGTTTTCATGCTCCTTAGCATGGTCAAAGGAAGTATGGGCATGCCTATAATAACATTGTTCTTATCTGGCTTTCTATTGATAGCATTGTCACGGGGCAGGGTCCTAGGAGCGGCCGTGATCTCTCCTAGCGCCCCCTACCATGCCAAGTGGGTGTCCATGCACCCTCCTTCTCGCCCGCCACGTCTTTGATGGCAAAAGTATTAAAGGAGGCTACCTTTTGCCCCCTTGGACACGGTACCCCTGATGTATCCCAGTTTATGTCCCATCTTAGCGGACCCCGTGAATTACAGCCTCAAGGGCTATGCGTGGCTCCTACCATCCCTAATACCATGCCCCAAGCCTCTCAGATGTACCAGATGTTGTCTTGTCAAAATCCCTTGCCTGCGCCCTCGCGGACGCTCTCTGGCCTCTCTTTTCTTACAGTCGCCCGCGCTCCCCGCGGACGTTCCCAGGCCTCTCTAGACAGAGCCCATACCGGGCCCTTCTCACTCGTGCACCCTCCCTGGGGCTCCTCTCACGCTCACCCTCCCTGGGGCTCCTCTTGCACTCACCCATGCCGGGGTCTTGCCCCGCGTTTCCTGCAATTGAGGCTCAGGTGGCCGTAGCCGTGCCTGGCCCCCAAATTCCCCTCTTGGGGCTTCTAGTCCTGTGCACCCTCCCTGGGGCTTAACACAAGCACCCTCTGGGCTTCTTGCCGTTGCCCACTCTGGTGCTCCTCACAAACCTGTGTGCCCTCCCTGGGGCTCCTATTCCTGTGCACCCTCCCTGGGGCTCCTATTCCTGTGCGCCCTCCCTGGGGCTTAACGCAAGCACCCTCTGGGCTTCTCGCCGGTGCCCATTCTGGTGCTCCTCAATATTGGGGCTCAGGTGGCCATAGCCGTGCCTGACCCCTAAATCCCCTCCTCGGGTCTACAATTCCTATACGGCTCAGGCGGTCTCGGCCTTACCTGGCCCCCAATGCACTGTGCCCCTTCTCAGGGCTCTGGGGTCAGTGCACCCCTAGATGCGGTGCCCCCTCTGGCACCGGGGTCCCCACACTGCTGTGGAGCCCCTAATGAGGCCTCTTCCAATCCCTACAGCCTCACCCGGTCCTCCATTGTAACAACAAAGCAAAACCATAAGCCCAGTGGCTACAACTCAAACTAAGCCTCCTGGCAAAATGTAAACCTCTATGCCGCCTGGCTAATCATCAATCAGATCCCTACCAGGGCTTTCTCCTCCCAGTATCCTCGAGCCAAAGCTATTCAGGCCATCAAGCTGCCTACTCCAGCAGAGCTCCTTCTCCCTTGGATGTTAGTGGGGAACTGCCTCCTTGGCCTCAGCCTAGGCTGTTTACATAGGCCAGACCCTGCACCCTTCCGGTCAGCTGACCACTGCGGTTGCCCTGGCAACCGGCACCTGTACCTTTTCCTAGGAGCAGGGCACTTCAGTGCCCTACAACACACCTTCTCCCTTAAGTTCATACCTCACTAGGAGCAGGGCATGGGAGTGTCCTGCGACAAGCATATTTCCTTTTTCTATTTCTATCATTTTTCATACAGGAACTCCACTGCTTTCCTCTGTGTACAAGCACTGAACCTTGAGCAGATTTTTCAGGATTTCAGTAAGACACCTGGATTTATTGGAATATGATCATCAGGAGAATTAGTGCACAGAAAAAGCCTTTGGTTTTAAATTGTCTCTGAAAGTTTCTTCTGACCTTCCTCTGCTTCAGTCATCTTGTTTTCTGAAAAGGTGGGTAATGACCATTACACCATTAGAAGCCAACCAGAGCTCTGTCCAGAAGATTTTGGTGGCAGATTGTGTTCTAAAGTCTGCGTTACAAGTAAAGGGTTTATTTATATGACACCTTCTTGGCTCTCTGAGGAAAATCTTTCAGTGCTTATAAGCAAGCCCATCAGACTCCAGCAGTTTTTTTTTCCCAACCTCTAGTAAGTTCAGTTTGAATTATGTTGCAAAACTTGATTGTCTGAGTCCTCTTTATTGAGGTATTAGTGGCACTTTTCAAATTTAATCAACACTGGAGTCTTTATCAGCGATGACTGGTTTTCAGAATGCAGAATATTAAAATCAGCATGCTGCTACTGTGTTAATCAAAGACTTTCATTGTTGAATTAACATATATTGTTTGAATAAGTTTTTCCTCCATATGACATTGGCTTTCCAGACTCAAAAGCTCAGTAAGTTGCCCTAGTAGTGCTGATGATATCTGTGTCCAAAGTTGTACAAAAGTTAAGTGATATCATGAATTCCAAAAGCAAATTTCACATAGGGATCCAAGTACCAAAAAACAGGGAAATTCCCATCAAGAATCAACCATGTGAACTGACATACTAAAAAGTAATATAGGTCTCAGAAGAAGATAGATAAACAGGAAATAAGCCACAAAAAATGGTGTTTTAAAAACACAGCATTATAAATAGCATTATAGGCTATTGTTCTTTTCATAGCTGTTTTCATAAACAGGGGTCAGTCAAATGATAGTACTGAATAAAAGCCAGTACTGTACATATTTGTTTCATAGGTAAGACCTTAAATAATTTGGTCTTTGCTGATGTGTCAGTAATATTAGGAGTGCTGTGTGTTGGAAACACAGTATTATAAAGTAATTTTAAACACCGTATATTCTCTCTTCAATACTTATTGTTTTCAGTAGGAAATGTAAAACCTGTGGCTAACTCATCCCAAATCATTTCTGAATCCTGAACTAAAATATGATTTGCCAGCTGTAACCTGACATGTCTTACCCCCCTGAGCATCGCGCATCTGGGTTTCTTTTTAAACCTCACCATCGCCTCCTGGGCTGCACAGCCAGGCTACTTGGAGTGGCCTTGGGCCAGCTCCCCAGGGGTCTCGCCTGCCACGTCTTTGATGGTAATTGGTTTTCTAGCGGGAGGATCGTGTCTGGTCCCGTCTCCCTGGTACTCTCCCTTGGTTGTCCTCACAGCTATTGCTTCTTGGGGTTCCACCTCCCCTACACCCCGCCTAATGCCAACCATGATGTTGCCCATTGGGGCCGGTGTTCTGGCCCTCACTGATTCTCAGCTTCTTAGGGGCTGTGGGCTATGGGTGGTACTTGTACCGAGCATCTGCCACCCCCCTTCTGTGCTTCCCTGCTCATGCAGTGCATGACTCCACCCAGGCCTTGGGCCCCCTTGTTGCATTGTTCCCTCCCTGGGTTTGGTACCTGTCGTCTGGCGTCCATGTCCAGGCTTCAGGTCCGTTGGCTCCGCCGGTGTCCCAATTGCTGCTGTTGCTGACCTCCACCCATGCCAGACTCATAAGCAGCTCCTTGGCCCTCACTGACCCAACTTGCCCTCCATGCTCCCCCCTCTGGGGCACCACCTGCTTCCTCCTTCTCAGGATCCTCTGGACTGTCTGGCCTCTCCGGGCCAGTTGGAGACACTGCTTCCAGTCC
>NW_017729031.1:77357721-77360228 GCF_001723915.1 Gavialis gangeticus
CGCTCTGGGGCACCACCTGCTTCCTCCTTCTCAGGATCCTCTGGACTGTCTGGCCTCTCCGGGCCAGTTGGAGACACTGCTTCCAGTCCCCTTGGTTTCCTTCCCACTGGGCTTTTTATCCTGGTGCTGGGTGGCCACCCAGCCGATTGCCCCTGGCATGCTTTTATAAAGTGTTCCCAAACAGATGCAGGAGCCGTTTCTAGCTCCTCCCAGCTCCACCATAGGTTTTCTTTTTGATCTTTGTCCACCACAGTTTCACTTTCACTGCTACCAGCTGCCAGTGCGGCATCCCACTGTCTCTCTCCCGCCTCTGGTAAGTCTCCTCCACACCAGCTTGGTAAGTAAGGATAGGTGACAAAATCTACCTGTGTGCAATAATGATTGACAGAATCTCCACACATCTCTTAAGACATTGCCTGGCGCTCTTCTACATTACTCCTGCTTTATATGAGTTTACTAGACACAGAAAAGTATGTTATTGACCACAGATAAAAGTTCATTTCTATATTTGTCTTACTACTCATCATCTCTTCACCTTATTTTTCATCCCTTTTCTGCTTAGGACTGCAAACAGCAGAGTTAAAATGCCATCAGAAAAAGCCATATTCTCTTAAAAGCTGTTTTTTAATCCAACAAGATTCCCAGATTCCATCCCCAATGGAAAGAGACTATAAAGATGGGAATTCACAGCATCTTCATCAGGAGCATGACCTGTCAATACTTTCTTATATATTATGGTGGCAAAAACAACAGCTCATCTGTGACCTGCAGGGATTATCTTTGTGCTTTTGTCCTTTTACCTGTTGGACTTTTTCATTCCTTTTTTGTCATCTTTTGACAAAAAAAAAAGAAAACCTTGCCGAAGGACAAAGAATTTCTTCTTGGGCATGGCCTTTGGCTTTCCCCTTGAGGAGGCTTCATTGCAAAGAAGAGTAAACAAGATAATGTACAGTGATTGACTCAGCATGATTTTACCGCTGAATTATGGGGGCGATGATGCTACCCCACACAGATACTCAGATGTAAATCAGTGAACATGGCTATGGATCACAGTCAATGTTCTTAAGGGAAGTGATGGAGAAGGCTTATAGAGAAGAACTTGCCACAAATCCAGTTATGCTCAGGAGCCTTCCAACACACTCCAGCCTGGTATCTCTTACTTTTCACAAGGACATAATGAGCAAAAAAGGGGAGTAAATGGTGTTTTAGTTTCACTAATGCTATCAGCCTTGACTTTTCATTTTAATTATGAGCTAATGATGCTCTGGAAGATAAGGACTTGACCTTTATGGAACTCCTACCATTCCAGAGAAAACTGTTTGGTATATTCATTAATTCGGTCAAGAGGAGGCTCATGGAGATTAAATGCCAAGTGAACATGTGAAATATCAGGCTTTAAAGTGGAGTTTGCACAGCTGCCATGCTGGGTTAGCAGGGAGCAGCTACAGCTGCAGCTCAGAATAACAGGAAAACAGGAGCTGAGATAAAAACTCCATTTCTGCTGTTCGGAAGAATCGATCATTGATGCACTTTGCTCCTGAGTTTCACTCTTTTTTCCCTCATATTTTTCTTTCTTTCTAGTCTCTCTTCTCCTTCTTTCTCCTCCTCCCTTACTCTCTGTTTACATTAAGTTAAATTGTTTATATTTAACTTGACTTGAAAGAGGAAATCACCTTTATAGTCAAGCCAGTTACAATAAGAATTTCACATTAACTTCAAGCTGTGCCAGTTATCCTGTAATTTGATTTTTTTATATATAAAAAGCATTTTAAAACATTTCCAGTAAAATCTGGGTCTAATTAACCCTGCTAGAATGTAGAGGCAAACTAAATTCTGTTATACTGTAACAATGCAATAGATATTGCAAAATACAAACATACACCAGACCTATTTTCTGGCTGAGAAGCAACTTATATCAAGATATAATAGAAATACCTAAAAGGAAGACGTCCATTTTGTCCTTTGAGATCATCATTTATGTTTAGGTTTCTCTCCAGTTCTCTCCTGTGATTTTTGTGCTCTAGTTTAGGAACAAGCACTTCTTTGCAATTAAGTACTTATTTTATTTAAAAATCCTCCCTATCTTGATCAGATTTTGTGATCTAGCAGTATACAATATTTGGCATCTTCACGACGTGAGTTTCAGTATCTGACAGGAAGACAGATACTCATTGGGATCATTCAATAAGTAAGACATATGCCACTAATCTACTACAAAAAGTATAATGACACAAGACATTTGGGCCAAATTTACGAACTTTAGTGACTAAAATTCAATACAAATCTAATCAGAGAAGTTGACCTGAGTGTTTGAAGGCTCTTGCCACTAACACATTTTATTTCAGTTCGAACATTGCATGTTCTGCAGCTCTGGAAATGTGACCGTGAGAGTGCTATTTTTCTGGACAGCAAATGAATGAAAGAAAGAAGTAATATGATTTCAATATAAACAAAATGAATGAAGTAGAGAAATTTTGAAGCATATAACATTGTTGTTAAAGTGCTCA
>NW_017729031.1:77365228-77366145 GCF_001723915.1 Gavialis gangeticus
AAAGAAGTAATATGATTTCAATATAAACAAAATGAATGAAGTAGAGAAATTTTGAAGCATATAACATTGTTGTTAAAGTGCTCAGATATAATAGTGATGAGCACAGTAAACATCTACAGACAGAAAATAGTGTGACACATTACATGTTTTGAAGTGATAGAAGTTGAAAGTTGAAGACACTCCCTTCCCTTACCTGGAAGTCTATGGAAGTTGGAAGTTGGGAGATGGTCCCTCAGGTCAGTTAGCAAGAAAAAGGACTGGTTACTAACAGTTCTGCAAATAAAACTTGCCTTTTAGTTCTTCTTTCAGGTCTGCTTCTGTACATTGAAACTGGGGATCACTGCATGTTTTATTGGTGACAGGAAAAGAAATGAGACACTCAGAGACTATGTAATAGATCAAGAGCATTTAGGTAAAAACCTGTTTCCCTGTGGAGTTGCTGAGCATGTTAAAGCTTATGTGCAAGACTGATTCATTCTGTTGTTGATTCCAAAGAGTATCAGGCCTTCATACACACCCTTACTCTCACACATGCAAATGGGACATCTTGTACATTATAAGTAAAAATAGCAATAAACAGGTCAATAAAATGTTATTATTCCTTTCTTGTCCTCTTTGTATTCCTTTGACTCACAGTGTCAGCAAAATCTTCATACATAGCTTTCACAAGCAGCCCTTAATTCAGCCTTACAAACTAGAGACACTTTTTCAAATCTCAATGCCTAATGTTGGGAATTCAGTTGAAGATAGGAACTATAGAAAATTGATAAGGAAAGCAAAAGAAGAAAAGAGAAATATTGGTGATGAGCTATGAAATAAGGAATTATGAACAATAAGTAATTTTGAAATGTATATCAGAAAAAAAGAAACACTATCAATGATATTAATCCATTACTAACTCAAAAATATAGTTTCAT
>NW_017729031.1:77366156-77366405 GCF_001723915.1 Gavialis gangeticus
TGTGCAGCTACCTCGCGCCCGCCTTACGCGAACGCCGGCACAAATGCCGGCGCGCCCTTACAGAGCACGCCTGTTCGTGCGCACTGTTCGCACACGCTGCCCGCGCGCGGCTTGGGAGTGCGGCTCCCTGTCCGGCGAGCTAAGGCATCGCCGTAGGGCTTCCCCTCCGGATCCGCCTCAGCTGTGCTGCGCTCTCTACCCCACTTACCTTAGGGGGAATCAGCTGTTGCTGCCCCCGCCGCTGGTCTC